>NC_135235.1:541174914-541474914 GCF_051348905.1 Ranitomeya variabilis | reverse complement strand
GCCTGGGGCCCCTGTGCTCTGCCTGGGACCACTGTGCTCTGCCTGGGGCCCCATATGCTGCCTGGGGCCCCTGTGCTCTGCCTGGGGCCCCATGTTCTGCCTGGGGCCACTGTGCTCTGCCTGGGGCCCCATAGGCTGCCTGGGGCCCCTGTGCTCTGCCTGGGACCACTGTGCTCTGCCTGGGGCCCCATATGCTGCCTGGGGCCCCTGTGCTCTGCCTGGGGCCACTGTGCTCTGCCTGGGGCCCCATATGCTGCCTGGGGCCCCTGTGCTCTTCCTGGGGCCCCATATGCTGCCTGGGGCCCCTGTGCTCTGCCTGGGGCCCCATAGGCTGCCTGGGGCCCCTGTGCTCTACCTGGGACCACTGTGCTCTGCCTGGGGCCCCATATGCTGCCTGGGGCCCCTGTGCTCTGCCTGGGGCCACTGTGCTCTGCCTGGGGCCCCATATGCTGCCTGGGGCCCCTGTGCTCTGCCTGGGGCCCCATATGCTGCCTGGGGCCCCTGTGCTCTGCCTGGGGCCCCTGTGCTCTGCCTAGGGCCCCATGTTCTGCCTGGGGCCACTGTGCTCTGCCTGGGGCCCCATAGGCTGCCTGGGGCCCCTGTGCTCTACCTGGGACCACTGTGCTCTGCCTGGGGCCCCATATGCTGCCTGGGGCCACTGTGCTCTGCCTGGGGCCCCATAGGCTGCCTGGGGCCCCTGTGCTCTGCCTGGGACCACTGTGCTCTGCCTGGGGCCCCATATGCTGCCTGGGGCCCCTGTGCTCTGCCTGGGGCCCCATAGGCTGCCTGGGGCCCCTGTGCTCTGCCTGGGGCCCCATAGGCTGCCTGGGGCCCCTGTGCTCTGCCTGGGACCACTGTGCTCTGCCTGGGGCCCCATATGCTGCCTGGGGCCCCTGTGCTCTTCCTGGGGCCACTGTGCTCTTCCTGGGGCCACTGTGCTCTGCCTGGGGCCCCATATGCTGCCTGGGGCCCCTGTGCTCTGCCTGGGTGTAGGACACTGGTGACGTCACTTATCTCCGGACATTAGCTCCGGACATTAGCTCCGGACATTAGCTCCGGACATTATCTCCGGACATTAGCTCCGGACAAAGCCACGGAAGTTGGCACAAATTGCAGGAAGTAGTATTCTAGGCAATTAATCTCCGGACATTAGCTCCGGACATTAGCTCCGGACATTAGCTCCGAACATTATCTCCGGACATTAGCTCCGGACAAAGCCACGGAAGTTGGCACAAATTGCAGGAAGTAGTATTCTAGGCAATTATATATTAGATGGGTCAATAACATGCTCTTGGACCCGACCGTGTATAAGTGCCTGTCTGTCAACCCTACTCCACAAATACAAAATAGAATTTATCATCTCATTGATGTTGGTGTCAGCATGGGATTTTTTAACAAAAAGGAAAGTGACTATCTGAAAGTCCCAAATCCGGTAACTCCAATTTTGTACGCCTTGCCCAAAACCCACAAAAATAAATACCCACCACCCATGAGGCCAATTGTGTCAGGTATTGGGTCTCTGGGCGAGAGGCTGGGGGAGTGGCTGGATCTGCTCCTCCAGCCTCTCGTCCAGAGGACACCTGGTTATCTGAGGGACAGTACTGACGTTCTCAATTTTATGAAGGACTTTATATGGCAGCCCAATTTTTCATGGATTGCCTCAGATGTCACCTCGCTGTATACTTCCATACCATACAAAGTGGCGCTATTTGCACTTGAATTCCACATGCAAAAATACAGTGATTTTTCCATTGATCTTCAGTCTTATGTCATAGAGGTTACCTCGTTTCTCATGACTACTAATTTCTTTTGTTTCAACCAATCATACTACATGCAAATTAGTGGTGTCTCAATGGGCGCTAAATACTCGCCTTCCATTGCCAATTTGGTGATGAGTTGGTGGGAAGAGTCTTATATCTATAATTTTGAGAATCCATTTAAAGATTGCATACGTTGGTACGGTAGATACATCGATGATTTGATTATTATTTGGAATTCGGATGTATCTACCGTGCAGAATTTAACGGATTATTTTAATTGCAATCCTTTTAACCTCAAATTTATTTCACGTCAAGACCACATTTGCATGGAGTTTCTAGATTTAAAATGGAAGGGTGTACCCAATACCCCTATTGTCACTTCCACTTTTCGGAAAACGACCTCAGGAAATACGATTTTACGTGCAAATAGCCACCACCCCAAACATACAATTAAAAGCATTCCTGTAGGGGAGATGGTAAGGGCTAAACGCAACTGCAGCATTCAGAAAGATTATTCTCAAGAGATCGAGAGCTTAAAGGAGAGACTTGTGCAGAGAGGCTACAGTGACAGGCATTTATATAGAGCAGAAAAAAATTGTTGCACGACGACCACGTTTTCATAACAAACAAAATCACAATCAATCTTTCCAGAATCCAATCACTGTGGTCTTTCAGTTTAGTAACCAATTTGATTCAATTAAAAAATTAGTAAAAAATAATCTTGCTATTCTAAAAGAAGATTCTGACATAGCTGAAATCCTGAAAAACGGATGCAGAATTGTGTCCAGAAAAGCGCCCTCGTTAGGCACTAGTTTATCACCAAGCTCTCTTAAGGCTCCCTCTGCACAGCCCTCTCATTGGCTCAGTACAAAAGGCTTCTATAAATGCGGTGCTGTGGCATGTAAAACCTGTAAATTTTCGCTGAAGTGCTGTAATTTCACCGACGCTGGCGAACAGAATACTTATCCCATCAAAACATTTCTAAATTGTAACACCAAGAATGTAGTGTACATAATAGAGTGCACAGCTTGTCATCTTAAATATGTTGGGAGCACTATACGCTCCTTAAAAACAAGAATTCGTGAACATATCTATGATGTTGAAAATATCAACATCAATAGAAATACATCACAAGCCTCACAGCACTTTATTAACGATCATAAGTCTAATCTTGAGTCACTCAAAATTTACGCTATAGAAAAAATCTATAAACCATTTAGAGGAGGTGACATTGAAGCAACCTTGAGAAACAGAGAAACATGGTGGATTTTCAAGCTTGGGACTAGAATACCACATGGCTTGAATAAAAGGAAGGACATAATGCTTTGTTATTAATATCCTTGCAGTGTATAAATACCAATGTTGCTCCTCCATTACCTTGATTACCAAGCCTGTATTTCACACTACTAGCATGTTTTCTCCGAGTTTATTACTTTTCAAGTCACTCATTTCTTGACCAATTTAGCAATTTTTTTTCAAAAAATAGATGTATTTTTTCTTCTCCTTTTCTTCCCATAGTAGGATATGGAGAATAGAATCACTCTAGCATTATTGATTTTTAAAGTATGTTCATTTACTGCATACTCACTCATATGCTTCTCTGTTTCCTCCTTATAGCTGATTCCATTGTTATTGTTACGGCGTCTGCAGCTGTACTATAGCTTCTTTGGACGCGATAGTTTCCTGACCTGCAATGGCCTCCTTGTTGCTCGTTCTGCTCCCTCACCCGTAGCCGTCCATTAGTTTATGGACACTTCAAAAGCGACCTCCGAACTAAAGGAGTCTGTAGCTCTGCCGTCTATTAGGCTGACATGCATACCATATTTGCGAACACAGAAGGCATTTGCCGACACTCATACAAGTCCGTGTTCGATCCTGGGCAGACAGCCCTGTTTTAACCTCTTATTAAATAAATAAAAAATTCCCCCTCTTTTTCTCAATGCTCAAAATATTTAATCCCTATTAAGGAGTAATGCAGCTTTTTTTCTTTTGTTATATTGATATTATGCAACATAACATCATACTTTTGATCATGTGCCTTTATGGCACAAATATAAGTCAAATCAGGCATCAATCATTGCATCACTATTGTATTTTATTTTCACTTTTTGAGCTATTTAATTTCTCATTAATTACATTCAATTTTGTACAACTGTAATTACCCAGGTTTTCTTAATCGCTGCACACAGAATTGTATATATGTATTTTGTGTATTTTTTGCATTTTCTGTATTTTTTGCTTTGTTCTGTTTTCTCTGCATCCTTATTTAGTGTTAAAATCTGTTTTTATAAACACGTTCAACTTGTGTTCACTCTCATGTGTTTCTACTTTGTTGGATTTACCAACTTAATTGCCATGCCGGTGTGCTCACCGGATCTCAGTATAAAAGCATGAGTTTTGACACGTACCAGGTATCATGACTAAGGGTGCTGTGCCACCGGAAACGCGTTGATCTTGGATTTTATTCTATTGCACGCTGATGTTTTATCCTTACACTATACTATTGGAAGTGAATAAAGTTATGGATTTTTCACTGCATCGTTGAGCTGGATCTCCTTTCCTTTCCTAAAAATCCAATACATAAAGACATAAATGCATACACATTTGCCCCACATAGCTCCCTATATACAGTATGAGCCAACATATAGCTACCTAGATACAGTATGAGCACTCATGTAACTCCTTATATACAGTATAAGCCCCACATAGCTCTCTATATTCAATATGAGCTCCCATCTAGTCTCCTATATACAGTATGAGCCCGCACAGAGCTCCCTATATATAGTATGACTCCCATGTAGCCTCCTATATATAGTATGAACCCCCATATAGCTTCCTGTATGAGTCCCTATATAGCCTCCGATATACCGTGTGAACCTCTACATTGCTCCCCATATACAGTATGAGCCCCTATATATCCTCCTATACAGTGGGTACGGAAAGTATTCATACCCCTTTACATTTTTCACTCTGTCTTGTTGCAGCCATTTGGTAAATTCAAAAAAGTTAATTTTATTTTCTCATTAATGTACACTCTGCACCCCATCCTGACAAAAAAAACAGAAATGTAGTAATTTTTGCAAATTTATTAAAAAAGAAAAATGAAAATATCACATAGTCATAAGTATTCAGACCCTTTGCTCAGTATTGAGTAGAAGCACCCTTTCGAGCTAATACAGCCACGAGTCTTCTTGGGAAGGATGCAACAAGTTTTTTACACCTGGATTTGGGGATCCTTTGTCCTTCTTCCTTACAGATCCTCTCCAGTTCCATCAGGTCGGATGGTGAAAGTTAGTGGCCAAAAACCAAAAAAACAACAAGGATCCCTAAAATATAACTTTTAATAATTATAAAAGCTAAAAACAGTTTGCTCCAATATAAGAGACAATGATATTCAGAAAAATAGCTCAGAGAATAAAATCTAATTTACCCTATCAGGTGTCCTATT
Organism: Ranitomeya variabilis; assembly: GCF_051348905.1. Taxonomy (NCBI): domain Eukaryota; kingdom Metazoa; phylum Chordata; class Amphibia; order Anura; family Dendrobatidae; genus Ranitomeya; species Ranitomeya variabilis. Next base: position 541,469,706 of record NC_135235.1, on the reverse strand, counting down.
ACTGCTCCCTACCTGACAGCGGAGGTTGACACCCTAAGTTTCTGCGGTAGGCGCCCCCGCTCCTCGACGACTGGCCCTAATAGCCCTAATTACACCCTATATTCCCTAAATGAGACCTACTAATTACCAGAAAAAAATGAAACAAATATAAAAAATCAAAAAAATGCAAAAATTAGAATAGAAAAAAGCAAAAAAATTAACTCAGCAAAAAACCCCACAAATTGTTATTTAGTACCAGACAAAAAGGTCCCTAATAGGGAGTAACAAATCACAACTATTGGGTGAAAATATCAGTGTCTCGTTTATCCAAAAAATATATCAGTGGGCCACTCCATCCCACATTCCTATGTATAGTCATGCATATCCAAAGTTTTCAAGTGGTCAGATGACACCCAGATATGTAGTGTCCTTAATAGGACTGCAGCCCACATAAACACAAAGACATCCCCACAACAAACAGGGGACCACCAGAGCAGGTTAAACAACCAAAAAGACAACACCCCATAGTACAGTACTATAATACACCCTTCTACTCATCTGCATCCCAGAGGCGTTGTGGGTGGTCATACAGTCATACAGCTCCGCCGGTCTCCTGCCGGGATATCCTCCCTATACTGCCCGACGCGTTTCCCCCCCCCCCCTCCCCCCCCGTGGGAATCCTGGGGGTTCATCAGGGGACATGGAACAATGTGAGCAAAAGAAAAGAAAAAAATCCAGCTCCAGGAGTAAAATTAACAGAAATTTTATTCGAACATCTTTAAAAATTGGAAAGCTGCTTACAAAAAATATAGATCACAAAATGAGGATGGAAACAACCATTGAGTCGCTGGACGCGTTTCGAGCGCTAAAAGCGCTCTTAAACTTCAGCATGGAACAATGCCACAAAAGGTAAGGATGCAGGAGCGCCATTCATACCATTGCCATGTTATATATCAGTCCGTTTTTTTTATTTTTTTTTTTGTTTGTTTTTTTTTGTTTCTAGGATTCTAATAATATCTGTTTTGAGTGGTCCTTTTTTGAAAGTTAGTGGACAGTCGTTTTCAGGTTTCTCCAGAGATGCTCAATTGGGTTTAGGTCAGGGCTCTGCCTGGGCCATTCAAGAATGGTCACAGAGTTCTTAATCCACTCCTTTGTTATTTTAGCTGTGTGCTTAGGGTCATTGTCTTGTTGGAAGGTGAACCTTTGGCCAAGTCTGAGGTCCAGAGCACTCTGGAAGAGGTTTTCATCCAGGATATCTCTGCACTTGGCCGCATTCATGTTTCCTTCAATAGCAACCAGTCGTCCTGTCCCTGCAGCTGAAAAACAACCCCCATAGCATGATACTGCCACCACCATGTTTCACTGTTGGGATTATATTGGGCAAGTGATGAGCAGTGCCTGGTTTTCTCCATACATAGAGCTTAGAATTATTACCAAACAGGTCTATCTTCATCTCATCAGACCAGAGAATCTTATTTCTCGTAGTTTGGGAATCCTTCATGTGTTTTTTAGCAAACTCTATGTGGGCTTTCATATGTCTTGCACTGAGGAGAGGCTTCCGTCGGGCCACTCTGCCATAAAGGCCCGGCTGGTGGAGGGCTGCAGTGAGAGTTGACTTTGTGGAACTTTCTCCCGTCTCTCTACTGCATCTCTGGAGCTCAGTCACAGTGATCTTCGGGTTTTTCTTTACCTCACTCACCAAGGCTCTTCTCCCATTATTGCTCAGTTTGGCTGGACGGCCAGGTCTAGGAAGACTTCTGGTGGCCCCAAACTTCTTCCATTTAAGGATTATGGAGGTCACTGTGCTCTTAGGAACCTTGAGTACTGCAGAAATTCTGTTGTAACCTTGGCCAGATCTGTGCCTTGCCACAGTTCTGTCTCTGAGCTCCTTGGCCAGTTCCTTTGACCTCATGATTCTCATTTGGTCTGACTGCGAGCGGTGAGGTCTTATATAGACAGGTGTGTGCCTTTCCAAATCAAGTCCTATCAGTTTAAGCACAGCTGGACTCCAATGAAGGAGTAGAACCATCTCAAGGAGGATCAGAAGGAAACTGACAGCATGTGACTTAAATATGAGTGTCTGAGCAAAGGGTCTGAATACTTATAACTAGTGTTGAGCATTCCGATACCGCAAGTATCGGAATTCCGATACCGAGTTCCGATACTTTTGTGGTATCGGGAATCGGTATCGGAACCATATTCATGTGTAAAATAAAGAATTAAAATAAAAAATATGGATATACTCACCTCTCCGGTGGCCCCTGGATCTTACCGATGTAACCGGGAGCCTCCGTTCCTAAGAATAAGCCCGTGAAGGACCTTCGAAGACGTCGCGGCTTCTGATTGGTCGCGTGAGCGGTCACATGAGCGGTCATGCGACCAATCAGAAGCCGCGACGTCATCGAAGGCCCTTCACGCGCTCATTCTTAGGAACGGAGGCTCCCGGATACAGCGGTAAGATCCAGGGGCCACCGGAGAGGTGAGTATATCCATATTTTTAATTTTAATTCTTTATTTTACACATGAATATGGATCCCAGGGCCTGAAGGAGAGTTTCCTCTCCTTCAGACCCTGGGAACCATTCCGATACTTTGCGTCCCATTGAAATGCATTGGTATCGGGTATCGGTATCGGCGATATCCGATATTTTTCGGGTATCGGCCGATACTATCCGATACCGATACTTTCAAGTATCGGACGGTATCGCTCAACACTACTTATAACCATGTGTTATTTCAATTTTTTTTTTAAGTAAATTTGCAAAAAAATTTACATTTATGTTTTTTTTCAGTCAAGATGGGGTACAGAGTGTACATTAATGGAAAAAAAAAAACTTTTTTTAATTTACCAAATGGCTGTAATGAAACAAAGAGTGAAAAATGTAAAGGGGTCTGAATACTTTCCATACCCACTATAAGTGATTAGCCAACTTTATTCTTTAGGTTGATGCAATTACAGCGATACCAGATTTATATTAGGGTTTTATATTGGGCAGCTGTCACACACTAAAAGACACTTTTTACTGCGAAAAAGTTTTTGCATCACCACATTTTGAGAGCTATAATTTTTTAATTTTTCTATATTTTGGTCCACAGAGTCATGTGAGGACTTGTTTTTTGTGGGACTATTTGACATTTTTATTGGTACCATTTTCAGCACATGACATTTTTCAATCGCTTTCTATTCTGATTTTTGTGAGGCAGAATGAGCAAAAACCAGCAATTCATGAATTGTTTTGGCATGTGGGGGGTTTATGCCATTCCAGTTGTGGTAAAATGCTTTTACACAATAAAAACTATTTTATAGAAAAAATAATTATTTTTGCATCGCTTTATTCTGACAGCTATAATTTTTTTATTTTTTCGCTGATGGAGCTGTATGGTGGCTTGTTTTTTGCAGGACAAAATGACGTTTTCAGCAGTACTATGTTTATTTATATCCATCTTATTTTATCACATTCTATTCCACTTTTTGTTCATCAGTATGATGATAAAAGTATTGTTTTTTGCCTTGTTTTTTTTATTTATTTTTTTATGGTGTTCACTAAAGGGGTTAACTAGTAGGACTGCTTTATAGGTGGGGTTGTTGCAGATGTGATGATACCAAATATGTGTACTTTTATTGTTTATGGGGGTTTTTTTCATACAAATATTTATAGATGCAATATATTTTGATTTTTTGATTTTGATTTTTATATTTATACAATAATTTAAAAAAAAATACTTTTTTTAAACTTTTTTTTTATTGTTATTTATTTATATAGCACCATTGATTCCATGGTGCTGTACATGAGAAGGGGTTACATCAAAATACAAATATCACTTACAGTAAACAAACTAACAATGACAGACTGGTACAGAGGGAAGGAGACCCTGCCCTTGTGGGCTTACATTCTACAGGCCTTTGACCCACTATAGAGCTATCATTTTTTGCAGGCTGATTGCTTGTACAGCATGGGGATGCAGCAACATCCCCATGCTGTATAAACTGTCAGCTCTGCACTGACAAGAAATTTGCTGATCATCCACTGTGCATGTTGAGCAAGTCTCTAGCTCTGGTGACCCGGATGTCTTCATCATGACACCAGGTCACCATGGCAACGATCGGGACCCCGCGTCACACCGTGGGATCTCCAATCCAAAGGCAGAGGGGTCGACAGCTGCGATTGCTTGGGTCATGTCGCAGGGTCTCCGATCCAAAGGCAGAGGGGCTGGCGTATTATTACGACAACTCTGGTATTATTACGTGGCAACTCTGGTTTAGCTGAAATTTAAATGTTGCTTTTTCCGTTTTGTCCAGCAAGAGTTAATGTCTGTCTCTTGCTGGCTGTTCTTTTAGGTTGGTCACCTCATGTTGGTTGGTAACCACTCCCACCTTCCTTTAAATAGTCACATGACCCATCAGCTGATTTTGGTAATGGAGTTCTTCTATACAGACCAGCTAGGGGTTTGGAGCTATCCTGTTCCTGTAGTGTTGCTGTTGTGAGTTTGCAGATTAATGGTGCCGTATTCTCTGCTGCTTTGAAGCCTAGCAGCAGAGACTGCAGCTGAGTATTTCTTCCTTTTCCTTTCTCATGTTTGTCACTTCCCCTGTGTTGATACCATCTGCAGTGGTGAGGCTAGCGTCCTTGCTGGCCAGTGCACTAGCCAGAGTATATTGAGGTGACAATCAGGGGCCAGGCACGTGATGGCAGCAGGGGGAAGGACCATCATAGGGCATTAGGCGGGGTTATGGACAGGCACAGGCTAGTGTTAAGAGGTGTCCCATCCTTCGCTTTCTACCATAAGGGCCTTCCTCTCCCTTTTCCAACCCATCGTTTTTGTATGCTGTGTCGTCTGCTGGACTTATCCGCGTCCGAGCGTGACAATTCTATTATATAGTATGTGGGTTAGTGCAGCGCCCGAGAGTCCTGGTCGTTGCAGTACTGTTGCTCCGCCACTAAGGGGGGCTATGGTACGTCTGATGGCACTGAAGGAGTTCATCTGACCAGGTATCACAGACACCAATACATTTCACAGTCTGGCCTCCAGGGGGAGCTAAGGGTACTATGTATTAGGCCACTCCTCACAGTCTGGTAAAACTGGGGGTTAGGTAGGAAGTGAGATCAGAAAGCTGACTGGGTTGGAACCAGGCAACACCTTGTGGCAGAGGGTGTTGTAGGGGAAGATTCAGAGGGGTCCCTGTCAGGGGTGGGATCCTGACAGAGGCCTAGCGAACAGAGAGAACGTTACGGGACCGTGCCTGCACTGGATAGCGGCGGTGCCCTAAGAAAGGACAAGAAGCGAGGTTTATTGTGCTGAGTGAGAAACGAGATCAACGCAACAAGGAGAATACCAGTAGGAGTCGTGCTGTAAGACGAGGCAACATCCTACTGAGGCACATAACCGGTGGCCGGAACGCCGAGGAAGTACTAAGCTCCAAGCAATACTTCAAACCTACGGCAGGACAGTCAGTTATAGGCGGGCTGTCTCACGAAGATCACCTAGGAAGACACAGGGGGTAACAACAGGAGTGGGGCGACGCTAGGGTCCCGGAAGAACCTCCGAGCCTCCCCGTCATACGGGTGCGTCCTTACCATAAGATCTGGGGGGAGGTGGAAGAACATCAGAATCGAGTTGTGAGGGAACACGAAAAACAGACGCAACAGTTGTGGGGACTATCCTGTAAGCACAGCAGGGGAGGACCACAACACACAAGTGCTAGAAGGTAGGCACAGATTTCCACCTGCAAAGGGAACTCTGGAGGTGCCATCGGACCGGCCGGACTTGCGCAGCCCGGTTAACCGTATTCCGGACTGAGGACCCAGAAGCCTTCAGTAAAGAGGTAAAGAGACTGCAACCTGGTGTCCTCGTTATTTACTGCGACCGGCACTTCACCGCACTATAACATCATCCTATAACTCCACCTTTATTGTACGCCCCTCAGCAGGGTCACGGACTGGGTCTAGCCACCGTGACAACCCCAGGACAGAGACTCAGAGGCCCGGTACCGGGTACCCCTCGGCCCTGCGACAGTGGGGGCGCTGCATTATCATAGCCAGCACACCCCTAAATTATTTCCTTGTGGGGTTTGGTTTCCTAAACAGGGTCACTTGTGGGTGCTTCAGTTTTTTGGCTACTCAGGGGCTCTGTAAATTCAACATGGTGTCCAAATTTGTGCTCCATAAATTAAATAGCGCTCTTTGCTTTCCAAGTTTTGCCATGTGTTTTTATTTAAATATATGGTATTACTGCATTCAGGAGAAATTTATTAAAGGGTCCATTTTCTTCTATTACTCCTTGTGATAATTAGAAACTGCATTTTCTTGAAAAATCTTAATTTTCTATTCCAAATGTTATAAAGTTCTGTGAAGCACCTTTTGGCATCGCTCAACACACCCCGAGGTGAGTTTCTTCAGGGATATAGTTTCCAGATTGGGGTTATTTGTGAGAGGTTTCTGCCATTTTGGTACCTCAGGTGTTGTGAATTAGACTTTTTTGGCTCCCTCTTGTGGTTACTAGTGATATGACTCTGGGATTTCCTTCCCTCAGTTTGCACCCAGCTGGGTCGTTACTTCAGGGGTGTCGCTATATAAACCTCCTGGAACCTTAGTCCAGTGCCTGGCATCGGTGTTATCAGACACATTCTGTTTGCTCCTGTTTGCTGGTCCTGGTTCGTGCTAAATTAAGCTAAGTCTTGCTTCTTTGTTTTTTGGGTTATTTGTTTGCTATCATTTTTGTCCAGCTTGTACTAAATGTGATTCCTGACCTTGCTGGAAGCTCTAGGGGGCTGGTGTTCTCCCCCCGGGCCGTTAGACGGTTCGGGGGTTCTTGAATTTCCAGTGTGGATATTTTTGATAGGATTTTTTGCTGACCATATAAGTTATCTTTCTATATTCTGCTATTAGCTAGTGGGCCTCTCTTTGCTAAATACCTAGCTCATTCTTATGTTTGTCTTTTCCTCTTACCTCACCGTTATTATTTGTGGGGGGCTTCTATCCAACTTTTGGGGTATTTCCTCTGGAGGCAAGAAAGGTCTTTCTTTTCCCTTCTAGGGGTAGTTAGCTCTCCGGCTGGCGCGAGACGTCTAGGATCAACGTAGGAACGTTCCCCGGCTGCTGGTATTTGTGGTGCTAGGATTAGTTATATGGTCAGCCCAGTTACCACTGCCCTATGAGCTGGTTGTCTGTATTTACAGACTTAGCATTATTCCTGAGACCCTCTGCCATTGGGGTCATAACACTCAGGGTTTTGTAAATGCAACATGGCACCTGCTATCTGATCCAGCCAGTTTTGAGCTCCAGAAAAAAATCAAATAGCGGGCTTATCTTTCTGAGACCTGCCGTGTGCCCTAAACAGCATTTTTTTATCACATTTGGGATATTGCCACATTTGGGAGAAATTGCATAACAAATTATTGGTTCTGTTTTCTCTTATTACCCCTTCTGAAAATTACAAACTCTAACTGGAAGATCCTAGGGCTAAAACGACTCTTCACTTGAAAAAAAACATTGGTTTATTTTCACATCCAAATGTCATAAAGTTCTGCGAATCACATGTGGGATTAAATTACTTATCACTAGTGATGGGCAGACCCGTAAACGTTCATCGGGCTCAGCCGAACATTGAAAAGAAAAAATTGGTTTGAGTATCGGAATGGTACACAAACTAGAACCCGGTACCCATTCAAATGAATGGGGGACAAGAACATTCGACTTTTCCCATGCTGTCATGTGTATGACAGAGCAAGAAACACTGGCTCTTATTGGCGTTAACTTTTTATAGGGCTGCGGTTTCACATGGTCACACAGATGGCAGCATGTGAGCCAGCAGTTATGACCAGCAGTGCAAAAGTTACTGCCAGTCACAGGCGTTGGCTGATGGGAGTACCACTCTCATCATCGTAGGACTGGTCTCGCCTGTCCATTTAGATAATAAATAATTTAAAAAACTGCATAGGGTCCCCCTTAATTTGATGGAAAGCCGACTGCTGGGGGCTGATGTTAATATTCTGGAAAGGGGCCAACAGCCATAAAGGTTGCCAGGCTATTAATATCAGTTCACAGCTATTTATTTAGCCTTTACTGGTTATTATAGGGGAAACCCCCAATAAAATGACGTGGGGCCCCCCTATAATTAATAGCCTAGGAAGGGGCCATGGATATTGGCCCCCTCCCAAACTAACAAAATCAGCCCTCAGTCACCCCAGAAATGGCACATCCATATGATGCTCCAATTATGGAGCTTAATCGCGCTCTTCTGACTTACCCTGGAGCGGTGACAAGTGGGGTAATAGTTGTGGGTTTGATGTCAGCTGTTTTATGACTGCTGACATCAAGCCCAGGGGTTAGTAATGAAGAGGCATCTATACGACACCCCCATTACTACCCCCATAGTCAAATGTAATAAAGGCACACACAGAGTAAAATCCTTTAATTGAAATTAATACAGAGTCCTTTATTTTAAATAAAAACATTCCAACCTTCTTTTACCCATTTATTGAACAAAAATAAAAATAAAAAAGCAAAGTTATATTCCTCTTTCCACGGAAAATCCTTTATTGCCTATGGCCCACACCAATCAGTAATGCGACCTCTCAACACGCCAGCCGGGAGACACTGAACTGAGTGTGAGAACGCGGCTGCAGTGACTGGCAGTAACCTTAATAATGTCACCGCAGGTCTCACTGCAACTGCTTTCTCACACTCAGCTCACTCACCAAACCATGCAGATCGTTGTGCGACATGGGCTTAATGGATTATCATCGGAAAGATGAGTATAACTTTGCTTTCATATTTTTATTTGTTGGTGAATAAATGGGTAAAAGAGAGTCGGGGAGTTTTTATTTTAACCCCTTAGTGACAGAGCCAATTTGGTACTTAATGACCGGGCCAATTTTTACAATTCTGACCACTGTCACTTTAAGAGGTTATAACTCTGGAACGCTTTATCGGATCCCGCTGATTCTGAGATTGTTTTTTCGTGACATATTGTACTTCAAGTTAGTGGTAACATTTCTTCGATATTACTTGTGATTATTTATGAAAATAATGGAAATATGCCGAAAATTTTTAAAATTTTGCAATTTTCAAACTTTGTATTTTTATGCCATTAAATCAGAGAGATATGTCACGAAAAATAGTTAATAAATAACATTTCCCACATGTCTACTTTACATCAGCACAATTTTGGAAACATAATTTTTTTTTGTTAGGGAGTTATAAGGGTTAAAAGTTGACCAGCAAGGGGGGCGTGGCTAGCAGCTAAAGGAGCAGGGCATACTCTCCTTGAGCTCCACCGACAGCTGCTAAAATCTAACTAATCCAGCTGTTAGAAAACTCCATCCCGATCATTGGAGGTCTCCATACATCAGCTCCAAGGCCCTAGAGGCAATATATCGTCATGTTGGACGTTATTTTGGGCTCAGTACGGAGTGATCGCCTGAGGCCTACAAGCAGGCCTGAACCTGTGGGAGGGACTCCCAGACTGCCATATATCTGGAGCCTCGTGTTCCCCCCCAACCGGGAAGCTGTACCGGATAGCTCACTGGGAGTGCACACGCTTGTGTGCCTGAGGAACTGTTGGGCTCTTCCACAGGAGCTCCGGCGCTTAAGGAGGAGTGGTGACCCCCGGAGGGTGAGTGGCTGCGGTTCCGCGGGTGGCCTTTTCCTGCATACTCCCCAATATCTGCAGCGGCTATTGTGTCCTCGGCCCTGGTCCGACGAGACGACGCTACATTAGGGGAGGACCGGCGTACCTGACCGCTGGGCGTTTTGGGGTCGCTTCCTCACCGGGGGTTCATCTCCCCGCTCACATCTGGGTGCTGAGCTTTCCCACCACGGACGCTGACAAGAGGCCGGAGACTGAGGGGCCAGCCACGCGGCGCGAGCAGCTGAGAGGCTCCGAGTGCTGCCGCCGCCTACCCGGACGTGCTGCCTGGGGACCTGCGGTGAGTCGTCCTGCATTGTGAGAGCCGGGTGTGAAGTGACACCCCCTGCCCACACCCGCCTGCCACCTGTCGCAACGGTTGTCACGGCTTCATACCTCCTGGGTCAGAGTCGGCGCAGCACAGAAGGGGGAATCGTACCGCTTACTGGACGGGCTCATCTCCTGAGGCGGCGCTTTGCTTCCCTAGCGTCTCGGTGTTTGTCCCGGACGCTTCCCCTGCAGTGAGGTGAGAGAGCTGGGAATTCCCCGCCAGTCCCGGCGCCATCTTGATCTCGCCGCATGGTGTGGGGAAGCCTTACAAACTCGAACAAAGAGCGGCATCCTGCCCTGGGTTTGCTCTCCATCTGCAGCCCACAATTGCGGCTCATCTCCTGCTGCTTCGTTCCCTGCTGCTCCCTACCCATCATTGGATACTTACTGGGCTGGAATAATAACTCTGGTTGTTCTGCAGGTCCTCCAGCACGGGATTGTTGGGAGGTTAACCTCTCTTTCTTTTTGTGTACAGTATCACCAGTGTTTATTTGATTTGGAGCTATACCTTGGACTGGGACCATTCTCATTCTCCAGCCCATGGTTGCATCTCATCTCCTGCTGCCCCATTCCCATTGGTCTGACACTTGCTGCCTGGTACAGTAACTGTGGATACTCTATTAGCCCTCTTGTCTGGGGGATACTAGGATATTAGTTTATTTTTCTATGCACAGTACCACCAGTGCCTTTCTAAACCCGAGGTTTGGGCTGCCCAGTACCCCTTGTTGGCAGCAGGAGAGATTGTCCTTTGGCTAAAGGCCCCGTCTCACATAGCGAGATCGCTAGCGAGATCGCTGCTGAGTCACAAGTTTTGTGACGCAACAGCGACCTCCATAGCGATCTCGCTATGTGTGACACGTACCAGCGATCAGGCCGCTGCTGCGAGATCGCTGGTCGTGTCGGAATGGCCTGGACCTTTTTTTGGTCGTTGAGGCCCCGCTGACATCGCTGAATCGGTGTGTGTGACACCGATCCAGAGATGTCTTCACTGGTAACCAGGGTAAACATCGGGTTACTAAGCGCAGGGCCGCGCTTAGTAACCCGATGTTTACCCTGGTTACCAGCGTAAATGTAAAAAAAAACAAACAGTACATACTCACCATCTGATGTCCGTCAGGTCCCTTGCCGTCTGCTTCCTGCGCTGACTGACTGCCGGCCGTACAGTGAGAAGTGAGAGCACAGCAGTGACGTCACCGCTGCGCTCTGCTCTCAGTGTACGGCGGCTCAGTCAGAGCAGGAAGCAGACGGCAAGGGACCTGACGGACACCGAAAGGCGAGTATGTACTGTTTGTTTTTTTTGGTAACCAGGGTAAACATCGGGTTACTAAGCGCGGCCCTGCGCTTAGTAACCCGATGTTTACCCTGGTTACCCGGGTGCTGCAGGGGGACTTCGGCATCGTTGAAGACAGTTTCAACGATGCCGAAGTCGTTCCCCTGATCGTTGGTCGCTGGAGAGAGCGGTCTGTGTGACAGCTCCCCAGCGACCACACAACGACTTACCAACGATCACGGCCAGGTCGTATCGCTGGTCGTGATCGTTGGTAAATCGCTATGTGAGACGGGGCCTTAACACTTCTGCTTCATCTATTTGTTCTTTTTTCTTTCTGCCTTCATTCGTTTATGTAGCAGTAGAAAAAGTACTCTGCAAGATATTCCAACAGTGACATCTAGTGCCCAAGCCAAACATTACCACCAAATCCAGTATATCTTGGAAAATGTGCAACAAAACATTTTTTCCTTTACTGATCTTATGGCGACACCTAGTGTCCATACTGAATCTCTGCTTTAAATTCAACATAATGAGCAAATAAGTTTTTTTCCCTTTTTGTCCAAGTTGTGATTGCAGCATCTCACGTTACCAAACACCCTCAACATGGTTAAATCACAAAAAGAACGTGAGAAATTAGCAAATAAAGTTATGGCAGACGAACAGAAAAAAAGTGCCCATGGCGCTCTTGACTCTTATTTGAGGAAAAAAAATGATGCTTCACAGACTCCTACGAGACGTTCTCTCAAAAAAGCAATTTCCTCTGAAAACATTGAGGAATCAGATCTCAGTGAAATTGACTCTGACAGTGATTCCGCTACAGGAGATATAGCTCCCATTTCCAAATCTTTCATGAAAAAGTTGATGGCTCAAAACATGAAACCTCTCCTAGAGGAAGTTACAGGAATACGCTCAGACCTTCAACAACTAGGTCATAGAGTTGAATCTCTGGAATCTGCAAACATTGATATGATGGATGCTGTTACCTGCCTACATGAACAAACCCTTAAACAGCAACAACACCTGAATGTAGCACTACTGGCAGCTGAAGACCAAGAAAACAGAAGCAGAAGGAAAAATATCCGGATAAGAGGTGTACCAGAGTCTTTCGCTCGGGAAGCCTTAGACAAAGTATCTAAAGAAATTTTTACTACCCTTTTAGGGCAAGAAAGAGCCTCAACAATCATAATTGAGAGAGTTCACCGTGCTTTAAGGCCCAAACCAAAAACAGATGATCCACCCAGAGACATTATTTGTGGCCTTCTCAGCTATGTGGACATAGCTGCCATCCTATCGAGTGCTAGAGAACAAGACAAAATTCTCTATGAAAACTCACAATTACAACTCTTTCAAGATTTAGCTCCATCCACTCTGGCGAAGAGAAGGATTCTCAGACCTCTTCTTTCTGCCCTGAAAGCTAAAAATTTGTCTTATAAAAGGCTATTCCCCTTTGGTCTTGCAGTTAACGTTTCCGGCCGTCAACTTACAATCCGTACCCCAGAGGATCTTCATAAAGCCTGGGAGACTCTGGACATCTTACCAATTGACCTACCTTCCTGGATGCCAGTTGACTCTAACTGGAGCCTACCCCCGATGAAAACACAACAGGAGTGGTCGCTAAAGACAAAGCATACCTCTCCTAAAGTCAAGAAACAAGATCCCAAGAAGCATCCACCATGAAAATTTTTTCTCTTTTTTTTTCTTCTATAAGAGTATAGTAATGATTCAGTTTGTTCATTATATGTAGACTGTAGACAAATTTGTCTGCCTCATTAAGTTTTATATATTGTGCAATGTTTTTTCTCTCTTATTACAACAGGTTATATTCACAACTTGGGCTACCTCACCTATGTTTGGGTACTCCTACAAACCCCCCCCCCCCCCCCCCCCGCCCTGCGTTAGGCGAGTCTTCGATTGTACAAAGTTTGTTATTCATGTTTTTGTTTTTGTTTTTCTCTAGATACCAGGGTGGAAATGATACCTCTTCAGAACATGGTGAGTGTGAATAGTCAGGTGAGCTCGGGATCCATCACAGTAGCTTCTTTTAATGTCAAAGGTCTAAATGCGCCCGCAAAACGAAACCAAATTTTCACATTATTAAAAAAACAAAAAGCTCAAATAGCCTTCCTCCAAGAGACACATTTCAAAAATGGTAGAGTCCCTAACACTTCCTTTTCCCCCTACCCGATATGGTTTAATAGTTGTAATTCGTCTGTGTCTAAAGGGGTCAGCATAGTTCTAAAAAAAGGTCTACCATTCTCGCCCAAAGATACATTGAATGACCATGAAGGGAGATACATATTTGTAAAAGGTCACCTAGGCAATACCATGGTCACTTTTGCCAATTTATATGCACCTAATAAACGACAAGCCCAATGGATCTCAAAAACACTAGATGTACTACAACTTTTCACGGAAGGATTGCTGGTTGTGGGTGGTGATTTTAACTTAACCCTAAATCCTGAAAGTGATTCATCAAGTGGTCTTTCCTTTATTTCTCAAAAATCGAGACATATTTTGCTGAACAAATTATCCACATTACATCTTATTGACCCCTGGCGTATTATTCACCCCACCACGAAAGACTACACTTTCTTCTCCCCTCCCCATTCGTCCTACCATCGTATCGACCTCCTTTTGATCCAGTCGCGATCTTTAGGGCTAATCAAATCCACTAACATAGGCTCAATCACAATTTCTGACCATGCCCCGATCTTCATAGGCATCTCCATTGATACCTTGCCTCGTCCCGCAACAACTTGGAGACTAAATGAATCCTTACTGGATAACCCACAAAATCTAGAGAAGGTAAAATACACGATCTCACGTTACTTCACAGAAAATGTTACGGAAGGTCCACTAACACCTAACATCTGGGAAGCACACAAGGCAGTACTTAGGGGAGAATTCATATCAATCGGGGCCCACAATAAAAAACAAAAGGAAAAAGAGATAATGTCACTCTTACACCAGATCGCAATCACTGAACGTCTCCACAAAAAATCTAATACCCAAAATCTTCAACAGGACCTGGTCTCCCTTCGCGGGAAATTGAAAGACCTGCTTAACTTTAAATCGGCTAAGATTTTTATGCAATGTAGATATAGATTCTATGTCCATGGCAACAAAAATAGTAAGCTGACCTCTCATCTACTTAAAAAGCAGAAAGAGAATAAATTTATAAAACATATCTACAAAAACCCTAATATGAAGGTAGACAGATCCGAAGATATTGCAGAGGTATTCAGAAGTTACTATGAATCTCTCTATAACTTAGAACCACCAGACCCTATGAAAGACCATTTGGTCGCGATAGACAGGATCCAAGAATTCCTGGCCTCGCTCTCTCTCCCAAAAGTCCAATCCAAAGACCACGCGGCTCTTCTGTCTCAAGTTACCCCCCAAGAAATTAGTGATACGTTACAAAATATGGCATTAAATAAGACTCCAGGCCCAGATGGCTTTCCCGTATCCTATTATAAAAAATTATCGGATTTACTCCTCCCGCATTTGACCTCTTTATTTAACTCTTTCCTCGCAGGAAACCCCCCAACCAGCTAGACCTTAGAGGCACACATTTCTGTTATCCCTAAGGACGGGAGAGATGGCGGCCTATGTGGTAATTATCGCCCCATCTCCTTGCTAAACTCAGACCTAAAACTCTGGGCAAAAATCCTTGTGCAGCGCCCCAGAGTCCTGGTCGTTGCAGTACTGATGCTCCGCCACTAAGGGGGGCTATGGTACGTCTGATGGCACTGAAGGAGTTCACCTGACCAGGTATCACAGACACCAATACATTTCACAGTCTGGCCTCCAGGGGGAGCTAAGGGTGCTATGTATTAGGCCACTCCTCACAGTCTGGTAAAACTGGGGGTTGGATAGGAAGTTAGACAGAAAGCTGACTGGGAATCGAACAGGCAACATCCTGTGGCAGAGGGTGTTGCGGGGAGAGACTCAGGGGGGTCCCTGTCAGGGGAGGGATCCTGACAGAGGCCTAGCGAACAGAGAGAATGTTACGGGACCGCGCTGGCGCGTCATTGCGGCGGTGCCCTAAGAAAGGACAAGAAGCGAGGTTTATTGTGCTGAGTGAGAAACGAGATCAACGCAACAAGGAGAATACCAGTAGGAGTCGTGCTGTAAGACGAGGCAACATCCTACTGAGGCGCACAGCCGGTGGCCGGAACGCCGAGGAAGTATAGAGCTCCAGGCCTAACTTCAAACCTACGGCAGGACAGTCAGTTATAGGCGGGCTGTCTCACCCAATTCACCTAAGAAGACATAGGGGGCAACAACAGGAGAGGGGCGACGCTAGGGTCCCGGAAGACCTCCGAGCCTACCCGTCATACGGGTGCGTCCTAGCCATATCATCTGGGGGACGAAGAAGAACATCATTATCGAGTTGTGAGGGAACACGAGAAACAGACACAACAGTTGTGGGGACTATCCCGTAAGCACAGCAGGGGAGGACCACAACAAACAAGCGCTAGAAGGTAGGCACAGATTTCCACCTGCAAAGGGAACTCTGGAGGTGCCATCGGACCGGCCGGACTTGCGCAGCCCGGTTAACCGTATTCCGGACTGAGGATCTAGAAGTCTTCAGTAAAGAGGTAAAGAGACTGCAACCTGGTGTCCTCATTATTTACTGCGACCAGCACCACACCACGACATCGTCACCATACCTCCACCTTTCATTGTACACCCCTCAGCAGGGTCACGGACCGGGTCTAGCCACCGTGACAACCCCAGAGCAGAGACTCAGAGGCCCGGTACCGGGTACCCCTCGGCCCTGCGGCGGTGGGGGCGCTACAAACTTGGCGTCACGAACAGGATCTACTTAAGCCTGAAGAATCAGGTCATGTGTGCCTTGAAACTGTGATTTATTGTGTTTGGACTGTGACTTATTGCAAAGACTGTGCATTGCCGATTGCCGCCAAAAGTTCCCGCCGAAACCGCCGCCATTACAGCGCTAAGAGGAGCGCAGGAGAAGAAGGGCGTGGAAGTGGGCGTAAACAAGCTGAAGAGCGCGAAAGACAATGGCCGCCCAGTCTAAGTATTTCTGCCCCTTGAGGACGTGTCCATCAGCAGCCGAGATCCGCCTCCTCATCCTCAATGGAGGGCGGAGACAACGAAAGCGAAACCACCCACGAAGGAGAGAGCGGGAAAAGGACCAGGAAGAAGAAGTCAGCGACATGGAGGACGCCATGGCGAGCCGCCCGAAGCCGGAGCGTGGGGTAGGAGCAGAGGACTCCCCCAGCTACCCAGAGGGGCACCGCAACCAGGCCTCCACCGCTGATATTGACTTCCTGCACGCCAGAGCGGACGAGCTCGGCGACCAACTCCGGCGGACGCAGCTGAGCACTGAGGCCGAGTGGAAGAAGACCTTCATCAGGAGCCTCACCAGACGTCTGTCGGCAGCCTCGTCTGGTCCGGAGCAAGAATGAAGTTCCAGCGCTCCGAAGCCAGAAAGCAAGGCCCTGCCGGAAAGCGAGATGCTGCAAACGTAGATGACAACGCCGCAGCGCAAGGTCCTGCAACTAGTGTTCCAGACCCCAGCGGAGACAGAGCAGATCGGCACCGGAGGGACCGCATCTGAAGCAGGTATGAAGAACGACCCTGCCTCGCCAGCAGAGGCCCTGCTGATAGGCCCCGTCGCGGCACCCCCTCTCCCTGGGACCTATAAACTCCAGCGCTTTACACCCTGGGATCGGGCCACGGGTATGGAGCACTTCTTAAAGGCCCCGAGCTCGCCGATCACCTTGCCGAGCGAGGTCTATGCGGAGCTACGGCCGCCAGAGCAAGAGTAAACCTCGATGCCATGGATATGTAAATAGTTAACCGCTTGTTTCCCTGCTTTTTGCTGCTAATACCCGTTTAGGGTTAACTCTTAAAGGGATCCCTTCGTTTACCCGGGATCCCTATTATTGCCTTTTTGCTTTTGTTTTTCGTTCATCATTGTTGAAAAGAACTGCTGGATCATGAACACTGCATGATTACAAACTCCTTGTAAATAGTTTGCACCTTCTTAAAGGTGTCCTCTACTGGTTTTACAAAAGAAAGGACTCTTTGCGAAGAAACTGTTCCTGGAACAGCACCGGAGTCCTTACTGCATACAGACTTGCAGCTTGAGAAGTTGCACTACCTCATAGAGACTCGGTTCCTTCTTAAAGGGAACATTCATCGATAGCACTTAAAGAATGATGATGCTTTAAAAGAAGAAGTAATAATGCTGATATGTAAAAGTTATATGTAGTAAGCTAGTTAATTGTAAGGAATGTTTAATAATGTTGTTAAAAGAGTGAGGACAGGAAGTGAACCCGGATGGGGTTAGTCAGTGAGTCCTCCTAAGAGCCATAAAGAGATGGCTCAGTGATCTTGAACTAAGAGATGGATGATACGTCCTATACTGTGTATAGAAGCAGAAAGGCAGAAGGCCCGGGCGGAAAGGGGCGGTCCTGCAACAGAACGAGAGGCAGTAGGCCTGGGGCAGAGAGACAGGCGGTCCTGCAGATGTAAAGATGGAGAATTAAGAAAAGTTGGTTAGCCTTATAGTGTCTTATAAGAAGGTCTTTAGTGGATTCAGCGTGTACGTCCTTAAAGGCAATGTTAAATTGTTGTTCAGAAATTTGCACTTAGTAGAATACCCGGTTGGGTAAAGGAAGTTATTTATAGTATGTTATTTAAAAGTATTTAACCATGTTTGTAACGTTCAAGTGTCCTCACCTCCCATAAAGGGAAGCTCTGTTAAAAGTTATTGCATTTCAGAAATTGTATGTCTTTTTGCTGACATGTATTGTTGTTTTCTTCCCAGTCCAGGAGTACTGGATTTAACCAGGGGGAGTGCAGCGCCCCAGAGTCCTGGTCGTTGCAGTACTGATGCTCCACCACTAAGGGGGGCTATGGTACGTCTGATGGCACTGAAGGAGTTCACCTGACCAGGTATCACAGACACCAATACACTTCACAGTCTGGCCTCCAGGGGGAGCTAAGGGTGCTATGTATTAGGCCACTCCTCACAGTCTCGTAAAACTGGGGGTTGGATAGGAAGTTAGACAGAAAGCTGACTGGGAATCGAACAGGCAACATCCTGTGGCAGAGGGTGTTGCGGGGAGAGACTCAGGGGGGTCCCTGTCAGTGGAGGGATCCTGACAGAGGCCTAGCGAACAGAGAGAACGTTACGGGACCGTGCCTGCACGTCATTGCGGCGGTGCCCTAAGAAAGGACAAGAAGCGAGGTTTATTGTGCTGAGTGAGAAACGAGATCAACGCAACAAGGAGAATACCAGTAGGAGTCGTGCTGTAAGACGAGGCAACATCCTACTGAGGCGCACAGCCGGTGGCCGGAACGCCGAGGAAGTATAGAGCTCCAGGCCTAACTTCAAACCTATGGCAGGACAGTCAGTTATAGGCGGGCTGTCTCACCCAATTCACCTAAGAAGACATAGGGGGCAACAACAGGAGAGGGGCGACTCTAGGGTCCCGGAAGAGCTCCGAGCCTACCCGTCATACGCGTGCGCCCTAGCCATATCATCTGAGGAACGAAGAACATCATTATCGAGTTGTGAGGGAACACTAGAAACAGACACAACAGTTGTGGGGACTATCCCGTAAGCACAGCAGGGGAGGACCACAACACACAAGCGCTAGAAGGTAGGCACAGATTTCCACCTGCAAAGGGAACTCTGGAGGTGCCATCGGACCGGCCGGACTTGCGCAGCCCGGTTAACCGTATTCCGGACTGAGGATCCAGAAGTCTTCAGTAAAGAGGTAAAGAGACTGCAACCTGGTGTCCTCATTATTAACTGCGACCAGCACCACACCACGACATCGTCACCATACCTCCACCTTTCATTGTACGCCCCTCAGCAGGGTCACGGACCGGGTCTAGCCACCGTGACAACCCCAGAGCAGAGACTCGGAGGCCCGGTACCGGGTACCCCTCGGCCCTGCGGCGGTGGGGGCGCTACACTTGCATCCAGGATCAATACTGTTTTAGAATCCTTAATCCACCCTGATCAGGTGGGTTTTGTTGGGGGAAGGGAGGGTAAGGATAATGCCACAAAAATTCTCTTAGCCATCTCACATGCCAGATGTTCCGGTATCCCGTTGGCTCTACTTTCAACTGACGCCGAGAAGGCATTCGACAGAGTCAGCTGGCATTACATGGTCTGCACTTTACGGAAGTTTAACTTCCCCCAACCTCTTATTGATGCCATTATGACGCTGTATTCACTCCCATCTGCTAGAATTAGAGTCAACGGGTTGCTTTCGGACTCCTTTGAGATTGGAAATGGAACTAGGCAGGGCTGCCCTCTCTCCCCCAGCCTTTTTGTGTTGGTTATGGTGACCCTAATACAGAGAATAAGGCAGGAGGAGTCGATCAGGGGACTAATAGTAGATCAGACAGAATTCAAGACAGCTGCTTTTGCGGATGACCTCCTGATTCTGATCTCAAACCCAGAGAAGGCTTTCCCTACTCTAATGAAACTATTCGATGAATTTGGAGTTGTTTCAAACTTTAAGGTTAATATGCATAAATCGGAAGTCCTCAACATCTCATTACCAGATAGTGTAGTCTCAGAACTTAAAAAGCTTACCCCCTTTAAATGGCTCACTGAAAAACTGAAATATTTAGGCGTCTTTCTTACTGCAGACCCCTCTGTTCTTTTCAAACATAATTTTGAGCCTCTCCTAGATAATACTCAAAATCTTCTTAAATCATTCGATCTGCCATATCTATCTTGGATTGGTAGGATTAACATAATTAAATCATATATACTACCAAAAATTTTCTATCATATGAATATGATACCCATACCTCTCCCCAAATCCTTCTTCGTATCAGCTAATAGAATAGCCAATGGTTTTGTGTGGAGGGGCAGAAGAGCCAGACTCTCCTTTAAAATCCTTTCCCTTCCAAAAAAGAAGGGCGGCCTGGGACTTCCTAGTCTCAAGACCTACTATCAGGCAATACACTTAGCTCGATGGTTAAAACTGACTAGTTTGGTTACTGACCAACAATCCCTCAACCTGGAGCTTATGCTACTTGGGGGAAAGGCGGAGATTTATCTCTGGACCTCTGCTACCCCTCCAAGGCACATTGGAGATAATAACCAACAACACCTTGGCTATGAGAAGAGAGCTTATACCAAATAAATGGCCACAATGTATTTTCCTGGATAATATCCCTTTAAGGATTATACCCTGGCTCATGGAACCAAAATACATAGATGTTTTTGACTTATGGAATTCTTTGCCGGACCTCCCGATTTCACAGTTACTCACCAACCAGATCAAATGCGTAGATAAATGGCCCCATGATGCCAAAAAACGACCCAGAGACTTCATACAAACACACCATGTCCAACATATTATTTCAAAACTTAAGTCAGATATCCAGCATGACACAGACTGGTTATGGTTGGAACTTCTCTTTAGGCTCAAACCCATACCTCCTAAATTAATATCTAAATTATATTCTAACCTAATTTCCCCCAAAACTCAGTTTATCCCCTTATACATATCCTCATGGCAAACTGAACTAAACATATCTCTTTCAGCTAGGGAGACAGAGCAAGTTTTGGGACACTCACACGGTTTCTCAAGATGTGTTCTGTTGCAAGAAAATGCCTTCAAAATCCTCTCCAGATGGTATAAAACCCCAGAACTACTCTACCATTTAGGCCTCTCTGACTCGCCTCTATGTTGGAGATGTATGAAGTCCAAGGGTTCTTTGACACATATTTTTTGGTCTTGCCCAATTATCTTTAAATTCTGGGAAAATATATTTGACCACCTCCGCAAGATGGGATTGATAAAGCGTAACCTTACTCCCCAGGAGGTTCTGCTGTCACTCCCCACAAGGTCATACAACCCTAAGAAACATGACTTGCTTCCCCTCCTGATAGCCGCAGCTAAACATTTGATTTCTTTACATTGGCGACAAACTTTTCCCCCCGACATTAGCGAGTGGATTAAAAAGGTGCAAGACATTTTTAGGATGGAAGAGCTGTCCAGTTGGGACGCACGGACACATCGCACTGGGTTGCCATGGCAACTTGCCTCTTCAATCGACCCATAGCTCTCTCTTTACTATTTTTGCTGGTCGCATACAATTTTGACCTGTGTTTTTTCATTTCAATGCACTGTGATGGATACGAGCTCAACTAATCTAGCCAACCAATAAATTGTCTCTCACACTTGTCTCTATGTTGGCCCTGACCACTTAATACATGTTTTTTGTAGGTTTTTCACTACTCTCCCTGCTCATTTGTCTTCAATTCTAGCACTGAATTACAGAGTTTTTTTTCTCACTGCTTTTCCTCCCCCCCCCCCGGTACACCCAATTTTTCTTAATGTTTATTTTGTTTGTTCTTGATGTTGTCCTATTGGTCATTTGACCTATTGGTCCTACAAGATATGCATGGACTGATATCGGTAATCGACCAACCTTTACCGGAATTTTTTGTATGCTTACGGAGAATTTTTGGAAGCTTCCGGGGCAAGAGGCAAGACAGGACGCTCATAGATTGTTTCCACATGCTTCTATTTCAATTTGTTCCTGCTTGACTTATGTGCCATGTATTATTTGTATTTTGAAAATTGAAAATAAACAATTTATAAAAAAAAAAAAAAAAAGTTGACCAGCAATTTCTCATTTTTACAACACCATGTTTTTTTTAGGGACCACATCACCTTTGAAGTCATTTTGAGGGGTCTATATGATAGAAAATAACCAACTGTGACACCATTCTAAAAACTGCACCCCTCCAGGTGCTCAAAACCACATTCAAGAAGTTTATTAACCCTTTACGTGCTTCACAGGGACTGAAACAATGTGGAAGAAAAAAATGAACATTAAACTTTTTTTTGCAAACATTTTACTTCAGAACCATTTTTTTTAATTTTCACAAGTGTAAAAACAGAAATTTAACCACAAATTTTGTTGTGCAATTTCTCCTGAGTACGCCGATACCCCATGTGGAGGTAAGCCACTGTTTGGGTGCACCGCAGAGCTTGGAAGTGAAGGAGCACCGTTTGACTTTTTCAATGCAGAATTGGCTGGAATTGAGATCGGACGCCATGTCGCGTTTGGAGAGCCCCTGATGTGCCTAAACAGTGGAAACCCCCCACAAGTGACACCATTTTGGAAACTAGACCCCATAAGGAACTTATCTAGATGTGTGGTGAGCACTTTGACCCACCAAGTGCTGCACAGAAGTTTATAATGTAGAGCCGTGAAAATAAAAAATCGCATTTGTTTACACAAAAATGATCTTTTCACCCACAAATTCTTATTTTCACAAGGGTAACAGGAGAAATTAGACCACAAAAGTTGTTGTGCAATTTCTCCTGAGTACGTCGATACCCCATATGTGGGGGTAAACCACTGTTTGGGCGCACCGCAGAGCTTGGAAGAGAAGGAGTGTTGTTTTACTTTTTCAATGTAGAATTGGCTGGAATTGAGATCGGACGCATTTCACGTTTGGAGAGCCCCTGATGTGCCTAAACAGTGGAAACCCCCCACAAGTGACCCCATTTTGGAAACTACACCCCTTAAGGAACTTATCTAGATGTGTGGTGAGCACTTTAAACCCCCAGGTGCTTCACAAAAGTTTATAACGTAGAGCCGTGAAAATAAAAAAATCGCATTTTTTCCACAAAAAATATTTTTTAGCCCCCAAGTTTTTATTTTCACAAGGGTAACAAGAGAAATTGGACCCCAAAAGTTGTTGTCCAATTTGTCCTGAGTATGCTGGTACCCCATATGTGGGGGTAAACCACTGTTTGGGCGCACGGCAGAGCTCGGAAGGGAAGGAGCGCCATTTTGGAATGCAGGCTTTGATAGAATGGTCTGCGGGCGTTATGTTGCGTTTGCAGAGCCACTGATGTACCTAAACAGTAGAAACCCCCCACAAGTGACCCCATTTTGGAAACTAGACCCCCCAAGGAACTTATCTAGATATGTGGTGAGAACTTTGAATACTCAAGTGCTTCACAGAAGTTTATAATGCAGAGTAGTGAAAATAAAAAATATTTTTTTTTTCCACAAAAAAGATTTTTAGCCCCCAAGTTTTTATTTTCTCAAGGGTAACAGGAGAAATTGGACCCCAAAAGTTGTTGTCCAATTTATCCCGAGTACGCTGATGCCCCATATGTGGGGGTAAACCTCTGTTTGGGCGCGCGGCAGAGCTCAGAAGGGAGGGAGCACCATTTGACTTTTTTAGCGCAAAATTGGCTGTCGCATTTGGAGACCCCCTGATGTACCTAAACAGTGGAAACCCCCCAATTCTAACTCCAACCCTAACCCCAACACACCCCTAACCCTAATCTCAACCCGATCCATAATCCTAATCACAACCCTAACGATAATCACAACCCTAACCCCAAAACAGCCCTATTCTCAACCCTAACCATAACCCTAATCAAAACCCTAAATCCAACACACCCCTAATCCTAATCTCAACCCTAACCTCAAACCTAACCCTAATCCCAATACACCCCTAACCCTAATCCCAACCCTAACCCTAATCCCAACCCTAATCCCAAACGTAACCCTAATACCAACCCTAATCCTAACCCTAATCCCAACTCTGTTGTGAACTCTGTTAGTGGGCTCCCTCTTGTGGTCACAACTGGTACTGTGTGAGTGTTGTCTTTGGGCTCCCTCTGGTGGTTTTGTTTATCTCCCTGCAGGTTGGAGACAGGATCAGCTGTCTCGTTATCCACCAGTGAGGTTTGCTATTTAGCTCAGCTGCAACTTCACTTGTTGCCGGCTGTCAATGTGTTCAGACCTATTCTGATTTCATCTGACTACATTTGGTCTCAGTCTTTCCAAGACAAGCTAAGTTTTGCTTTTCAGTTTTGTTTCTCATCAGTTATCAATATTTGCTCTGTGTATGATGAGTTTAATCCAGCTTACTAACATGTGATTTTCTGCTTGCTGGTAGCTCTGGGGTTCAGACTTGCTCCCCTCACACCGTTAGTTGGTGTGAGGGCTCGCGCATTCTCTGAGTGGATTTTTAGAGGGTTTTTCACTGACCGCATAGATTCCCTTTCTATTTTCTGCTATCTAGGATTAGCGGGCCTCCTTTGCTGAATCTGATTGAGTAGTCAGTTCCTCAGGCCGTGACGAGACGTCTAGGATTTTAGGCACGTTCCACGGCTGCCTATAGTTGTGTGTGGTTAGGATCAGGTATGCGGTCAGTCCAGTTACCACCCCCCAGAGCTGGTCTATTGTTTAGTACTTAGCAAGTCAGGTTTTTGGCTCCTCAGCCACTGGGATCATAACACAACTCTAACCCTAATTTTAGCCCCAACCCTAACGCTAATTTTAGCCCCAACCCTAACCCTAACTTTAGCCCTAACCCTAAATTTAGCCCCAACCCTAACCCTAAATTTTACCCTAACCCTAGCCCTAACTTTAGCCCCAACCCTAAACCTAAGGCTACTTTCACACTTGCGTCATGTGGCATCCGTCGCAATCCGTCGTTTTGGACAAAAAACGGATCCTGCAAATGTGCCCACAGGATACCTTTTTTGCCCATAGACTTGTATAGCCGATGGATGGCCACACATCATGTCCATCGTGCACTGGATCCGTTGTGTTTTGGCGGACCGTCGTCACAAAAAAGTTCAATGTAACCTGTTATGACCCCAATGGCAGAGGGTCTCAGGAATAATGATAAGTCGGTAAATACAGAAAACCAGCTCATGAGTGTTCTAAATTTGGCTGAAAAAACACCTGTGGGGTCAGATGGAAGTTTGCGATATGACCTTGGATTGTCAAGTTGCCTGTGCGCTTCTTTGATGTATAACTCATGAGGCCAGAGCACAATGTTACCGCCTTTATCGGCTTCACGTATAATGAAATCCTTATGGGCCTTTAGATGGGATAGTGCACGCTTCTCATGTAGGCTTAAATTATCCGTAAAGGGTATCCTGCTGGGCAATTCCATTATCTTTCTTCACCATTTCAAAAAAAATTCTTACCGCTGGTACGATAGAAAAAGGGGGAGAGATACGAGACTTGTTTCTATAGGGGAATTTCGACCTACCCGTGTCCTCATCGCCCTCACGTAACAGATCCATAAGGTCCTGAAAGACCCTCTGTTCAGTCTGATCAGAGAACGGAGTGATGTGAGATTTATTATGTAGAACCTGTAAAACAATTTTTCTACAAAACAAAAACAGATCTTTGATTAACGTGAATTTGTCCACTTGTGGTACCGGTGAAAATGTTAAGCCCTTAGAAAGGACCGAAATTTCATGTACAGACAACACATGGTTAGACAGATTAATGATCTGTAACGCATTTTCTTGATCAGACTCACCTATGGAAACTGAGACAGGGGGAGTTATTTCCGCTGATATCTCCGTGGGTTGCGGCGCGGTGGTCTGTAGTTGAATTCCCTGGTAGTCCGTATTGCATCGCTTCTTGCGTCCTCGCCTGGTCCTGGGTCGACTTCGCTTTCGGCCGAGGACAAAAAATCACTTGAAATATGCCCATCAGTAGATGGAGAATGCTTTTCTGTGTTGTAGCCCCTCTGGATTGAGCAATTTTGGCGGAATCAAAAAGACATTAACTACTAGCTGATTAAATATTATAATAACCTTTTTTGGTTGTATTAAATCTTATATACTTTTGATGAAGGTTCTCGTATCCTGCATTTGACCATCTTCATGTGTTCTGTTAACTTTAATGTGGCACTTTAATGTGACATATTTAGGGTTCTCACATTTGCACTGATTTTTGGGCAGATTGGCTGGTCGACCTCGGTACCCTTGTGAGAGGTTTTTTTGCATGTCATAGCTGCATCATCGTTTTTCCATCTATAGGCTTCATCAAGGGGCTCCTTGATGGTTGTCAGGTTTATGTGCTTTCAGGACTCTGGGCACATATCCACTCTTCACTGATAATCCTCTTTTCAGAGGACTATATCAGTAACTTTCTTGGCTATATCCCAAACAACTAACCCCTTTCCCTTCCCTATTTGTGTATGTGTTTATACCCAGTGAAGTTTCCTCATATGTGGTCCCTTACGTGTTTTGTCTGATTCAATTGTCTTATTCTTTATGTGTGTCCTTTTTTATTTTCATTTATGTATTTTTGTTGTTCATATTTCAATTGATTAGTTGGCCACATATATGGGCCCCTCCTCTATATATTTCACCCTTTGACATGCCTGCATTCTTTATTTTATGCAATGCCTGTTACTGTGCCCACAAGCTCCTTTCGCCTCCTATATATCTCCCTGGCATCATTTGTCCTCCACGCGATGCGCAACACCGGACTTCTCCGGCGCATGCGCATTGTGTTGTGCTGGCAGAGACGTCTGCCAGCACGGGTACTTCCGCCCTTACGCGTCACTTCCGGTTCCGGCTCCCGGGCGCGTCCGGACCCTCACCTGACCGCGCGATCAGGTATTTAAACTTTATGTGACTACCTGGCTGCACCTTCCCCTGACGAAGCCGTCCTCAGTGACGGCGACACGCGTTGGGTTCACTCCCCACGCTGTGCTCTGCCTCCGGCGCTCAGTCCTCTGCAATTGGATGTCATAGCACTTGTGGGCACATGCCCCTAGCGTCTCCACCTGGCTGGACCCATGATCTCTGTTCTCTTCTCTTTGTGGTAACTATACCATGCTTAGGATCACTTAGTGGTCTGCTCTCATTACCACCAGTCTATATATATTTTTTTCATCGCTGCCACAGGGTGGCCACCAGCTGTATGGTCCAGCACATTTTGCACTTTATTTCCAGATTAGGGGCGTTACTGCTTTACTAATAGGTGCCAGTGTGTATTGTATATCACATATGTATAATCTTTTGTGGTCTCAAGAGGCTGTCTATTTTTTGCGCCAGTGTTTTTCACCATATTAGGGGCACACGACATTATACCGTGTTATTGTGATCATTCGGCTATTTGTATGGTTTGCCAAGTGTACCTGTCCATTATTGTGTGAGAACACATATTATCTTGGTTGGCGGGCCAGTGTGGAGTGGATGGCATTTTGCCATTTTAATTGTTTTTAAATTGGTGTATCAATAAAGTTTTCCTATTTTTATCAATTATCAGTGGTGTGCAAATTATATAGAGTGGTGCTGCTCTTTTCGTCTTTTGGTATTATTACTATCATAGCATTGTTACCTTGTGGAACTCTGGATAACGGATTTTTCTTCTTGTAACTTTTAATTGAATATAAAAATATGAAAAGTCTTTATTAACATAACTTTAATATCGTGATTGAAGTCTTCATTCCCTATTCTATACCAAATCTGGTAATTTTCCTATCTTATAATATCATAGCTTACCATAGCAATCAATAATATCCATATAATTATTGTCGGAATATTTAATATGGAATTCATATTTGGAAAAATAAAATAATAATAATAAATGATAATATATTATTAGCCATATTCTTCATGTGATAGGACATTTTTATGTCATGGGTGTAATTTCTTTTTGAACCCATAGATGTCAGTGTGTCTTTTATGTAACAAATGCTGATATTACTAAAACTTTATTAATAAACTATAACCAATAATATGTAAGAATGTGTAGCCATGAACCAAAATAAGAATATATGAATATGAATAAATGAATGAATGAGTGAAAGAATTGTTGTATTTAACTCAGAATTGAAACATTTCTTATATAATGAAACCATATGATCATTATATTTGATAAAGCAATATTCTTGTATTAGACATTACTTTATTAAATATTGATTTTTCTTTTTGAGATAAAAAATGAAAAATTGAGAATAAAAATGAATAAAAAGTGAAAAATGAAAAATAAAAATGATAAACAAATAAAAATAAGAAATGGTGAAAAATGAAAAATGAGAATAAAATAAAAATAAAAATAAGGCCTTTATATGTTGATGATGAATGCAAAGGTTATGTCTCAATAACACATTCTCTTTAATATTTCCATTATCTAGATGTTGTCATAACCTTGGATTACCAAAATATTGAAATTATGCAGCTTTGTATATAATACCCTTCATTAGAGGAAAAAAAATGACTTTTATAATACTTATTGTATTGTACCCAATAATGCCTTATTAATATTTCTTTTTTATTAAAATATGTGAAAAAGAGATATTGATGAAATGTGATGATGTAATCTGGATCAAAAACACATTTCCCCCTTAATATCAAAAAATATTATTTTATGAAAAAATTAATTTGTAAAAACCAAAATTAAAAATAATTAATTTTAGAACTGTCATATCAGCTTGTGCCATATATTTGTTTGAAAATGAGTATCCATTTATGTAATCAATAAAAAACATTGAATATAAAAAAATTATAATTTAACCATATTGATGTGTAATTGCACTTATTCACTATTTACTAAATCAAGAAATAATAATTAAAGAAATATATGTAAATATATGTTGAGTAAATAATATTTAAATATAACTTAACATTGTAATTTAACTGAATCTTATTTTCATACACACAAGTTTTTTGTTATTTTCTTTCTTCCTCTCAACATACCATAAATCATGAGGCCTCTTTCATACTGTACATTCCACATTCCACGCTCCTTATGTTACACTTCATTCTTGCGTTAAGTGCACTTAGCAGCTGCTCATCTGTCATATGTCACTCAAACTATGATTCACATAGAAGTTGACAATACATATATTTCACATATAAACAACATGTATATTAACCCAAAATATTGTGTCCTAATTATCAATCAATGCGCATTGTAATCTATTAAATTTAGTATTCTAATATTTATTTGAATATTCCCCAAATATTATTCTCTAACACTATCTAACTTAACACTATGTTCTAACCTATAGATAGGTCTCTTCCATATGAAATGGGTGCATTTGTTGTACAGTTATATTTAGCACAAGTCTGCAACTGAATCCGTTTGAATGCAAAAGCTGAGGAGCTTCTAAAGTTTCTTTTTTACAGCTTTAAGTTGAAACAAGAGAGTGAACTGTCACACCATGCAATGAAGGAGAAAAACTACATTATTTCCATGCAAAGGAAAAAAAACAAGTTTTTAGTTTATTAGTTATATATTATTTTTTTATTAAGTGTTAAATATATACAATCATGCAGTTATTATAGCTTCCTGTGTAAATAAAACATAAATTCATGAAAGAAGATTTTTTTGTTCAATTCCTATTTTTGAAATGAAAGCTCTAAGGAAAAATAAAAGATAAAGGTTAATTTCATATTTATTCAGAAACAAAATAATTTAAATATGTTATACATATGCATATATTTAATATACACTCACTGGCCACTTTATTAGGTACACCTGTCCAACTTCTTGTTAACACTTAATTTCTAATCAGCCAATCACATGGCGGCAACTCAGTGCATTTAGGCATGTAGACATGGTCAAGACAATCTCCTGCACTTCAAACCGAGCATCAGTATGGGGAAGAAAGGTGATTTGAGTGCCTTTGAACGTGGCATGGTTGTTGGTGCCAGAAGGGCTGGTCTGAGTATTTCAGAAACTGCTGATCTACTGGGATTTTCACGCACAACCATCTCTAGGGTTTACAGAGAATGGCCCGAAAAAGAAAAAAAATCCAGTGAGCGGCAGTACTGTGGGCGGAAATGCCTTGTTGATGCCAGAGGTCAGAGGAGAATGGGCAGACTGGTTCGAGCTGATAGAAAGGCAACAGTGACTCAAATCGCCACCCGTTACAACCAAGGTAGGCCTAAGAGCATCTCTGAACGCACAGTGCGTCGAACTTTGAGGCAGATGGGCTACAGCAGCAGAAGACCACACCGGGTACCACTCCTTTCAGCTAAGAACAGGAAACTGAGGCTACAATTTGCACAAGCTCATCGAAATTGGACAGTAGAAGATTGGAAAAACGTTGCTTGGTCTGATGAGTCTCGATTTCTGCTGCGACATTCGGATGGTAGGGTCAGAATTTGGCGTAAACAACATGAAAGCATGGATCCATCCTGCCTTGTATGGAGCATCTTTGGGATGTGCAGCCGACAAATCTGCAGCAACTGTGTGATGCCATCATGTCAATATGGACCAAAATCTCTGAGGAATGCTTCCAGCACCTTGTTGAATCTATGCCACGAAGAATTGAGGCAGTTCTGAAGGCAAAAGGGGTCCAACCCGTTACTAGCATGGTGTACCTAATAAAGTGGCCGGTGAGTGTATGTAATTAATGTAATTCTAAGTATTACTGGAATAAATTCTAATTATTTCACTATACATACAAAAATACAGTTAATATAGTCTGTACTTATACAAATATGCTACAGTACTTACTGTATACTATATTAATATATATATATCTGCAGAAATATATTGTATAAAATAATTACATATTAATAAATAATACATTGTATAACTCCTCTACACCTCATATAATTGATTACATTTTTAGCCAATTCCTAACCCAAAATTTACCTCTCTGTTGATAATTTGTTGGACAGCACTATTTAATAAAATCATCTTTAAACTTATGAACTGAGATAATGGAGTGTTCAGTTGAACAGGCCCGGGGATACTCACCACTTGTTTCTGTCTGTCAATTTCCGCCATTTTTACAGACAGATCTGACCCTGCAGCTTTTAACCCTTTCAGTGCAGCTTCAGTGGAAGACTCATAGGGTTTATAGCAAATATGTAATTTTCTTCGTTCTTCATAGATTTGATTTTGGGTCAGTTTTGGAGATTTTGATTTTGGCTTCTGATAAGATATAATTCTGCTTGGTTTAAAAACCTTAGTATGATTTGTTTTCCTTTCAAGATTCTCATGTTTTCTAAAGAATTCAATGGACTGTGCACATTCATATAAAGAATCTTTCTGTGAAGCAATATCACGAGATACAGGATTTAGGAATCGAAATTTGTTCACAAAACAATTTATCATTGATTTTTTACTGGAATTAGTACTGATCATCCTGTAAACCCTTTCAAAAATGGACATGAATGTAAAAGTACATTCTTTCCAGCCAATCCTCAATTTTAGAAGAATATCAAGATCTGGATAATTTTCTTTTAGTCCACAAAATATCAACATTTTTAATCTTTCTACATCAGTCATTTCTTCATGGAATTCTTCATTCTGCATTTTTAGTGAGAATTTCCTGGAGAAACTTACTGGAAGCCAAATTTTAAATAATTTATTTTTCTCCTGATTAGTCAGATCATACTTATCGGCAAAACTTTCAAAAATCTCTGAATTTCTGCACACATCGATTTTGTCATCATATGCAGGAATGATTTTACATAATTTTAACAAGGTCTTCCTAGATTTAGTTTGAAGTTGGGCCTCTAAGCCGTCTTCTATTTTTAGTGGCCCTCCCACATCTGTTTCTTGTATATCATCTTTGTCAGTTGTCAGGTCTCCTAAGTGTCCTCCATCTTGTTTTTCATCATGAGGCACAAAGTCAAGAGTGGCTGCCATTACAGACATGTGCGTCACATCTTCCTCTTCCTCACTCTTTACTTTACACTGGACATCATTAATTTCCTTTTCCTTAGAAATTCTTTCTACACAATCTTTTTTGGACTTCTCTGTAACAAACTCATGAAACACATTAACCATATGTAATATATTTTTCAGTTGCTCTTTTTCTTTTTTCCTAGATACTAGCTTAGAATCTAACTTCAAGTTTGCTATTCTGCATTCCGCATATAAAGATAACCAAAATATTTCTACACTAGATCTGTATAAACTTACAAATTCTATCTGACTTGATTTAGCAAATGAATTAATCAAATCCATTGTTCTTACCTTGAAATCTCAGCTTGTAGTTCTTTTGCTGGGCTCCAAACTTCACTTGACCACGGCTATTTTTAGCACGTCTATTTTCAACACGTCTGGCACTTGTAGTACTCCTGCTACTTGTCAATTCAACTAACACCCGTTAAAGTCTCCGTAATTCGTAGGTTCTTCTTGTGAGATCTTTGTGACTTGAAGTTTTGAAGTGAAATTTCTGAATACTTGCACAAAATCTTGCAAACTCTGTCTTCCCCCCGTGTGCAAAAATGAAGGAAATTCACGAAAAAAATAGCACAAAAATCAAAACTGGCTGGCTTCGGCAATGTTAAATATTCTTATTCTGCACATTCATTTAAATCAAGACTTAACCAGGTGTGTTATTCTTAAAAGAAAAATGTCGTCATATTCTCATAAAAAGTATAGTGGTTTATTGATTGTCCATAGAAAAATCACTTTGCAGCAAAAACATAAAACAGATGAAAATAGTTACGAACGGATTGTCCATGTGTAGAGATCATCATTAGTTACCCCTCTTTCCCAAGTCCTGAATGGAAGCCATCGGTCTGTGTGTCTGAAGTTTGAAGGTCATCATGGCTGCAGCTATCAGCTGTTGCTTCCTCGTCAGACATCCATGGAGAGAATGAGGTGAAGATGGGAGGTGACAGTCCCACGTGACAAAAGACCCCCACACCCTCCTAAGAGACACTTATATCTCTTCACTACAGATCACGTGTTGCCCTGTATATGGAGTGGACTCATGCTCTGAGCTCCTATATACATAAATAGCTCTTTGTACTGTCAGCATGAAGCAATGTGCTCTATACTGCATCAAGACCAAGAATAAGTCAATTAATTAATATTTAACAGGTCACTACTCCATGCTAATTCTATTGGATCTTTCCGCAGCATTTGACACTGTGGATCATCAGCTCCTCCTCACTATGCTCCGCTCCATCGGCATCAAGGACACCGTTCTCTCTTGGTTCTCCTCCTATCTCTCTGTCCGATCCTTCACTGTATGTTTTGCTGGTTCCTCCTCCTCTCACCTTCCCCTTACTGTTGGGGTTCCTCAAGGATCAGTCCTAGGCCCCCTCCTCTTCTCTTTGTATACTGCCCCTATTGGACAAACAATCAGTAGATTTGGGTTCCAGTACCATCTCTATGCTGATGACACCCAATTATAGACCTCTTCTCCTGCTTTTACTCCGACCTTCTTAGAAAACACCAGTGATTGTCTTACCGCTGTCTCTAACATCATGTCCTCCCTCTATCTGAAACTGAACCTGTCAAAAACTGAACTCCTCGTGTTCTCTCCCTCTACTAACCTACCTTTGCCTGACATTGCCATCTCCGTGTGTGGTTCAATCATTACTCCAAAGCAACATGCCCGCTGCCTTGGGGTCATCCTTGATTCCGAGCTTTCATTCACCCCCCACATCCGATCACTGGCTCGCTCTTCTTATCTGCATCTCAAAAACATTTCTAGAATTCGCCCTTTTCTTACTTTCGACTCTGCAAAAACTCTTACTGTTTCTCTTATTCATTCCCGTCTGGACTATTGTAACTCTCTACTAATCGGCCTCCCTCTTACCAAACTCTCCCCGCTCCAATCTGTCCTGAATGCTGCTGCCAGGATCATATTCCTCACCAACCGTTACACCGATGCCTCTACCTTGTGCCAGTCATTACACTGGCTACCCATCCACTCCAGAATCCAGTACAAAACTACTACCCTCATCCACAAAGCACTCCATGGCTCAGCACCACCCTACATCTCCTCTCTGGTCTCAGTCCACCACCCTACCCGTGCCCTCCGCTCCGCTAATGACCTCAGGTTAGCATCCTCAATAATCAGAACCTCCCACTCCCGTCTCCAAGACTTTACACGTGCTGCGCCGATTCTTTGGAATGCACTACCTAGGTTAATACGATTAATCCCTAATCCCCACAGTTTTAAGCGTGCCCTAAAAACGCATTTGTTCAGACTGGCCTACCACCTCAACGCATTAACCTAATTATCCCTGTGTGGCCTATTAAAAATAGAAAAAAAAAACAAAACACATAATCAGGTTCCTTGCATCGTGTTCTCATACACTTTATGCAGTTAATAGCCCTCTGTGTCTGTACTGCTACATACTTAGGCTGTTAACTGGTTCATGCAGCTTTACATGAACACCCGAGCCTTACACTATGGTTGGTCCAAATAACTAAAGCAATTGTTGTTGGCATATGCAACAGATTAGGACTTATTATAAGTGAAAGGAGGACTTTACACTAACCAGACAGCAGATGGCGATAGTGTGTAAAGTTATATACTTGCTGTAATGTGGAGAGAGAAACTCTCAGTTGTTGGTTGTTTTCTTTCTTCCTGTTCTTCATCTTGAACGTGTTATGCCTCAGTGTGCACCTGTGACACTGAATTGTATCTCATGTTTACCAGTATGAAGTAAATACTGTTTACTCAAGATATCTTGCTGATTGAAGCTCTCCTATCTACAGCGGTGACTGCAAGAAAACGCACTCTGCAACAATTGTTACCATCCCCCTC
Source organism: Ranitomeya variabilis (assembly GCF_051348905.1). Lineage (NCBI taxonomy): Eukaryota > Metazoa > Chordata > Amphibia > Anura > Dendrobatidae > Ranitomeya > Ranitomeya variabilis. Next base: position 541,435,220 of record NC_135235.1, on the reverse strand, counting down.
TCATGTCTCCCCTTTTCCTCATAGTTTGTAAGCTTGGGAGCAGGGCCCTCATTCCTACTGGTATCTGTTTTGAACTGTGATTTCTGTTATGCTGTAATGTCTATTGTCTGTACAAGTCCCCTCTATAAGTTGTAAAGCGCTGCGGAATATGTTGGCGCTATATAAATAAAAATTATTATTATTATTATCAAGGGTGTCCTAATAGGACTAACCTCCTTCTCCTTAACCGTCATATCCTATCTCTATATTATCTCCACCATCTTGAAGATCAATTCTGCCGAAGGAAGGAGCAAGGCCTTCTCCACCTGTGCTTCTCATCTAACAGTGGTCACCCTGTTCTATGGGACCATCATGTGCATGTATATGATAACTACATCTTCCTACTCCTTAAGTCATGATAAATTCTTTTCCATATTGTATGTTATCACACCCTTGACAAATCCTTTAATCTACTGCTTAAGGAATAACGAAGTAAAAAATGCTATTAAGAAAGTTTTAGATGTGAAGAAGTTAAAGGGATATATATAGTCAACAGTCCAGGAAGAATAGATTGTGTTTTTTGAATTGGAAGGAGGTGATTCCACCATGAAATGTCTTAGGCTAAGTGCACACGTTGCAGAATTGCCGCAGAAATTTCCGCTGCATTTCTGCAACTCCTGCCACGGGTATATCGCATGCGGAATTGGCATGCATATTCCCGCTAAAAACTAGCGTTTTGCAAGCATAATTAGCTTGCAGAATGCTAGCGTTTTCCAAGCGATCTGTAGCATCGCTTGGAAAACTGATTGACAGGTTGGTCACACTTGTCAAACATAGTGTTTGACAAGTGTGACCAACTTTTTACTATTGATGCAGCCTATGCAGCATCAATAGTAAAAGATAGAATGTTAACCATTTTTTTAAAATTTTTTTTATTATTTTTATTCTCACCTTCCGCAGACAGCCGATCTCCTCAGCAGCTTCCTTTCCTATAGATGCTGTGTGTAGGACTTTCGATGACATCGCGGTCACGTGACCACGACGTCATCGCAGGTCCTTCACACACAGCATCCCTGGAAAGAGAAGAGGCGGGAAGACTCAGGGGGCCATCAAAGGTGAGTATATCACTATTTTTTATTTTGTTTTCTTTTTACCAATTATATGGTGCCCAGTCCGTGGAGGAGAGTCTCCTCTCCTCCACCCTGGGAACCAAGCGCACATGATCTGCTTACTTCCCGCATGGTGGGCATAGCCCTGAAGTGACCGAGGGTAAGGTCGCCCATGTATATCTGCAGCGCCCCAGAGTCCTGGTCGTTGCAGTACTGATGCTCTGCCGCTAAGGGGGGGCTATGGTACGTCTGATGGCACTGAAGGAGTTCACCTGACCAGGTATCACAGTCACCAATACACTTCACAGTCTGGCCTCCAGGGGGAGCTAAGGGTGCTATGTATTAGGCCACTCCTCACAGTCTGGTAAAACTGGGGGTTGGATAGGAAGTTAGACAGAAAGCTGGCTGGGTTGGAACCAGGCAACATCCTGTGGCAGGGGGTGTTGCAGGGGGAAGATTCAGAGGGGTCCCTGTCAGGGGTGGGATCCTGACAGAGGCCTAGCGAACAGAGAGAACGTTACGGGACCGCGCCTGCACGTCATTGCGGCGGTGACCTAAGAAAGGACAAGAAGCGAGGTTTATTGTGCTGAGTGAGAAATGAAATCAACGCAACAAGGAGAATACCAGTAGGAGTCGTGCTGTAAGACGAGGCAACATCCTACTGAGGCGCGCAACCGGTGGCCGGAATGCCGAGGAAGTATAGAGCTCCAGGCCTAACTTCAAACCTACGGCAGGACAGTCAGTTATAGGCGGGCTGTCTCACCCAATTCACCTAAGAAGACATAGGGGGCAACAACAGGAGAGGGGCAACTCTAGGGTCCCGGAAGAGCTCCGAGCCTACCCGTCATACGGGTGCGTCCTAGCCATATCATCTGGGGGATGAAGAAGAACATCATTATCGAGTTGTGAGGGAACACGAGAAACAGACACAACAGTTGTGGGGACTATCCCGTAAGCACAGCAGGGGAGGACCACAACACACAAGCGCTAGAAGGTAGGCACAGATTTCCACCTGTGAAGGGAACTCTGGAGGTACCATCGGACCGGCCGGACTTGCGCAGTTCGGTTAACCATATTCCGGACTGAGGATCCAGAAGCCTTCAGTAAAGAGGTAAAGAGACTGCAACCTGGTGTCCTCATTATTTACTGCGACCTGCATTGCACCACAACCTCACCACCATCTACACCTTCCATTGTACGCCCCTCAGCAGGGTCACGGACCAGTGACAACCCCAGAGCAGAGACTCAGAGGCCCGGTACCGGGTACCCCTCGACCCTGCGGCAGTGGGGGCGCTGCATATCCATGATCTGTCCCAGCAAAACTTCCACACTCAGATTCCATCTTAACAAACGTATCTTTACTGTTATACATTTTCCTTAACACAGCGGAACACAATAATAGACAATACAAAATATGCCTATTCACAGAGATAACGTGTAATAACAAACTGTCCCTCACTGTCCCTATCCACACGTTACCAGTTCCTTTGCTCCAGGAGGTTATCTTCCCACATCGCAGGCCTGTCTGTCACTGCAGGGAGACGCTCCAGCCGAAGAGAAAACAACAGGGATTAAACAAAACTCTGTCTCTCAGGTCCAGACTGTAGTCCTTGGGGTTCGGCAGGCAAGGGTGGAATGATCGGCCTCTCAACAGAGGACCCGCTTACAGTTCATGGGCTCCAGGATCTGTGAAGATGTCACCGCTGAGTGCTCCGCAGTGTGGGAGCTGGGGACAATCTGGATGTCAGCTTCCAAGAGAGAGAGGTCATCCAGGCAATCTTCTATATTGCATCTACAGGAGGACGCCAGCACACACAGACCTCTCTCTGCACAGAAATGTTTCCCGGGCTCTCTTTTCCCCTCCCCTTCCTGTTCACATGACACAACAGGGGGAAGTTTAGCCAATACAGTTTGTTTCTCTGTAATCACATTCGGCATAGGTATAACTTCTGGCCACACGGGGGCAGTGTCTGTCACAGATTCTATGTCAATGATAATAGAACAGTCACATCCGGCCAGCTCACTACACGCCCCCCCACTCAAAGGTTGGCAGTCCCTGTCAATGACTGACTCCAGGGCGGCGATGGCTGTGGAGGTTGTAGGACCCGGCTGTGAAGAGGGCCACACATATTGGTCTCTGTAGGACTGTCCCGGGGGCACTCCTGCGGTGGTCCTCGCCGTCCGCCTAACGGGTGCTAGTCTCTCTCCCCGATCGGTCACCCCACTCTCTACCCCAGTCGGTAAGTCAGTCAGGCGAGCAGGGGTAGGGATGTCTTCTACCTCTACATCCCCAGTATCGGTGTCTCCCACAGTATTAGTGATATCCATCTCTCTAGGTATCACAGGAGGGGAGTCAGGCTGAGAACGACAGGGGCGCAACATGTTACGGTGCAGGGTGTGGAGGCTGCCACTGTCTTCGCCTTGTACTTGGTAGACGGGGCCACCAGGGTACGGGTGTCCAATTATTCGATAGACTTCGGTCTCCCACTTGGGCCGGAGTTTTCCTTGCGGTTTCTTTATACGATCTAGGACTAGTTGACCCACATTCAGTAGGTCTTCTTGTACTGGAAGCGGATCAGCGTGGACCTGGTCCTGGATCTGCTTTTCCACCAGCCAGTAGACAGTCTCTATCCTTTGACGGTGTGCTTGTAGCCAGGAAGGATAGGTACCACAGGTGTCTTCATCAGAGTTAGACAGGTGTAGCTCATGGATGCCTTTGCCTGGGCGGCCAAAAAGGAGGGTGTAAGGCGTGTATCCGGTGACAGAATGGACTTGATTGTTATAGGCCCACAGCAGTTCTGGGAGGAATCGAGGCCAGTCGGGTTTTTTGTCTTCTGCTAAGGTTCGGATCAGTTGTAAGAGGGTCTGGTTGAAACATTCACACGCGCCATTCCCTTGTGGATGATACGGGGTGGTCCTGGACTTCTTGATTCCATACATCTGCTGAAGTTCTTCAATGACTCGCCCTTCGAAATACGCCCCCTGATCAGAGTGCAGCCGCTCCGGACACCCGTAGACCCGAACGAAGTGTTGACAGATGGCCTGTGCAGCTGATTCGGCAGTCTGATCTTTGGTAGCAACAGCGACGGCGAATTTCGTGAAGTGGTCCACCATCACCAGACAGTACTGGTAGCGACTATTCGCCGTTCCGATCAACAGATAGTCCACCATTAACAATTCGAGGGGCCTGGATGTGCTAATAGTCTGGACGGGTGCACGCTGCTCAGTAGACTTGTGGAGTTCACATGTACGACATCTTAGGCAGACGTTTTCAACCAGCTTACGGAGTCCTGGGCAAAAAATGAATTGCTGGGTCCACCAGAGGGTCTTGTCTATGCCAAAGTGGCCATTCCTTCTGTGGGCTTCAGCCACCATCTCATGGGCTAGCTGCACCGGGACGACAATCTGCAAACATTCTTCCAGCATATGGGATAAAAGGGCCCTGTGATACAAGACTCCATCCTTCACGATCAGCCGATCCCATTGGGCAAGTAGGGCAGAGTGTTGTGAACTCTATTTTGGGCTCCCTCTAGTGGTCACAAGCGGTACTGTGTAGTGTTGTCTTTCTGCAGGTTGGCTGCATAAGCTGGTTCGTTATCCGTGGTTGGTTTCCTATTTAACTCACCTGGATACTCAGTTCCTTGCCTGCTATCAATGTATTCAGTGCTCTTCAGATTCCTTGTGACTACCTTGCTCCCAGTCTCTCCAAGTCAAGCTAAGTTCTTGTTTGTTCATTTTTCTGATTATCAGCGTTCATCATGTTTTTTTTTGTCCAGCTTGCTAAAATGTGATTTCTGTGCTTGCTGGTTGCTCTAGGGGACTGAGTTTCTCCCCCCACACCGTTAGTTGGTGCGGGGGTTCTTGAAATCTGTGTGGATATTTTTGTAAGGGTTTTTTACTGACCGCATAGATCCCTTTTCTATTTTCTGCTATCTAGTATTAGTGGGCCTCATTTGCTGAATCTGCTTTCACCCCTGTGTATGTGCCTTCCTCTTACCTAACCGTTATTATCTGTTGGGGGCTTCTATATCTTTGGGGATTATTTCTCTGGAGGCAAGAGAGGTCTTTCTTTCTCTCTAGGGGTAGTTAGTTCCTCAGGCTGGCTCGAGACGTCTAGGAATTTTAGGCACGTTCACCGGCTACCTCTAGTGTGTTTGGATAGGTTCATATTTGCGGTCAGTCCAGTTTTCCACCTCCCTAGAGCTTGTCCTATTTTAGTTACCTTGCTGGAGTAATTTGTGATCCTCAACCACTAAGGATCATAACAGTATAGCAGGCCAAAAAGTGATTAATGCATCGCAGAAGTGGGATTAAAAGAAGACCTGAGTACTTTTTTTTTTTCTCCCGCTTTTTCTTTGCTGCAGTCTGTTTAGCTTCTTTCATCCCCTTGAACTCTGGGTGGTTTTGAGCTCAGCTGCAGACATGAATATTCAGACTCTGACTTCTAGTGTGGATCATCTTACTGCACGGGTGCAAACTATTCAGGATTTTGTTATTCATAGCCCTATGTCAGAACCAAAGATACCCATTCCTGAGTTGTTTTCTGGAGATAGATCTAGGTTTCTAAATTTTAAGAATAATTGTATGTTATTTCTATCTCTGAGACCTCGTTCCTCTGGTGATTCCGCTCAGCAAGTTAAAATTGTTATCTCCTTGTTGCGTGGTGACCCTCAGGATTGGGCTTTCTCTCTGGCGCCAGGAGATCCTGCATTACTTAATGTAGATGCATTTTTTCGGGCTCTTGGTCTGCTTTATGAGGAGCCTAATCTTGAGAATCAGGCAGAAAAAGCGTTGCTGGCTCTATCTCAAGGTCGGGATGAAGCAGAGGTGTATTGTCAAAAATTTCAAAAATGGTCAGTGCTTACTCAATGGAATGAGTGTGCCCTGGCTGCAAATTTCAGAGAAGGTCTTTCTGAAGCCATTAAGAATGTTATGGTGGGGTTTCCCACCCCTACTAGTCTGAGTGATTCTATGGCTTTAGCCATTCAGGTTGATCGGCGTTTGCGGGAACGCAAATCTGCTCATCCTTTGGCTGTATTTTCTGAACAGAGACCTGAGTCTATGCAATGTGACCGAACTCTGACCAGAATTGAGCGACAAAGTCATAGACGTCAAAATGGGTTGTGTTTTTACTGTGGTGATTCTACTCATGTTATCTCAGCATGCTCTAAACGCTTAAAAAAGATCGCTAAACCTGTCACCATTGGCACTATACAGCCTAAATTTATTTTGTCTGTTACTTTGATTTGTTCTTTGTCGTCCTACTCGGTTATGGCTTTTGTGGATTCAGGTGCTGCCCTGAATCTGATGGATTTGTCGTTTGCCAGGCGCTGTGGTTTTGTCCTGGAGCCTTTGGAATTTCCTATTCCTCTGAGGGGAATTGATGCTACGCCATTGGCTGAGAATAAGCCTCAGTATTGGACGCAAATGACCATGTGCATGACTCCCGTACATCAGGAGGTGATTCGCTTTCTTGTTCTGCATAATTTGCATGATGTTGTCGTTTTGGGTCTGCCATGGCTGCAGGCTCATAATCCAGTTTTAGATTGGAAAGCTATGTCTGTGTCAAGTTGGGGTTGTCAGGGAATTCATGGCGATACTCCGTTGGTGTCTATTGCTTCTTCCATTCCTTCTGAGGTCCCTGAGTTTTTGTCTGACTACCAGGATGTATTTGATGAGCCCAGGTCCAGTGCCCTGCCCCCTCATAGGGATTGCGACTGTGCTATAAATTTAATTCCTGGTAGTAAATTCCCTAAGGGACGACTTTTTAATTTGTCTATACCAGAGCATGCCGCTATGCGGAGTTATATAAAGGAGTCTTTGGAGAAGGGACATATTCGCCCATTCTCTTCCCCTCTTGGTGCAGGATTCTTTTTTGTGGCCAAGAAGGACGGTTCTTTGAGACCTTGTATAGATTATCGTCTTCTGAATAAAATCACAGTCAAATTTCAGTATCCTTTGCCACTATTGTCTGATTTGTTTGCTCGGATTAAGGGTGCCAGTTGGTTTACCAAGATAGATCCTCGTGGTGCGTATAGCCTTGTGCGCATTAAGCAGGGAGATGAATGGAAAACAGCATTTAATACGCCCGAAGGCCATTTTGAGTACTTGGTGATGCCTTTTGGACTCTCTAATGCTCCTTCTGTGTTTCAGTCCTTCATGCATGACATTTTCCGAGAATATCTGGATAAATTTATGATTGTTTATCTGGATGACATTTTGGTCTTTTCTGATGATTGGGAGTCCCATGTGAAGCAGGTCAGGATGGTGTTTCAGGTCCTGCGTGCTAATGCTTTATTTGTGAAGGGCTCAAAATGCCTCTTCGGAGTACAGAAGGTCTCCTTTTTGGGTTTTATTTTTTCTCCTTCTACTGTGGAGATGGACCCAGTCAAGGTCCAGGCTATTCATGACTGGACTCAGCCCACGTCTGTTAAGAGTCTTCAGAAGTTCTTGGGTTTTGCTAATTTTTACCGTCGTTTCATCGCTAATTTTTCTAGCGTGGTTAAACCTTTGACGGATTTGACCAAGAAGGGTTCTGATATGACTAATTGGTCTCCTGCGGCCGTGGAGGCCTTTCGGGAGCTGAAGCACCGGTTTTCTTCAGCTCCAGTCTTATGTCAGCCAGATGTCTCTCTCCCCTTCCAGGTCGAGGTTGATGCTTCTGAGATTGGAGCAGGGGCTGTTTTGTCGCAGAGAAGCTCTGATGGCTCTGTGTTGTGATTTTGCTTTTTGCTCCCTCTAGTGGTCATTAGTGATTTGACTCTGGAGCTTCTGTCTTTTCCTATATCCTCACCTGGGCCGTTAGTTCAGGGGCGTTGCTATATAAGCTCCCTGGACCTTCAGTTCAATGCCTGGCATCGTTGAAATCAGAGCTAATCTGTTGTGCTCTTGTCCTATGATCCTGGTTCCTGTATTTCAAGCTAAGTCTGCTTCCTTGCTTTTGTTTTGTTTGGTATTTTTGTCCAGCTTGTTCCAATCTGTATCCTGACCTTTGCTGGAAGCTCTAGGGGGCTGTTGTTCTCCCCCCGGACCGTTAGACGGTTCGGGGGTTCTTGAATCTCCAGCATGGATTTTTATAGGGTTTTTGTTGACCAGATAAGTTATCTTGCTATATTCTGCTATTAGTAAGCTGGCCTCTCTTTGCTGAACCTGGTTCATTTCTGTGTTTGTCATTTCCTCTTACCTCACCGTTATTATTTGTGGGGGGCTTGTATCTTGCTTTGGGGTCCCTTTCTCTGGAGGCAAGAGAGGTCTTTGTTTTCTTCTCCTAGGGGTAGTTAGATTCTCCGGCTGGCGCGAGTCATCTAGCTATCACCGTAGGCATGATCCCCGGCTACTTCTAGTGTTGACGTTAGGAGTAGCTATTTGGTCAACTGTTGTGAAATTGGATTCTGGGCTCCCCCGGTGGCCACTGGTGGAATTGAACTTGTGTGCATCATCCTCTCTGTTCACCTGTTCCCATCAGGATGTGGGAGTCTCTATATAACCTTGCTCCTCTGTCAGTTTCATGCCGGTCAACAATGTTATCAGAAGCCTTTCTGTGCATGTTCCTGCTACTAGACAACTCTCAGCTAAGTTGGACTTTCGTCCTTGTTTGTTTTTGCATTTTGTTCCAGTTCACAGCTGCTGTTTCGTTACTGTGTCTGGAAAGCTCTTGTGATCTGAAATTGCCACTCTGGTGTTATGAGTTAATACTAGAGTCTTAAAGTAATTTCTGGATGGTGTTTTGATAGGGTTTTCAGCTGACCATGAAAGTGCCCTTTCTGTCTTCCTGCTATCTAGTAAGCGGACCTCGATTTTGCTAAACCTATTTTCATACTACGTTTGTCATTTCATCTTAAATCACCGCCAATATATGTGGGGGCCTCTGTCTGCCTTTTGGGGAAATTTCTCTAGAGGTGAGCCAGGACTGTATTTTCCTCTGCTAGGATTAGTTAGTCCTCCGGCTGGCGCTGGGCGTCTAGGGATAAAACGTAGGCACGCTACCCGGCAACTGTTAATTGTGCGGCAGGTTTAGTTCATGGTCAGTTTAGATTCCATCTTCCAAGAGCTAGTTCTTTTATATGCTGGGCTATGTTCTCTCGCCATTGAGAATCATGACAGTTTGACCGGCCCAAAAGGGTTAAATTATTGGCTGAGAAAGGAGAGAAAAAAGAAGTCTGCTGAAATTTTTTTTTTTTTTTTTTTTTTCCTCTAGTTCTGAGTGTGCTCATAATTGAATCACTTGCTAGTCTGCCTATACTGCAGCCTTCCTCTCTTTCTCTCCTTCTAATCCTTGAATGGCTCTGTGTTCACCTGTTTGAAATGGATCTTCAGAGTGTAGCTACAGGTTTGAATAATCTCGCCACGAAGGTACAAAATTTGCAAGATTTTGTTGTTCATGCACCTATGTCTGAACCTAGAATTCCTTTGCCTGAATGTTTCTCGGGAAATAGATCTTGCTTTCAAAATTTTAAAAATAATTGCAAATTGTTTTTGTCCCTGAAGTCTCGCTCTGCCGGAGATCCTGCACAGCAGGTCAGGATTGTAATTTCCTTGCTCCGGGGCAACCCTCAAGATTGGGCTTTTTCATTGGCACCAGGGGATCCTGCGTTGCTCAATGTGGATGCGTTTTTTCTGGCCTTGGGGTTGCTTTATGAGGAACCTCATTTAGAGCTTCAGGCGGAAAAAGCCTTGATGTCCCTATCTCAGGGGCAAGATGAAGCTGAAATATACTGCCAAAAATTCCGTAAATGGTCTGTGCTTACTCAGTGGAATGAGTGCGCCCTGGCGGCAATTTTCAGAGAAGGTCTCTCTGATGCCATTAAGGATGTTATGGTGGGGTTCCCTGTGCCTGCGGGTCTGAATGAGTCCATGACAATGGCTATTCAGATCGATAGGCGTCTGCGGGAGCGCAAACCTGTGCACCATTTGGCGGTGTCTACTGAGAAGACGCCAGAAAATATGCAATGTGATAGAATTCTGTCCAGAAGCGAGCGGCAGAATTTTAGACGAAAAAATGGGTTGTGCTTCTATTGTGGTGATTCAACTCATGTTATATCAGCATGCTCTAAGCGTACTAAGAAGCTTGACAAGTCTGTGTCAATTAGCACTTTACAGTCTAAGTTTATTCTATCTGTGACCCTGATTTGCTCTTTATCATCTATTACCGCGGACGCCTATGTCGACTCTGGCGCCGCTTTGAGTCTTATGGATTGGTCCTTTGCCAAACGCTGTGGGTATGATTTGGAGCCTTTGGAAGCTCCTATACCTCTGAAGGGGATTGACTCCACCCCATTGGCTAGTAATAAACCACAATACTGGACACAAGTAACTATGCGTATTAATCCGGATCACCAGGAGATTATTCGCTTTCTGGTGCTGTATAATCTACATGATGTTTTGGTGCTAGGATTGCCATGGCTGCAATCTCATAACCCAGTCCTCGACTGGAAAGCTATGTCTGTGTTAAGCTGGGGATGTAAAGGGACTCATGGGGACGTACCTTTGGTTTCCATTTCATCATCTATTCCCTCTGAGATTCCTGAATTCTTGTCTGACTATCGTGACGTTTTTGAAGAACCCAAGCTTGGTTCACTACCTCCGCACCGGGAGTGCGATTGTGCCATAGATTTGATCCCGGGTAGTAAGTACCCTAAGGGTCGTTTATTTAATCTGTCTGTGCCTGAACACGCTGCTATGCGAGAATATATAAAGGAGTCCTTGGAAAAGGGACATATTCGTCCTTCGTCATCTCCCTTAGGAGCCGTTTTTTTTTTTTGTGTCTAAGAAAGATGGCTCTTTGAGGCCGTGTATTGATTATCGGCTTTTGAATAAAATCACGGTTAAATATCAATATCCGTTACCACTGCTGACTGATTTGTTTGCTCGTATAAAGGGGGCCAAGTGGTTCTCTAAGATTGATCTCCGTGGGGCGTATAATTTGGTGCGAATCAAGCAGGGGGATGAGTGGAAAACCGCATTTAATACGCCCGAGGGCCACTTTGAGTATTTGGTGATGCCTTTTGGTCTTTCAAATGCCCCTTCAGTCTTCCAGTCCTTTATGCATGACATTTTCCGCGATTATTTGGATAAATTTATGATTGTGTATCTGGATGATATTCTGATTTTTTCGGATGACTGGGACTCTCATGTCCAGCAGGTCAGGAGGGTTTTTCAGGTTTTGCGGTCTAATTCCTTGTGTGTGAAGGGTTCTAAGTGCGTTTTTGGGGTTCAAAAGATTTCCTTCTTGGGATACATTTTTTCCCCCTCGTCCATCGAGATGGATCCTGTCAAGGTTCAGGCTATTTGTGATTGGACGCAACCCTCTTCTCTTAAGAGTCTTCAGAAATTTTTGGGCTTTGCTAACTTTTATCGTCGATTTATTGCTGGTTTTTCTGATGTTGTTAAACCATTGACTGATTTGACTAAGAAGGGTGCTGATGTTGCTGATTGGTCCCCTGATGCTGTGGAGGCCTTTCGGGAGCTTAAGCGCCGCTTTTCTTCCGCCCCTGTGTTGCGTCAGCCTGATGTTGCTCTTCCTTTTCAGGTTGAGGTCGACGCTTCTGAAATCGGAGCTGGGGCGGTGTTGTCGCAGAGAAGTTCCGACTGCTCCGTGATGAGACCTTGTGCTTTTTTTTCCCGTAAATTTTCGCCCGCCGAGCGGAATTATGATATTGGGAATCGGGAGCTTTTGGCCATGAAGTGGGCTTTTGAGGAGTGGCGTCACTGGCTTGAGGGGGCCAGACATCAGGTGGTGGTATTGACTGACCACAAAAATTTAGTTTACCTTGAGTCTGCCAGGCGCCTGAATCCTAGACAGGCGCGCTGGTCGTTGTTTTTCTCTCGGTTTAATTTTGTGGTGTCATACCTACCGGGTTCTAAGAATGTTAAGGCGGATGCCCTTTCTAGGAGTTTTGAGCCTGACTCCCCTGGTAATTCTGAGCCCACAGGTATCCTTAAGGATGGAGTGATATTGTCTGCCGTTTCTCCAGACTTGCGGCGGGCCTTGCAGGAGTTTCAGGCGGATAGACCGGATCGTTGCCCACCTGGTAGACTGTTTGTTCCTGATGATTGGACCAGTAGAGTCATCTCTGAGGTTCATTCTTCTGCGTTGGCAGGTCATCCTGGAATCTTTGGTACCAGGGATTTGGTGGCAAGGTCCTTCTGGTGGCCTTCCCTGTCACGAGATGTGCGAGGCTTTGTGCAGTCTTGTGACGTTTGTGCTCGGGCCAAGCCTTGTTGTTCTCGGGCTAGTGGATTGTTGTTGCCCTTGCCTATTCCGAAGAGGCCTTGGACGCACATCTCGATGGATTTTATTTCGGATCTGCCTGTTTCTCAGAAGATGTCTGTCATCTGGGTGGTGTGTGACCGTTTCTCTAAGATGGTCCATTTGGTTCCCTTGCCTAAGTTGCCTTCTTCTTCCGAGTTGGTTCCTCTGTTTTTTCAAAATGTTGTTCGTTTGCATGGTATTCCGGAGAATATCGTTTCTGACAGAGGGACCCAATTCGTGTCTAGATTTTGGCGGGCATTCTGTGCTAGGATGGGCATAGATTTGTCTTTTTCGTCTGCTTTCCATCCTCAGACTAATGGCCAGACCGAGCGGACTAATCAGACCTTGGAGACATATTTGAGGTGTTTTGTGTCTGCGGATCAGGATGATTGGGTTGCTTTTTTGCCATTGGCGGAGTTCGCCCTCAATAATCGGGCCAGCTCTGCCACCTTGGTGTCCCCGTTTTTCTGTAATTCGGGGTTTCATCCTCGATTTTCCTGCGGTCAGGTGGAATCTTCGGATTGTCCTGGAGTGGATGCTGTGGTGGAGAGGTTGCATCAGATTTGGGGGCAGGTAGTGGACAATTTGAAGTTGTCCCAGGAGAAGACTCAGCTTTTTGCCAACCGCCGTCGTCGTGTTGGTCCTCGGCTTTGTGTTGGGGACTTGGTGTGGTTGTCTTCTCGTTTTGTCCCTATGAGGGTTTCTTCTCCTAAGTTTAAGCCTCGGTTCATCGGCCCGTACAAGATATTGGAGATTCTTAACCCTGTGTCCTTCCGTTTGGACCTCCCTGCATCTTTTTCTATTCATAATGTTTTTCATCGGTCATTATTGCGCAGGTATGAAGTACCGGTTGTGCCTTCCGTTGAGCCTCCTGCTCCGGTGTTGGTTGAGGGTGAGTTGGAGTACGTTGTGGAAAAGATCTTAGACTCCCGTGTTTCCAGACGGAAACTCCAGTATCTGGTCAAATGGAAGGGATACGGTCAGGAGGATAATTCTTGGGTGAATGCCTCTGATGTTCATGCCTCCGATCTTGTCCGTGCCTTTCATAGGGCTCATCCTGATCGCCCTGGTGGTTCTGGTGAGGGTTCGGTGCCCCCTCCTTGAGGGGGGGGTACTGTTGTGAAATTGGATTCTGGGCTCCCCCGGTGGCCACTGGTGGAATTGAACTTGTGTGCATCATCCTCTCTGTTCACCTGTTCCCATCAGGATGTGGGAGTCTCTATATAACCTTGCTCCTCTGTCAGTTTCATGCCAGTCAACAATGTTATCAGAAGCCTTTCTGTGCATGTTCCTGCTACTAGACAACTCTCAGCTAAGTTGGACTTTCGTCCTTGTTTGTTTTTGCATTTTGTTCCAGTTCACAGCTGCTGTTTCGTTACTGTGTCTGGAAAGCTCTTGTGATCTGAAATTGCCACTCTGGTGTTATGAGTTAATACTAGAGTCTTAAAGTAATTTCTGGATGGTGTTTTGATAGGGTTTTCAGCTGACCATGAAAGTGCCCTTTCTGTCTTCCTGCTATCTAGTAAGCGGACCTCGATTTTGCTAAACCTATTTTCATACTACGTTTGTCATTTCATCTTAAATCACCGCCAATATATGTGGGGGCCTCTGTCTGCCTTTTGGGGAAATTTCTCTAGAGGTGAGCCAGGACTGTATTTTCCTCTGCTAGGATTAGTTAGTCCTCCGGCTGGCGCTGGGCGTCTAGGGATAAAACGTAGGCACGCTACCCGGCCACTGTTAATTGTGCGGCAGGTTTAGTTCATGGTCAGTTTAGATTCCATCTTCCAAGAGCTAGTTCTTTTATATGCTGGGCTATGTTCTCTCGCCATTGAGAATCATGACAGTCAACCCAGTTACCACAGCCCTATGAGCTGGATTTTTGAATCTCGCAGACTTACTCGTTCCTCTGAGACCCTGTCCACTGGGGTCATAACAGCTCTGTGATGAAGCCATTTGCTTTCTTTTCTAGAAAATTTTCGCCTGCCCAGCGAAATTATGATGTTGGTAATCAGGAGTTGTTGGCTATGAAGTGGGCATTTGAGGAGTGGCAACATTGGCTCGAAGGAGCTAAACATCGTGTGGTGGTCCTGACTGATCACAAAAATCTGATTTACCTCGAATCTGCCAAGCGCCTGAATCCTAGACAGGCTCGTTGGTCGTTGTTTTTCTCCTGTTTCAACTTCGTGGTCTCATACCTGCCTGGTTCGAAGAACGTGAAGGCTGATGCACTTTCTAGGAGCTTTGTGCCTGACTCTCCGGGAGTTTCTGAGCCGGCTGGTATTCTCAGAGAGGGAGTGATTTTGTCTGCCATTTCTCCAGATTTGCGACGAGTGCTGCAGAAATTTCAGGCGGATAGACCTGACCATTGTCCACCAGAGAGACTGTTTGTCCCGGATAGATGGACCAGCAGAGTTATTTCCGAGGTTCATTCTTCGGTGTTGGCGGGTCATCCTGGGATTTTTGGTACCAGAGATTTGGTGGCTAGGTCCTTCTGGTGGCCTTCCTTGTCGCGGGATGTGCGTTCCTTTGTGCAGTCTTGTGGGATTTGTGCTCGGGCTAAGCCTTGCTTTTCTCGTGCCAGCGGTTTGCTTTTGCCTTTGCCTGTCCCGAAAAGGCCTTGGACGCACATTTCCATGGATTTTATTTCGGATCTTCCAGTATCTCAGAAAATGTCTGTCATCTGGGTGGTGTGTGATCGTTTTTCCAAGATGGTCCATTTGGTGCCCTTGCCTAAGTTGCCTTCCTCCTCCGATTTGGTTCCTCAATTTTTTCAGAATGTGGTTCGCTTGCACGGCATTCCTGAAAATATTGTGTCTGATAGAGGATCCCAGTTTGTGTCCAGGTTTTGGCGAACTTTTTGTGCTAAGATGGGCATTGATTTGTCTTTTTCGTCGGCCTTCCATCCTCAGACTAATGGCCAAACCGAGCGAACTAATCAGACGTTGGAAACTTATTTGAGATGTTTTGTTTCTGCTGATCAGGATGATTGGGTGACTTTTTTGCCATTGGCCGAGTTTGCCCTTAATAATCGGGCTAGTTCTGCTACCTTGGTTTCGCCTTTTTTCTGCAATTCTGGTTTCCATCCTCGTTTTTCCTCGGGTCAGGTTGAGTCTTCTGACTGTCCTGGGGTGGATTCTGTGGTGGATAGGTTGCAGCAGATTTGGAACCATGTGGTGGACAATCTGAAGTTGTCACAGGAGAAGGCTCAGCACTTTGCCAACCGCCTCCGCGGTGTGGGTCCCTGACTTCGTGTTGGGGATTTGGTGTGGCTGACTTCTCGGTATGTTCCTATGAAGGTCTCCTCTCCTAAATTCAAGCCTCGCTTCATCGGTCCTTATAAGATCTTGGAAATCCTTAACCCGATGTCTTTTTATTTGGATCTCCCAGCATCGTTTGCCATCCATAATGTGTTCCATAGGTCTTTGTTGCGGAGGTATGTGGTACCTGTGGTTCCTTCTGTTGAGCCTCCTGCTCCGGTGCTGGTCGAGGGCGAATTGGAGTACGTGGTGAAGATTTTGGATTCTCGTATCTCTAGACGGAGACTTCAGTATTTGGTAAAGTGGAAGGGCTATGGTCAGGAGGATAATTCCTGGGTTTTCGCCTCTGATGTTCATGCGGCCAATTTGGTTCATGCCTTCCACGCGGCTCATCCTGATCGCCCTGGGGGTTTTGATGAGGGTTCGGTGACCCCTCCTCAAGGGGGGGGGGGTACTGTTGTGAACTCTATTTTTGGGCTCCCTCTAGTGGTCACAAGCGGTACTGTGTAGTGTTGTCTTTCTGCAGGTTGGCTGCATCAGCTGGTTCGTTATCCTTGGTTGGTTTCCTATTTAACTCACCTGGATACTCAGTTCCTTGCCTGCTATCAATGTATTCAGTGCTCTTCAGATTCCTTGTGACTACCTTGCTCCCAGTCTCTCCAAGTCAAGCTAAGTTCTTGTTTGTTCATTTTTCTGATTATCAGCGTTCATCATGTTTTTTTTTGTCCAGCTTGCTAAAATGTGATTTCTGTGCTTGCTGGTTGCTTTAGGGGACTGAGTTTCTCCCCCCACACCGTTAGATGGTGCGGGGGTTCTTGAAATCTCAGTGTGGATATTTTTGTAAGGGTTTTTTACTGACCGCATAGATCCCTTTTCTATTTTCTGCTATGTTGTATTTGTGGGCCTCATTTGCTGAATCTGCTTTCACCCCTGTGTATGTGCCTTCCTCTTACCTAACCGTTATTATCTGTTGGGGGCTTCTATATCTTTGGGGATTATTTCTCTGGAGGCAAGAGAGGTCTTTCTTTCTCTCTAGGGGTAGTTAGTTCCTCAGGCTGGCTCGAGACGTCTAGGAATTTTAGGCACGTTCACCGGCTACCTCTAGTGTGTTTGGATAGGTTCAGATTTGCGGTCAGTCCAGTTTTCCACCTCCCTAGAGCTTGTCCTATTTTAGTTACCTTGCTGGAGTAATTTGTAATCCTCAACCACTAAGGATCATAACAGCAGAGGCCCTGGTTGATAGTCGGGCTCTTACTTCGGAGGGTGGTTTCTCTTGTGTCTTCCGTACTGTTTCAGTAAGACGTGTTCAGGGTCTCGATCTTGAAGCTTGGCCCATTCTTGTTGGGACAGGGGGGACCCCACTATGGCTTCGATCCTGCCTACAGCATACTGGCGGCTAGGGTTGAGCGACTTTCATTTTTTTAAGGTCGAGTCGGGTTTTGTGAAACCCGATTTTGTCCAGAGTCGAGTAGAGTGCAGTCGGCCGATTATCGCTGAAAGTCGGGGATCGACCGAAACACGAAACCCAATGCAAGTCAATGGGGAAGCATAGTCGGCAGTGAGTGGAGGCCAGGAAAACACCTACAGTGCCCATTTTAATGCCAAAAACATCCATTCTTGTTTCTGAAGCTTGTCAATCTTAATTAACTTTATAATAATAGTTGGGCATTGGAAATTGGGGGTCATTTGGCAAAAGTTGTGGGGGGTAGGGCTGGTTCAAGGTTTTAGTGGGCACAGGAAACGTGGACTACGTCACGGCGGTGGAGCAGTGAGAGGTAAGTATGTCAAGTTTGCAAGTGCTGTGATCCTAAGCAAGCAGGGGGGCCCACTCGTTGGCATTGGTACTGGCACGGGGCCCCTCAAAGTACAGCGGTGTGTTTGCACGGCGGGGGCGCCTCCCACCAGCAGCGACACTTTTGCATACTCTGAGGGGCCCTGTGCCAGTGACGTCGCCAACGAGTATGCCCCCCCCCCACCTGATGAAGGAACCTGCACTTTCATCTGCACATTCCTCTTTGTCACTGTGTAAGGTGGTATAACATGCGGGAAGGGGAACCTTACTTTCAGCAGGGTCAGATTCTGGCTGTGTAGAGTGCAAGGGGAATGTAGTGGTCTGGGTCAATGTACCAGCAGACTCATCTAGCAGTGGCTGGGCAATGGGCAGGATGAGGAGGAAACAGATATAGGGCCAAAGAATAAAGTAGGCTAAATGCAGTTCAAAATTGGTAACAGGACTAAACAGGTGGCACTGCTTTGTTCAGTGGAGTAGCAAACCAAAGAGCAGCAGACACTGTTTTAAGGGCCCAACCACACTAGTAGGCCAAATGCAGTTTAATATCTGATACTATAGGCCGAAAGCCAGAAGGTAGAAGCTCAGCTGTATTCAGTTGAGGGCAACACCAGGGCGGGGCAGACACCGTTAGTAGGCCCTAACCACCAATTTTTAAAAACACAGCACTTAATGAGAGCCAGAAGGTTGAAGCTTAGATTTATTCATTTGAGGACAACTTGAATTAGGGACTGCAGACAGACTTACCAGGCTGTCCCCTGTGTGGACCATGCATCCAATACATTAACCCATTGCGCCACAAAGGACACGTAACCTTCCGTGGCCATGCCTACCGCTCCATGTGTCTGTTGTCAGGTGTACCTTTGGACTCACAGATTGACAGAATGAAAGGACAATGTGGTCTTTAACATGCTGGTGGAGGGGTGGGATGGCTTTTCTCGCAAAAGAATTGTCAACTGGGTAGCTCATAGCGTGGTACAGCGTCATGGCTTTATTAATATTAAATAAAATAAAAAAATAGGCTCTATGCACTGTAAAATTGGCTCCAGGGGTACACGGGCAGCAGTGGTCAGGTCAGTGGAGGCCTAGTGGAAGGAGGGACCGCAGACAGGCTTCGAAGGCCTAACATACTAAAATGGGCTGGCTGTAGGCACTTTATAATTGGTTCCAGGGGTACACGGGCAGCAGTGGTCAGGTCAGTGGAGGCCTAGTGGAAGGAGGGACCGCAGACAGGCTTCCAAGGCCTAACATACTAAAATGGGCAGGCTGTAGGCACTTTATAATTGGTTCCAGGGGTACACGGGCAGCAGTGGTCAGGTCAGTGGAGGCCTAGTGGAAGGAGGGACCGCAGACAGGCTTCCAAGGCCTAACATACTAAAATGGGCAGGCTGTAGGCACTTTATAATTGGTTCCAGGGGTACACGGGCAGCAGTGGTCAGGTCAGTGGAGGCCTAGTGGAAGGAGGGACCGCAGACAGGCTTCCAAGGCCTAACATACTAAAATGGGCAGGCTGTAGGCACTTTATAATTGGTTCCAGGGGTACACGGGCAGCAGTGGTCAGGTCAGTGGAGGCCTAGTGGAAGGAGGGACCGCAGACAGGCTTCCAAGGCCTAACATACTAAAATGGGCAGGCTGTAGGCACTTTATAATTGGTTCCAGGGGTACACGGGCAGCAGTGGTCAGGTCAGTGGAGGCCTAGTGGAAGGAGGGACCGCAGACAGGCTTCCAAGGCCTAACATACTAAAATGGGCAGGCTGTAGGCACTTTATAATTGGTTCCAGGGGTACACGGGCAGCAGTGGTCAGGTCAGTGGAGGCCTAGTGGAAGGAGGGACCGCAGACAGGCTTCCAAGGCCTAACATACTAAAATGGGCAGGCTGTAGGCACTTTATAATTGGTTCCAGGGGTACACGGGCAGCAGTGGTCAGGTCAGTGGAGGCCTAGTGGAAGGAGGGACCGCAGACAGGCTTCCAAGGCCTAACATACTAAAATGGGCAGGCTGTAGGCACTTTATAATTGGTTCCAGAGGTACATGGGCAGCAGTGGTCAGGTCAGTGGAGGCCTAGTGGAAGGAGGGACCGCAGACAGGCTTCCAAGGCCTAACATACTAAAATAGGCAGGCTGTAGGCATTTATAATTGGTTCCAGGGGTACACGGGCAGCAGTGGTCAGGTCAGTGGAGGCCTAGTGGAAGGAGGGACCGCAGACAGGCTTCCAAGGCCTAACATACTAAAATGGGCAGGCTGTAGGCACTTTATAATTGGTTCCAGGGGTACACGGGCAGCAGTGGTCAGGTCAGTGGAGGCCTAGTGGAAGGAGGGACCGCAGACAGGCTTCCAAGGCCTAACATACTAAAATGGGCAGGCTGTAGGCACTTTATAATTGGTTCCAGGGGTACACGGGCAGCAGTGGTCAGGACAGTGGAGGCGTAGTGGAAGGAGGGACCGCAGACAGGCTTCGAAGGCCTAACATACTAAAATGGGCAGGCTGTAGGCACTTTATAATTGGTTCCAGGGGTACACGGGCAGCAGTGGTCTGGTCAACGGAGGCCGATTGTAATGAGTGTCTGCCAGTTAGTAGTCCAAAACAACAAATAAATGTGAATGTCTCGCATTAAAACAAAACAAAAAAAATAAAGGGTGCAATCATTAGGTTCAGGGGTGGGATCCTCTGCGTTGTTTCAGACCTACTAATTTAGCGCAATGTATTTACTGTGGTAAATAGAGGACACTGCCCCTGACTATGTTAAGTACCATCATACATGTCAACACAATGGTATTGTCAGTGGCAGGTATGGAAGGATGTCAGCGCATAGACTAAACATTGGTGGAAGTGTGATAGATAACTGTGGAAGTGGTAGACCAATGTTTGACCTGGGGGTGGGTGAACTCTCTTGTGGCCGGCGGTACAGGCCCAGGGCCCCTCATGTTACAACAGTGTGTCTGACGTTGGGTGCGCACCACCACCGCCAGAGACACTTTATTGTACTATGAGGGACCCAGTAGCAATGCCGTCGACCAAAAGCGAGCACACCCACCTCTTCAGACAAACAGCAGTCTCACGGGTGCTTGCGCCAAGTCGCAATACCACGGCCCCGTGTGGGGAGTTTGGCCATTTAGGGAGGTGTAAACATGTCGTATGCTGGACAATCAGCTGCAGCAAATTAGACATTAGAAAAGTAATTCACAGTAGTCCACAGGCAAGAGCTTTTCATAGGAAAGCTAGGTGTCGGCCGGGCAAGGTGGGGCAAAAGATTTCGAAATCCAGTTGTGGTTCATTTTAATGAATGTTAGATCATCAACATTTTGGGTAGCCAGACGAGTCCTTTTTTCGGTTAATATTGAACCTGCAGCACTGAATACTCTTTCTGATAGGACACTTGCTGCCGGGCAAGCAAGCTCCTGCAATGCATATTCTGCCAATTCTGGCCAGGTGTCTAATTTTGATGCCCAGTAATCAAATGGGAATGACGGTTGAGGGAGAACATCGATAAGGGATGAAAAATAGTTAGTAACCATACTGGACAAATGTTGTCTCCTGTCACTTTCAATTGATGCAGCAGTACCTGTCCTGTCTGCGGTCATAGCAAAATCACTCCACAACCTGGTCAGAAAACCCCTCTGTCCAACGCCACTTCTGATGTGTGCACCCCTAACACTCCTAGTCTGCTGCCCCCTGGAGCTCGTGTGAGAACGATCACGTGCGCTGTGTGCTGCGAATGCCTGAAGCAAACGGTCAACAAGAGTTGATTGTTTGGTTGCTAATATTAGTTCCAAGTTCTCATGTGGCATAATATTTTGCAATTTGCCTTTATAGCGTGGATCAAGGAGGCAGGCCAACCAGTAATCGTCATCGTTCATCATTTTCGTAATGCGTGTGTCCCTTTTTAGGATACGTAAGGCATAATCCGCCATGTGGGCCAAAGTTCCAGTTGTCAAATCTCCGGTTGTGATTGGTTGAGGGGCAGTTTCAGGCAAATCTACATCAATTGTGTCCCTCAAAAAACCAGAACCCGGCCTTGCCACGCAACCAATTTGCAGTGCCCCCGGGAAAGCTTCCGCATTAAAAATATACTCATCCCCATCATCCTCCTCGTCCTCCACCTCCTCTTTGCCCGCTACCTCGTCCTGTACACTGCCCTGACCAGACAATGGCTGACTGTCATCAAGGCTTTCCTCTTCCTCTGGTGCAGACGCCTGATCCTTTATGTGCGTCAAACTTTGCATCAGCAGACACATTAGGGGGATGCTCATGCTTATTATGGCGTTGTCTGCACTAACCAGCCGTGTGCATTCCTCAAAACACTGAAGGACTTGACACATGTCTTGTATCTTCGACCACTGCACACCTGACAACTCCATGTCTGCCATCCTACTGCCTGCCCGTGTATGTGTATCCTCCCACAAAAACATAACAGCCCGCCTCTGTTGGCACAGTCTCTGAAGCATGTGCAGTGTTGAGTTCCACCTTGTTGCAACGTCTATGATTAGGCGATGCTGGGGAAGGTTCAAAGACCGCTGATAGGTCTGCATACGGCTGGAGTGTACAGGCGAACGTCGGATATGTGAGCAAAGTCCACGCACTTTGAGGAACAGGTCGGAGAACCCAGGATAAGTTTTCAATAAGCACTGCACCACCAGGTTTAAGGTGTGAGCCAGGCAAGGAATGTGTTTCAGTTGGGAAAGGGAGATGGCAGCCATGAAATTCCTTCCGTTATCACTCACTACCTTGCCTGCCTCAAGATCTACTGTGCCCAGCCACGACTGCGTTTCTTGTTGCAAGAACTCGGACAGAACTTCCGCGGTGTGTCTGTTGTCGCCCAAACACTTCATAGCCAATACAGCCTGCTGACGCTTGCCAGTAGCTGGCCCATAATGGGACAACTGGTGTGCAACAGTGTCATCTGCCAATGGAGTGGTTGGCCGACTGCGGTCTGTGGAAGAGCTGTAGCTTCTGCAGGAGGAGAAGGAGGAGGAGGGGGTGCGAACGCCTACAGCCAACTGTTTCCTACACCGTGGGCTAGGCACAACTGTCCCGAAATTGATGTCCCCTGTGGACCCTGCATCCACCACATTCACCCAGTGTGCCGTGATGGACACATAACGTCCCTGGCCATGCCTACTGGTCCATGCATCTGTAGTCAGGTGCACCTTTGTACTCACAGATTGCCTGAGTGCATGGACGATGCTCTGTTTAACATGCTGGTGCAGGGCTGGGATGGCTTTTCTGGAAAAAAAGTGTCAACTGGGTAGCTCGTATCGTGGTTCAGCGTACTCCATCAGGGCTTTGAAAGCTTCGCTTTCAACTAACCGGTAGGGCATCATCTCTAACGAGATTAGTCTAGCTATGTGGGCGTTAAAACCCTGTGTACGCGGATGTGAGGATAAGTACTTCCTTTTTCTAACCAGAGTCTCATGTAGTGTGAGCTGGACTGGAGAGCTGGAGATCGTGGAACTTTCGGGTGTGCCGGTGGACATGGCAGACTGAGAGACGGTTGGAGACGGTATTGTTTCCGCCGGTGCCCTAGATGCAATATTTCCTCCTACAAAACTGGTGATTCCCTGACCCTGACTGCTTTTGGCTGGCAAAGAAACCTGCACAGATACTGCCGGTGGTGCGGAAAATGGTGGCCTTACAGTGACGGAAGGGATGTTGCGTTGCTGACTAGCTTCATTGGCCGAGGGTGCTACAACCTTAAGGGATGTTTGGTAGTTAGTCCAGGCTTGAAAATGCATGGTGGTTAAGTGTCTATGCATGCAACTAGTATTGAGACTTTTCAGATTCTGACCTCTGCTTAAGCTAGTTGAACATTTTTGACAGATGACTTTGCGCTGACCAATTGGATGTTGTTTAAAAAAATGCCAGACTGCACTCTTCCTAGCATCGGATCCCTTTTCAGGGATTGCAGACTGAGCTTTAACCGGATGGCCACGCTGTCCTCCAACAGGTTTTGGCTTTGACACGCGTTTTGGGCCAGATACGGGCCCGGCAGATGGAACCTGTTGCGATGTTGATGCCTGCTGCGGCCCCTCCTCCACCTCCGCTTCTGAACTACTGCCGCCTGCACCCTGTTCCCCCAATGGCTGCCAATCGGGGTCAACAACTGGGTCATCTATTACCTCCTCTTCGAGCTCGTGTGCAACTTCGTCTGTGTTACCGTGTCGGTCGGTGGTATAGCGTTCGTGGCGGGGCAACATAGTCTCATCAGGGTCTGATTGTGGATCAGTACCCTGAGAGGGCAATGTTGTGGTCTGAGTCAAAGGAGCAGCATAGTACTCTGGCTGTGGCTGTGCATCAGTGCACTCCATGTCAGAATCTACTTGTAATGGGCATGGCCTGTTAAGTGTTTCACTTTCTAAGCCAGGGACGGTATGTGTAAAGAGCTCCATGGAGTAACCCGTTGTGTCGCCTGCTGCATCCTTCTCTCTTGTTGTAGTTTTTGCTGAAGAGGACAAGGAAACGACTTGTCCCTGACCGTGAACATCCACAAGCGACGCGCTGCTTTTACATTTACCAGTTTCAGAAGAGGAGGCAAAAGAGCTAGAAGCTGAGTCTGCAATGTAAGCCAAAACTTGCTGTTGCTGCTCCGGCTTTAACCCCTTCCTGACATCAGACGTACTATCCCGTCGAGGTGGGGTGGGCCCGTATGACCGCCGACGGGATAGTACGTCATCATCGATCAGCGGCGCTCACGGGGGGAGCGCGGCCGATCGCGGCCGGGTGTCAGCTGCATATCGCAGCTGACATCCGGCACTATGTGCCAGGAGCGGTCACGGACCGCCCCCGGCACATTAACCCCCGGCACACCGCGATCAAACATGATCGCAGTGTACCGGCGGTATGGGGAAGCATCGCGCAGGGAGGGGGCTCCCTGCGGGCTTCCCTGAGACCCCCGGAGCAACGCGATGTGATCGCGTTGCTCTGAGGGTCTCCTACCTCCCTCCTCGCTGCAGGTCCCGGATCCAAGATGGCCGCGGCATCCGGGTCCTGCAGGGAGGGAGGTGGCTTACCGAGTGTCTGCTCAGAGCAGACACTTCGTAAGCCTGCAGCCCTGTACAGCAGATCGTCGATCTGGCAGAGTGCTGTGCACACTGCCAGATCAATGATCTGTGATGTCCCCCCCTGGGACAAAGTAAAAAAGTAAAAAAAAAATTTTTCCACATGTGTAAAAAAAAAAAAAAAAAAATTCCTAAATAAATAATAATAAAAAAATATATATTATTCCCATAAATACATTTCTTTATCTAAATAAAAAAACAAAACAATAAAAGTACACATATTTAGTATCGCCGCGTCCGTAACGACCCAACCTATAAAACTGCCCCACTAGTTAACCCCTTCAGTAAACACCGTAAGAAAAAAAAAAAAAAAAACGAGGCAAAAAACAACGCTTTATTACCATACCGCCGAACAAAAAGTGGAATAACACACGATCAAAAAGACGGATATAAATATCCATGGTACCGCTGAAAACGTCATCTTGTCCCGCAAAAAACAAGCCGCCATACAGCATCATCAGCAAAAAAATAAAAAAGTTATAGTCCTCAGAATAAAGCGATGCCAAAATAATTATTTTTTCTATATTTTAGTTTTTATCGTATAAAAGCACCAAAACATAAAAAAATGATATAAATGAGATATCGCTGTAATCGTACTGACCCGACGAATAAAACTGCTTTATCAATTTTACCAAACGCGGAACGGTATAAACGCCTCTCCCAAAAGAAATTCATGAATAGCAGGTTTTTGGTCATTCTGCCTCACAAAAATCGGAATAAAAAGCGATCAAAAACGGTCACGTGTCCGAAAATGTTACCAATAAAAACGTCAACTCGTCCCGCAAAAAACAAGACCTCACATGACTCTGTGGAGCAAAATGTGGAAAAATTATAGGTCTCAAAATGTGGAGACGCAAAAACTTTTTTGCTATAAAAAGCGTCGCTGGTTTCACACTTGCGTTTTTGTCTGCAGCGTTTTTTGCACAAAAAAACGCATGCGTTTTTTCCCTATATTTAACATTGAAAACGCATGCGTTTTTTTGTACGCGTTTGGTCGCGTTTTCAAACGCATGCGGTTTTTTTCTGCATGCGTTCATTTTCAGAAATACAACCTGCAGTATTTTCTTGCGTTTTTAAGCACATGCGTTTGTTTGCGTTAAAAACGCATGCATTTTTATCGAAAAAAAACAGAAAACACACTGAAAAGCCACCCACCACCATCAAGGTGATAAAGGGATCCAAACCCTAACCCTAACTCTACCCCTAACCTCACCCCTAACCGTTTAATGAACATTTTCTGACAGTCATAGTGCCACGTATTTCAGTGCCACGTATTTCAGTGCCACGTATTTCAGTGCCACGTATTTCAGTGCCACGTATCACGTATTTCAGTGCCACGTGTTTCAGTGCCAGGTATTTCAGTGCCACGTATCACGTATTTCAGTGCCACATATTTTAGTACCACGTATTTCAGTGCCACGTATTTCAGTGCCACGTATTTCAGTGCCACGTATTTCAGTGCCACGTGTTTCAGTGCCACGTATTTAAGTGCCACGTATCACATATTTCAGTGCCACGTATTTCAGTGCCACGTATTTCAGTGCCACGTATTTCAGTGCCACGTATTTCAGTGCCACGTATCACATATTTCAGTGCCACGTATTTCAGTGCCACGTATTTCAGTGCTACGTATCACGTATTTCAGTGCCACGTGTTTCAGTGCCAGGTATTTCAGTGCCACGTATCACGTATTTCAGTGCCACATATTTTAGTACCACGTATTTCAGTGCCACGTATTTCAGTGCCACGTATTTCAGTGCCACGTGTTTCAGTGCCACGTGTTTCAGTGCCACGTATTTAAGTGCCACGTATCACATATTTCAGTGCCACGTATTTCAGTGCCACGTATTTCAGTGCCACGTATTTCAGTGCCACGTATTTCAGTGCCACGTATTTCAGTGCCACGTATCACGTATTTCAGTGCCACGTGTTTCAGTGCCACGTATTTAAGTGCCACGTATCACATATTTCAGTGCCACGTATTTCAGTGCCACGTATTTCAGTGCCACGTATTTCAGTGCCACGTATTTCAGTGCCACGAATCACATATTTCAGTGCCACGTATTTAAGTGCCACATATTTCAGTGCCATGTATTTCAGTGCCACGTATTTCAGTGCCACGTATTTCAGTCACGTTTAGGGTTAGGGTTAGGGGTAGGGTTAGGGTTAGGGTTAGGGCTAGGGTTGGAGGTAAAGTTAGGGTTAGGGTTTGGATTAGAATTATGGGTGTGTCAGGGCTAGGGGTGTGGTTAGGGTTACCGTTGGGATTAGGGTTAGGGGTGTGTTTGGGTTAGGGTTTCAGGTAGAATTGGGGAGTTTCCACTGTCCAGGCACATCAGGGGCTCTCCAAGCGCGACATGGCGTCCAATCTCAATTCCAGCCAATTCTGCGTTGAAAAAGTAAAACAGTGCTCCTTCCCTTCCGAGCTCTCCCGTGCGCCCAAAAAGGGGTTTACCCCAACATATGTATTATCAGCGTACTCGGGACAAATTGAACAACAACTTCTGGGGTCCAAGTTCTCTTGTTATCCTTGGGAAAATAAAAATTTGGGGGGCTAAAAATCATTTTTGTGGGAAAAAAAAGATGTTTTATTTTCACGGCTCTGCGTTATAAACTGTAGTGAAACACTTGGGGGTTCAAAGTTCTCACAACACATCTAGATAAGTTCCTTGGGAGGTCTAGTTTCCAATATGGGGTCACTTGTGGGGGGTTTGTACTGTTTGGGTACATCAGGGGCTCTGCAAATGCAACGTGACGCCTGCAGACCAATCCATTTAAGGCTGCATTCCAAATGGCGCTCCTTCCCTTCCGAGCTCTGTCATGCACCCAAACAGTGGTTCCCCCCCACATATAGGGTATCAGTGTACTCAGGACAAATTGGACAACAACTTTTGGGGTCTAATTTATCCTGTTACCCTTGTGAAAATACAAAACTGGGGGCTAAAAAATCATTTTTGTGAAAAAAAAAAAGAATTTTTATTTTCACGGCTTTGCGCTATAAACTTTAGTGAAACACTTGGGGGTTCAAAGTTCTCAAAACACATCTAGATAAGTTCCTTGGGAGGTCTAGTTTCCAATATGGGGTCACTTGTGGGGGGTTTGTACTGTTTGGGTACATCAGGGGCTCTGCAAATGCAACGTGACGGCTGCTGACCAATCCATTTAAGTCTGCATTCCAAATGGCGCTCCTTCCCTTCCGAGCTCTGTCATGCGCCCAAACAGTGGTTCCCCCCCACATATGGGGTATCAGCGTACTCAGGACAAATTGGAAAACAAATTTTGGGGTCCAATTTATTCTGTTACCCTTGTAAAAATACAAAGCTGGGTGCTAAAAAATCATTTTTGAGAAAAAAAATAAAAATTATTTTCACGGCTCTGCGTTATAATCTGTAGTGAAACACTTGGGGGTTCAAAGCTCTCAAAACACATCTAGATAAGATCCTTAGGGGGTCTACTTTCCAAAATGGTGTCACTTGTAGGGAGTTTCAATGTTTAGGCACATCAGGGGCTCTCCAAACGCAACATGGCGTCCCATCTCAATTCCAGTCAATTTTGCATTGAAAAGTCAAATGGCGCTCCTTCCCTTCCAAGCTCTGCCATGCGCCCAAACAATGGTTTACACCCACATATGGGGTATCATCGTACTCAGGACAAATTGGCCAACATTTTTTGGGGTCCAATTTCTTCTCTTACCCTTGGGAAAATAAAAAATTGGGGGCAAAAAGATCATTTTTGTGAAAAAATATGATTTTTTATTTTTACGGCTCTGCATTATAAACTTCTGTGAAGCACTTGGTGGGTCAAAGTGCTCACCACACATCTAGATAAGTTCCTTAGGGGGTCTACTTTCCAAAATGGTGTCACTTGTAGGGAGTTTCAATGTTTAGGCACATCAGGGGCTCTCCAAACGCAACATGGCGTCCCATCTCAATTCCAGTCAATTTTGCATTGAAAAGTCAAATGGCGCTCCTTCCCTTCCAAGCTCTGCCATGCGCCCAAACAATGGTTTACACCCACATATGGGGTATCAGCGTACTCAGGACAAATTGGCCAACATTTTTTGGGGTCCAATTTCTTCTCTTACCCTTGGGAAAATAAAAAATTGGGGGCGAAAAGATCATTTTTGTGAAAAAATATGATTTTTTATTTTTACGGCTCTGCATTATAAACTTCTGTGAAGCACTTGGTGGGTCAAAGTGCTCACCACACATCTAGATAAGTTCCTTAGGGGGTCTACTTTCCAAAATGGTGTCACTTGTAGGGAGTTTCAATGTTTAGGCACATCAGGGGCTCTCCAAACGCAACATGGCGTCCCATCTCAATTCCAGTCAATTTTGCATTGAAAAGTCAAATGGCGCTCCTTCCCTTCCAAGCTCTGCCATGCGCCCAAACAATGGTTTACACCCACATATGGGGTATCATCGTACTCAGGACAAATTGGCCAACATTTTTTGGGGTCCAATTTCTTCTCTTACCCTTGGGAAAATAAAAAATTGGGGGCGAAAAGATCATTTTTGTGAAAAAATATGATTTTTTATTTTTACGGCTCTGCATTATAAACTTCTGTGAAGCACTTGGTGGGTCAAAGTGCTCACCACACATCAAGATAAGTTCCTTAGGGGGTCTACTTTCCAAAATGGTGTCACTTGTAGGGGGTTTCAGTGTTTAGGCACATCAGGGGCTCTCCAAACGCAACATGGCGTCCCATCTCAATTCCAGTCAATTTTGCATTGAAAAGTCAAATGGCGCTCCTTTCCTTCCGAGCTCTGCCATACGCCCAAACAGTGGTTTACCCCCACATATGGGGTATCAGCGTACTCAGGACAAATTGTACAACAACTGTGGGGGTCCATTTTCTCCTGTTACCCTTGGTAAAATAAAACAAATTGGAGCTGAAATAAATTTTGTGTGAAAAAAAGTTAAATGTTCATTTTTATTTAAACATTCCAAAAATTCCTGTGAAACACCTGAAGGGTTAATAAACTTCTTGAATGTGGTTTTGAGCACCTTGAGGGGTGCAGTTTTTAGAATGGTGTCACACTTGAGTATTTTCTATCATATAGACCCCTCAAAATGACTTCAAATGAGATGTGGTCCCTAAAAAAAAATGGTGTTGTAAAAATGAGAAATTGCTGGTCAACTTTTAACCCTTATAACTCCGTCACAAAAAAAAATTTTGGTTCCAAAATTGTACTGATGTAAAGTAGACATGTGGGAAATGTTACTTATTAAGTATTTTGCGTGACATATGTCTGTGATTTAAGGGCATAAAAATTCAAAGTTGGAAAATTGCAAAATTTTCAAAATTTTCGCCAAATTTCCATTTTTTTCACAAATAAACGCAAGTTATATCGAATAAATTTTACCACTAACATGAAGTACAATATGTCACGAGAAAACAATGTCAGAATCGCCAAGATCCGTCAAAGCGTTCCAGAGTTATAGCCTCATAAAGGGACAGTGGTCAGAATTGTAAAAATTGGCCCGGTCATTAACGTGCAAACCACCCTTGGGGGTGAAGGGGTTAAAATCGGTTTTCCTACTCCCAGAAAAGAGAGCGTTCGAGGCCTTGTGTAGCCAGACGACGAAACTGGCTCCACAGCTCCAGACTTAGGTGGAATATTTTTATCCCCACGACCATCTGATGCTCCACTACCACTACCATCATTAACAGCTGACAATGAACGCCCATGGCCACGACCTCTTGCACCAGACTTCCTCATTGTTTTAAAAACTTAACCAAAGTAACTTTATTTGTTGCTGTCAAACAACTTACACGGTGAGCTATAACTTCAGAATGATTTCAATATCCCTTAACAGGTTGGTGAGACCCCAAGGAAAATCAGGCACAATGTTACACACTCTGTTTTCTGTGGCACAAAATCACAGAGATGCCACACACGCAGGACTGTCACTCAAGCACAAATGTCAATATTAATCTCCCACCTATTTTTTTTTTTCTCAGGGAGACTTTAGAAACCAAATAAGATAAAATGATTTTTTCAGGGACAATTTAGAAACCAAATAATAATAATAAAAAAGGCTTTCTATGGCCCACTGAGTGAGAGATGGCACACACAGGAGTCAGGAGTGGCACACAAGCCCTGACTGAGGCCAATATTTTTCTCCCACTGATTGATGTAGTGATTTTTTTTCAGGTAGATTTTAGAACCCAAATCAAGCAAAAAAATAAATAGGCTTTCTATGGCCCACTGAGTGAGAGATGGCACACACAGGAGTCAGGAGTGGCACACAAGCCCTGACTGAGGCCAATATTTTTCTCCCACTGATTGATGTAGTGATTTTTTTTCAGGTAGATTTTAGAACCCAAATCAAGCAAAAAAATAAATAGGCTTTCTATGGCCCACTGAGTGAGAGATGGCACACACAGGGATGGCACTCTAGCAGAAATGCCAATCTTAATCTCCCACAAAAAAAAAAAAAAAACAGGGACTGTCCTACAATTACTATCTCCCTGCAGTAATCTCAGCCAGGTATGGCAGGCAGCAATAAGGAGTGGACTGATGCACAAATTAAATAAAAAGTGTGGACAAACAAAAAAGATAGCTGTGCAGAAAGGAAGGAACAAGAGGATTTGTGCTTTGAAAAAAGCAGTTGGTTTGCACAGCGTCGTACACACAAAAGGTGGTGTTGGACAGTGGAAATCGCTACAGCACAAGCGGTTTGCAGCTTTATGTACCCTGCCTATCACTCTCCCTGCTTCTGAAGAAGCGGCAGCAACCTCTCCCTACGCTCACATCAGTAGCAGTAAGATGGCGGTCGGCGGGAACGCCCCTTTATAGCCCCTGTGACGCGGCAGAAAGCAAGCCAATCACTGCAATGCCCTTCTCTAAGATGGTGGGGACCAGGACCTATGTCATCACGCTGCCCGCACTCTGCGTTCACCTTCATTGGCTGAGAAATGGCGCTTTTCGCATCATTGAAACGCGACTTTGGCGCGAAAGTCGCGTACCGCATGGCCGACCCCGCACAGGGGTCAGATCGGGTTTCATGAAACTCGACTTTGCCAAAAGTCGGCGACTTTTGAAAATGAACGACCCGTTTCGCTCAACCCTACTGGCGGTTATCTTCTATTTGTTTAGCTAGCCGGGCAAAGTCGGGCAGTTCATCTTCCTCCAACTCTTCATCCCGGTCCCCCACTGGCGGGGATTATGTCACTCTGGAAAGGCTGTCAGCATTCTGATTCTCCGTCCCCGCTCTGTATTTAATTTTGTATTGGAATCTAGAGAGCCTTGCCATCCAGCGCTGTTCCATTGCCCCTAGTTTGGCATTTTCTAGGTGGGCAAGAGGATTGTTGTCTGTCACGACCAGCACCTCCGCCCCTGTCAGGTAGCCAGCAAACTTCTCTGTCATAGCCCAGGTCAGGGCCAGGAGTTCCAGGCGGAAAGAGCTGTAGTTGACGGGGTTCTTTTCGGTGTCACGGAGGGATCTACTGGCATAGGCTATTACACGTTCCTTGTTATCTTGGACTTGGGAAAGGACCGCCCTGAGACCTTGAAGGCTGGCGTCGGTGTATAACTGGAACGGCAAGGTGTAGTCTGCATATGCCAGAATAGGGGGTGATGTCAGAGCAGCTTGAAGCGCCCGGAAGGATTTTTCTTGGTCGGGCCCCCAGCTGATGCGTCGTCCTCTGGGACTGTTCGCGGTCCCTCGGAGGGTCTCATGCAGTGGTTCCGCAAGCCGGGCAAAGTCCTTGACAAATCGGCGGTAATAGCCCGCTAGCCCCAGGAAAGCCTGGACTTCTTTGTTGGTAGTTGGTTGTGGCCACTCTCGGACAGCTGCTATCTTCTCTGGAGAGGGTTGGACACCTTCGGCCGAGATCCGGTGTCCCTGGTAATCGATCTCCTGCTGGAATAGATGGCACTTGCTGGGCTTCAACTTCAAGCCGTGTCTCTTCAAGCGCTGGAACACTTTGCCAAGCTTGTGAAGATGAACCTCAAAGGTGGCGGAGTATACCATGATGTCATCAAGGTATATCAGCGTGAATTCGAAGTTGAAATCTCCCAGACAGCGTTCCATCAGTCTCTGAAAGGTCCCTGGTGCGTTACTCAAGCCGAATGGCATCCGGTCAAACTTGTACAGGCCCATGGGAAGGATGAAGGCGGTCTTTTCTCTGTCCGTCTCACTCATGGGGACCTGCCAATATCCACTGGCCAAGTCTAGAGACGAAAAATATTTGGCCTTTTTCAGGGCGGTCAGTGACTCTTCGATCCGGGGGAGTGGATAGGAGTCCCGGATCGTGCAAGCGTTCAGCCGACGGTAGTCTACACAAAATCTCAGGGATCCATCTTTCTTTTTGACTATCACCACGGGTGCAGCCCATGGGCTCTGGTTCTCCCGCACCACTCCAGCGTGTAGCATAGATTCTAAGAGACTTTTCACCTCCTGGTATTGTTGAGGTGGTATTTGTCAGTACCTCTCGCGTATAGGGGCAGTATCGCCCGTGGGGATCTCGTGTTGGATACTGGTGGTGTACCCGAAGTCGGTGTCATGCTTTGCAAAGGAGTCTTGGTGTTCTCGCAGTAGTTTCTCCACTTGAGACACTTCCTGTTTGGTGTACTGGGACGGGTCCAGTTGCACTTTTTCCAGTAATTTTCGCCCAATGTCTTCATCATCTGCTTGAGCATTTATGGCTGAGACAGTTACCGTCCAGCCATCTTCTGTAGACGGGGTGAATTGTAAGGGTCCCATGGGGTTCACTTCTGTGGGTAGAGCATATACTCTGGCAAGTTGCGTGCCAGCTTCAAGGGCTACACCTACGTCTGCGGTGTTGTTCAGCCTGACAGGGACTCTTCCGTTCCTCACGACGGCTAGGGTGCGGGCGACTAGTGGGTTTAGCTTACTCCCACTTGGAGCCCTCGGCTCTATTAACACTTCAACTCCTTCAAGCTGTCGGTTGGTGTTAAGAGGCAGGGAAATGACTGTCTCTTTTTCAGCGGGCAAAGTAATCCGGGTACAGCGGGGCACTTTAATGGCTGCTAGGGGTAGTTGTTCTTTTGCCATCTGTTGAAGTCCAACGGTCCGGATTACGTGCTGGAACGCCAAACGAGTCGGTTTATGTTTGGTAACTTTCTGCCAGTACTTGGGCCCTTTTCTTGTCAACAGCATAAGATCCAGGTCTTTCAAGATATTCATTCCGATTATTACCGGGGTCTCGGAGCCGAAGCCTTCCTTGACAATGACGATTCCTCGTTTCCCTAGGATATGCCCGCAGGCCTTCGTATCCATCCAGGCGACTCCGGTTACTGGAATGGGTAGGTTATTAGTCGCAATTATCTTAATGGTGGTATCTGGATCACAAGCAGTTCTTGGTTTGAGGTACTTTTCATAAAACTGTTCAGAGATCGTGGTCACTTGGGACCCAGTGTCCATCAATCCTTGCACTGCAACTCCCTCCAGAATAACTTCAAGTGTAGGACTACTCGAGGCAAGAGTACTCCGTTGGTGGCTCTGTTTTTCTACACCCCATTCTCTGTCCCCCCCTGCTGCTCGAACCTCAGCTGCAGGGGTGTCTAGTTTAACGGCGGCCATTGTGGTGAGACCTGGCGTGGTGGCTCTGCTCGTGGATGTAGCTGATATTCTGTTCGTCGTGGTAACTGATGGTTTGTTCGTTGAGGACAACGATTCACCCTATGGCGAGGGTCACCACATGACCAACACGGTCCCGCGGGATGGCTAGGTTGCATCCGCTGGTCTCTCTGTCGTTCTAGTGTTAACTGTGACACCTGTTGCTGTAAATCTGCTATTATCTGTTTCAGCTCCTCGGTGTCACTGTTGGGCTGTTTAATGTCTAATATGGATCTGCACGCAGCGCTTTGAGCCCCCACATCCATGACGGGTCCCCTAGAACGTTCTATGGCTTCCTGTTTGACTTCAGCGAAGGTGAGAGTCGGCGTCATCAGAATCAAGTCCTGTAGTGTACGGTTAAGATACTGGTCTCTCAGCCCTATAACGAATTGGTCTCTCAGTACCAGGTCACGAGGAGCTATATTAGCCAGTTGTTCCCCTTTTGCACAGACTTGTTCAAGGAGTACCTGAAGGGCATTTGCATATTGGGGAATGTCCTCCCATTCAAGCTGTGTCCGTCTAAAGAACAGGTATCGCAGTGTTCCCTGGTACGTAGTAGGCCCATAGGTCTTTTCCAGCACCCGCACCAAATCCTCCAACGCACGCTGCCCCCTGACCGTCTCCAGTCTGACTGTCGTCCATGCCTCCCCCTCTAGCGTCAGTACCGCCATTTCTGCCAAGGTCTTAGGGTCAATATTATACATTTCTCCCAGTATCCGCACTTGTTTCGCCCACTCTGGTACGGGGTAGTTTCGCCCGCCAAACTTCCTGACCTGGTTTACAATGGACACCGGCGGCGGTTTCTGACTGTACACTGGGCCTGGGTGGGAATCTTGCTGGGCACAGATCCTGCCGACTACGCCAGATGAAGTGACCGAGGGTAAGGTCACCCATGTATATCCATGATCTGGCCCAGCAAAACTTCCACACTCAGATTCCATCTTAACAAACGTATCTTTACTGTTATACATTTTCCTTAACACAGCGGAACACAATAATAGACAATACAAAATATGCCTGTTCACAGAGATAACGTGTAATAACAAACTGTCCCTCACTGTCCCTATCCACATGTTACCAGTTCCTTTGCTCCAGGAGGTTATCTTCCCACGTCGCAGGCCTGTCTGTCACTGCAGGGAGACGCTCCAGCCGAAGAGAAAACAACAGGGATTAAACAAAACTCTGTCTCTCAGGTCCAGACTGTAGTC
This sequence comes from Ranitomeya variabilis, assembly GCF_051348905.1. Taxonomy (NCBI): domain Eukaryota; kingdom Metazoa; phylum Chordata; class Amphibia; order Anura; family Dendrobatidae; genus Ranitomeya; species Ranitomeya variabilis. The sequence continues at coordinate 541,399,983 of NC_135235.1, read as the reverse complement.
CTTGGGGTTCGGCAGGCAAGGGTGGAATGATCGGCCTCTCAACAGAGGACCCGCTTACAGTTCATGGGCTCCAGGATCTGTGAAGATGTCACCGCTGAGTGCTCCGCAGTGTGGGAGCTGGGGACAATCTGGATGTCAGCTTCCAAGAGAGAGAGGTCATCCAGGCAATCTTCTATATCGCATCTACAGGAGGACACCAGCACACACAGACCTCTCTCTGCACAGAAAAGTTTCCTGGGCTCTCTTTTCTCCTCCCCTTCCTGTTCACATGACACAACAGGGGGAAGTTTAGCCAATACAGTTTGTTTCTCTGTAATCACATTCGGCATAGGTATAACTTCTGGCCACACGGGGGCAGTGTCTGTCACAGATTCTATGTCAATGATAATACAACAGTCACAACCGGCCAGCTCACTACAGCCCCATGCGGGAAGTAAGCAGATCAATGCATTCCTAGGTGTGCAGAATCCCCGCAATTCTGCAAATTTAATGAACATGCTGCGTTTTTTTCTGGAATGCGATTCCGCTCAGAAAAACAACGCAGCATGTGCACAAAAAATGCGGATTGCATTCTATTAAATAGGATGCTTAATGTGAGCGTTTTTTTCGCGGTTTTATAGCGTTTTTATAGCACAAAAAAAGCAAAAAAAACGCTAAAAATCTTTTACGTGTGCACATAGCCTTAATGTCTCATATTTATTTACATATATCTTTATTGCATATGATTGTTTATGACTAGTGTTGAGCATTCCGATACTTCTTGCGGTATCGGAATTCCGATACCGGGATTCCGATACTTGCCGCGTATCGGATACCGGAATCGGAAGTTCCAAGATTCAAAATGCAGAAATTCAGCCAATGAGAATGATTTCAAGTGTGGGCACATCCTGTTTAGCATGGAGGGCATGAAACTACTGGCAAGGCTGTGATTGGCTGCTGAAATGATGTCATGCTGCAGTTTAAAAGTCGCTGGCGCCATTTTGCGATCACTCTGCTGTGAATTCAGTTAGTGACAGGACGCTGTTTGCTGACTGAGGGACAGTTTAGAGATAGCGATTTGCTTCTTTGTGCTTTCCAAAGGCTAATTTAGCAACCGCTGTGTTCACCTACTATTCACCTTGCTTTTGCCTTGTAGCGCTGTTTTCACAGCGATCTGCAAGGTCTGTGTGTGTGTGTGTGTGAGTGCAGCCCACTCTCTAGTCTGAGTGCAGCCACATAGGCCATCCATAGCTGGTTGTATTCAGTTCAGGGAGGGTGGTTCATTGCCTCATACTGTTCTTTTTTTTTTTTTTTTTTTCCAAGTAGTGTAGTCTGCTGCTAATTTATTCAAAAAAATCCTATTAGTGTCTTTCCACCCGTCTCCAGCTAATTTGTGGAAAAACACTACATAGGATAAAGTAGAGGAGGGTTTTTGGGCCTTGCAGCGCCGTTTACGGCTGTCTGCATGGTCTCCGTGTGACTGCAGCTCGCCCTGTAGTCTGTGAGCAGCCATAGCCTGGTTGTCTCCAGCTCAGGGTTGTTCACTGCGTCATACCGCCAAATCAATTTTAATTTTTTTTCAAGTAGTGTAGTCTGCTGCTAATTTATTTAAAAAAATCCTATTAGTGTCTTTCCACCCGTCTCCAGCTAATTTGTGGAAAAACACTACATAGGATAAAGTAGAGGAGGGTTTTTGGGCCTTGCAGCGCCGTTTACGGCTGTCTGCACGGTCTCCGTGTGATTGCAGCTCGCCCTGTAGTCTGTGAGCAGCCATAGCTTGGTTGTCTCCAGCTCAGGGTTGTTCACTGCGTCATACCGCCAAATCAATTTTAATTTTTTTTCAAGTAGTGTAGTCTGCTGCTAATTTATTTAAAAAAATCCTATTAGTGTCTTTCCACCCGTCTCCAGCTAATTTGTGGAAAAACACTACATAGGATAAAGTAGAGGAGGGTTTTTGGGCCTTGCAGCGCCGTTTACGGCTGTCTGCACGGTCTCCGTGTGATTGCAGCTCGCCCTGTAGTCTGTGAGCAGCCATAGCCTGGTTGTCTCCAGCTCAGGGTTGTTCACTGCGTCATACCGCCAAATCAATTTTCTTTTTTTTTCAAGTAGTGTAGGTTGCTGCTAATTTATTTAAAAAAATCCTATTAGTGTCTTTCCACCCGTCTCCAGCTAACTTGTGGAAAAACACTACATAGGATAACGTAGAGGAGGGTTTTTGGGCCTTGCAGCGCCGTTTACGTCTGTCTGCACGGTCTCCGTGTGACTGCAGCTCTATCTGTTGTCAGTTCAGCCCCCAAAAAAGAAATAAATAATAAAGTTCACCAAACACACCAGTTACACCACTTTACATTTGTGTAGGCCACATTAGCTCATATTAAAGTCTAGTCCACACTTTAGAAAATTAGTGTTTCTTATACCTGTTAGGAGGAGTAGCTCAGGAATAAGCACACAAATCCGTTAGTACTTTTCTGCTTATCTTTATCAGTCAACCAAGATGAAGAAGGCAGTGAGTAAGGCACGTGGGCGTGGGCGTGGGCGCGGAGCAGGGAGGGGACGTGGGGATTCTGTGCCTGCTGCGGGCACCGGTGACTCATCAGCACCCACTTTCACCAGGCAACAGTCGTTCATGCGCAGCTTTGTGTCAGAGCGCCGTACACCGCTGCTGCGTGAAGAACAAATTGAAGCTGTTGTCGGATGGATGGCAGCTAATGCATCAACTTCCATTAGTGCCACATCCTCTCAGACACAGAGCACTGGAGAGCAGCCATCTGTCTCTTCACCACCTGCCAAATTGCCCAGGCAGACAGAGAGCCCAGGACAGGAGCCGTCTCTACTTCTGTTCTCTGAATCTCTTGGCTTGGAAACAGGGGGCCAGCCAAGCAGCATTGGAGAAATGGAAGAAGAGGCAGGGTGCAGTGATGCCCAACAGCTTTTTCTGTCTTCCTCTGAAGAGGCGGGTGGGCCAGTGGCTCCGGTCACCACATCGCAGGCCGCATCAGCTGATGATGACACTCAGGTGCCACTTACTGGTGCGTGCTCTGCTGCTGAGACTACCCAGGAGGAGCAGTTGGGGGCAGAGGGTAGTGTAGATGATGAGGTCCTCGACCCATCTTGGCGTGAGGGACAGGAAGGTGGTGGGAGCAGCTCTGAGGAAGAGATTCCCCGTACGGCCCAAAGAGGGAGAGGGAGGGGGAGACTGCGGATCCTGCAGCCTCCGCTTTGGCACCCGTTAGGAGCATGTCTCTTCCAAAAGCCAAAAAGGGCGCTCCCAAGACTTGCAGTGCCTGGTCCTTTTTTGACACAGTTGCAGATGACATTTGCTATGTCAGATGCAAGGTGTGTCATCAAAAAGTCAAAAGAGGGAAAAATGTCAGCAACCTCAATACCTCCAACATGTGGAAACATGTGCGCAGCAGGCACCCGGCGGAGTTAGAAAAACACACTGAAGAGGTAGGCCAACCAACAGCGGCAGCTACCACCTCTTCAGCTCGTGTTGCCTCTTCCTCTAGCTCACACGCAGCTGGTTCGGCTTCCTCCCAGGATCGCCGTGGAAGAACCTCTGGCCCTGTTGTCCAGAGACCCGCTGTAATTCCACCCGCAGCACCACTTTCCCAGTCATCCACACACTCCCAGCCCAGTCTACAGCCATCGGTAGTACAGGCATGGGAGAAAAGGCGGCCTTTCTCGTCAAACCACCCACGAGCACAGGCTCTGACTGCAGGCATTGCCAAACTTCTGTCACTGGAAATGCTGTCATTCAGGCTGGTGGAGACTGACAGCTTCCGTGACTTGATGTCATTGGCAGTCCCACAGTACAATGTGCCCAGCCGCTTTTACTTCAGCAGGCAAGCCGTCCCTGCCCTGCACAAGCATGTGGAGGGACACATAAAACACGCGCTACTGAACGCCGTCAGTAGCAAGGTCCACCTCACCACCGATGCGTGGACCAGTCAACATGGACAGGGGCGATACCTTTCCCTCACTGCCCATTGGGTTAATGTCGTTGAGCCGGGTACAGACCGTGCGAGTGGCGCAGGACGTGTCCTGCCCACTCCAAGGATTGCAGGAATCCATTCTGTACGCATTGACTCCTCCTCTTACACCAGTTCCTCAGAATCATCGCTGCAGGAGCCGTCACAGTCCACCTCCACATGGACTCGTGATGAACGTGTACCTGTTACGACCGACATGAGCACAGCCGTGGCCAAACGTCAACAGGCCGTGTTGAAATTAATTTTTTTGGGGAATCGTAGCCACACAGCGCAGGAGCTCTGGAATGCCATCAAGCAGGAGAGCGATGTGTGGTTTGTGCCAGCGAATCTCCAGCCAGGCATGGTAGTGTGTGATAATGGCCGAAATCTGGTGGCAGCTCTGGGCCTCGGCAACCTCACTCACATCCCATGTCTGGCACATGTGCTCAACTTGGTCGTGCAGAGCTTTTTGAGGGACTATCCGGATCTTGATGCACTGCTACACAAGGTCCGCCTAGAGTGTGCTCACTTGCGGCGTTCCAGCACGGCAAAAGCGCGCATTGCGGCTCTGCAGCGCCGACACCGCCTGCCGGAACATCGCATCATATGTGACCTACCTACCAGGTGGAATTCCACGTTACATATGTTGGAGCGGTTGTGTGAGCAGCAGCAAGCTGTAATGGAGTACCAGCTGCTTCAGGCGCAAAAAAGTCGCAGTCAGCGCCGTACAGACTTCACAACCACAGAGTGGGCCACTATGAATGACGTCTGCCAGGTTTTGCATCCCTTTGATTATTCCACGCGGATGGCGAGTGCAGATGATGCACTAGTCAGCATGACTGTCCCCCTTATCTGCCTGCTTGAAAAATCACTGCAAGCGCTAAGGGATGATGTTGTGGAAGAGGTGGAGGATGAGGATTCACCATTTCCATCATCTTCTGGACAGTCAGCGCCACGTGGTTCCTCACAAACGCGTAGGCAGGGGACAGTTTGTGAGGAGGATGAGGAGGAGTCAATGGAGGACGAAGACATCCGTCCAGAGGAGGGAGTTACACAATTGTCCAGTACTCAGTGTGTACAGCGAGGGTGGGGTGATGACGAGCGGGCAGAGATCACGCCTCCAGCAGGGGACAGCGTTTCTTGGGCAGTTGGCAGTCTGCAGCACATGGTGGATTACATGCTGCAGTGCCTGAGAAACGACCGCCGCATCGCCCACATTCTCAACATGTCTGATTATTGGGTGTTCACCCTCCTCGATCCTCGCTACCGGGACAACGTAGAAAGCCTCATCACACCGTTGAACCGGGAGCGAAAAATGCGGGAGTACCAAGACACACTGGTCAATTCCATCATCTTCTCCATTCCAACTGAGAGAAGTTCTGCTAGTGCATTCCAAAGCAGCTCAGTGCGTCCAGGCAGTGGTGGAGGCTCTGCACAAAGAGGGAGCAGAAGCAGTGCCTCTGCCCAAGGCAAGACCAGTATGGCCCAACTGTGGCACAGTTTTCTGTGCCCCCCACAAAAGTCTACACCATCACAGACGGCTCCAGTCAGCAGGAGGCAACGGTTCCGTCAGATGGTGACAGACTACATGTCTTGCCCTCTTGCTGTACTCCCAGACGGCTCTTCCCCTTTCAAGTTTTGGGTCTCAAAGCTGGATACATGGCCAGAGCTAAGCCAGTATGCATTGGAGGTGCTGTCTTGCCCTGCGGCCAGTGTATTATCGGAACGTGTCTTTAGTGCTGCAGGTGGTGTACTAACTGACCGTCGCATGTGACTATCCTCCGATAACGTTGACCGGCTTACTTTCCTGAAAATGAACAAGGCCTGGATCTCGCAGGAATTTGCCACTCCTCCTCCTGATTAAATAATTAGGTCACTGTATACGTTATCCAGGTCTCCTGTTGTGTTCATCTTTCTACCACCTGAACTTAAATTCCTGGGCTCCAACACCGCCAGTTGAGGCTCAGAAGTGCCGTCTGCACAGTCAAAACATACGACCCAGTGTTATTGGGTTTCAGTAACGTCAGCTGATCCCCAGCTGTGTAGCCGGCAATGTGTCATGCGACCGCCACGCTGACACAACAACTGAAATGTAAGGGAATCTGTCCCCCCCCCCAAGGCGTTTGTTACTGAAAGAGCCACCTTGTGCAGCGGTAATGCTGCACAAGGAAAAGGTAGCTATTTTTGTTTAGCACCTTGCACACGCAGAACTTAACACTTGTAAAATGTGTCCACTGATACCGTAACACCGTCCCGGAGGTGGGACTTTCCTTCGTAATGTGATGCAGCACAGCCGTCATTCCTACCCCCCCGGCGCCGCGCACCGGCTCCTCAGCGTTGTTTGATTCCGTCCCGGAGCCTGCGCTGTTATGTTATCCCGTGGCCAGGCACACTTAGCGCTGCCCGTCTTCTGGCATCATTTGGTGTCAGGATGGCTGCGCCTGTGCGGCCGCGCTGGCAGAGAGCCCGCCTCGCAGTGTCTTCTGATTTAATCCCACTGGGGGCCTGGGATCCATGGACATGCGCAGTGCATATCTGAACCTCCACCTCTCACTCATCTCCCTATGGCTTCTTCAGACTGTTCGGTGTCAGCTGGTCCCTAATAGCATGCCACGGCCGTGACACCGCACAGTCTTAAGAAGCCGTAGGGAGGGGAGTGAGAGGCGAGGATATGCACTGCGCATGTCCATGGATCCCAGGCCCCCAGTGGGATTAAATCAGAAGACGCTGCGAGGCGGGCTCTCGGCCAGCGCGGCCGCACAGGCGCAGCCATCCTGACACCAAATGATGCCAGAAGACGGGCAGCGCTAAGTGTGCCTGGCCACGGGATAACATAACAGCGCAGGCTCCGGGACGGAATCAAATAACGCTGAGGAGCCAGTGCGCGGCGCCGGGGGGGTAGGAATGACGGCTGTGCTGCGTCACATTACGAAGGAAAGTCCCACCTCCAGGACGGTTTTACGGTTGCAGGGGACACATTTTATAAGTGTTTACTTCTGTGTTTGCAAGGAGCATGATGAAAAGAGCCACCTTTTCCTTTTGCATCTTTTGTGCTGCACAAGCTGGCTCTTTCAGCTACAAACACCTTGGGGGGGGGTTAAAGGTTCCCTTTCGACTTTCTCAGGCTTCGGCCTACATTGTGTTCCTCTGCTTTTCCACCTGTCCCTGGGCTCCAACACCGCCAGTTGCCGTCCAGAAGTGCTGTACGCACAGTCAACAGTCCCTCCTCTGTTATTGGGGTTCAGTAACGTCAGCTGTTCCCCTGCTGTGTGTGTGGCAATCCCTCCTACCTCCTCCAACCTCCTCCAACCTCCTCCTCCTCCTCCTGTCCCTGGGCTCCAACACCGCCAGTTGCCGTCCAGAAGTGCTGTACGCACAGTCACCAGTCCCTCCTCTGTTATTGGGGTTCAGTAACGTCAGCTGTTCCCCTGCTGTGTGTGTGGCAATCCCTCCTACCTCCTCCAACCTCCTCCAACCTCCTCCTCCTCCACCTGTCCCTGGGCTCCAACACCGCCAGTTGCCGTCCAGAAGTGCTGTACGCACAGTCAACAGTCCCTCCTCTGTTATTGGGGTTCAGTAACGTCAGCTGTTCCCCTGCTGTGTGTGTGGCAATCCCTCCTACCTCCTCCAACCTCCTCCAACCTCCTCCTCCTCCTCCTGTCCCTGGGCTCCAACACCGCCAGTTGCCGTCCAGAAGTGCTGTACGCACAGTCAACAGTCCCTCCTCTGTTATTGGGGTTCAGTAACGTCAGCTGTTCCCCTGCTGTGTGTGTGGCAATCCCTCCTACCTCCTCCAACCTCCTCCAACCTCCTCCTCCTTCTCCTGTCCCTGGGCTCCAACACCGCCAGTTGCCGTCCAGAAGTGCTGTACGCACAGTCAACAGTCCCTCCTCTGTTATTGGGGTTCAGTAACGTCAGCTGTTCCCCTGCTGTGTGTGTGGCAATCCCTCCTACCTCCTCCAACCTCCTCCAACCTCCTCCTGTCCCTGGGCTCCAACACCGCCAGTTGCCGTCCAGAAGTGCTGTACGCACAGTCAACAGTCCCTCCTCTGTTATTGGGGTTCAGTAACGTCAGCTGTTCCCCTGCTGTGTGTGTGGCAATCCCTCCTACCTCCTCCAACCTCCTCCAACCTCCTCCTCCTCCTCCTGTCCCTGGGCTCCAACACCGCCAGTTGCCGTCCAGAAGTGCTGTACGCACAGTCAACAGTCCCTCCTCTGTTATTGGGGTTCAGTAACGTCAGCTGTTCCCCTGCTGTGTGTGTGGCAATCCCTCCTACCTCCTCCAACCTCCTCCAACCTCCTCCTCCTCCTCCTGTCCCTGGGCTCCAACACCGCCAGTTGCCGTCCAGAAGTGCTGTACGCACAGTCAACAGTCCCTCCTCTGTTATTGGGGTTCAGTAACGTCAGCTGTTCCCCTGCTGTGTGTGTGGCAATCCCTCCTACCTCCTCCAACCTCCTCCTCCTCCTCCTGTCCCTGGGCTCCAACACCGCCAGTTGCCGTCCAGAAGTGCTGTACGCACAGTCAACAGTCCCTCCTCTGTTATTGGGGTTCAGTAATGTCAGCTGTTCCCCTGCTGTGTGTGTGGCAATCCCTCCTACCTCCTCCAACCTCCTCCAACCTCCTCCTCCTCCTCCTGTCCCTGGGCTCCAACACCGCCAGTTGCCGTCCAGAAGTGCTGTACGCACAGTCAACAGTCCCTCCTCTGTTATTGGGGTTCAGTAACGTCAGCTGTTCCCCTGCTGTGTGTGTGGCAATCCCTCCTACCTCCTCCAACCTCCTCCAACCTCCTCCTCCTCCTCCTGTCCCTGGGCTCCAACACCGCCAGTTGCCGTCCAGAAGTGCTGTACGCACAGTCAACAGTCCCTCCTCTGTTATTGGGGTTCAGTAACGTCAGCTGTTCCCCTGCTGTGTGTGTGGCAATCCCTCCTACCTCCTCCAACCTCCTCCAACCTCCTCCTCCTCCTCCTGTCCCTGGGCTCCAACACCGCCAGTTGCCGTCCAGAAGTGCTGTACGCACAGTCAACAGTCCCTCCTCTGTTATTGGGGTTCAGTAACGTCAGCTGTTCCCCTGCTGTGTGTGTGGCAATCCCTCCTACCTCCTCCAACCTCCTCCAACCTCCTCCTCCTCCTCCTGTCCCTGGGCTCCAACACCGCCAGTTGCCGTCCAGAAGTGCTGTACGCACAGTCAACAGTCCCTCCTCTGTTATTAGGGTTCAGTAACGTCAGCTGTTCCCCTGCTGTGTGTGTGGCAATCCCTCCTACCTCCTCCAACCTCCTCCAACCTCCTCCTCCTCCTCCTGTCCCTGGGCTCCAACACCGCCAGTTGCCGTCCAGAAGTGCTGTACGCACAGTCAACAGTCCCTCCTCTGTTATTGGGGTTCAGTAACGTCAGCTGTTCCCCTGCTGTGTGTGTGGCAATCCCTCCTACCTCCTCCAACCTCCTCCAACCTCCTCCTCCTCCTCCTGTCCCTGGGCTCCAACACCGCCAGTTGCCGTCCAGAAGTGCTGTACGCACAGTCAACAGTCCCTCCTCTGTTATTGGGGTTCAGTAACATCAGCTGTTCCCCTGCTGTGTGTGTGGCAATCCCTCCTACCTCCTCCAACCTCCTCCTCCTCCTCCTGTCCCTGGGCTCCAACACCGCCAGTTGCCGTCCAGAAGTGCTGTACGCACAGTCAACAGTCCCTCCTCTGTTATTGGGGTTCAGTAACGTCAGCTGTTCCCCTGCTGTGTGTGTGGCAATCCCTCCTACCTCCTCCAACCTCCTCCAACCTCCTCCTCCTGTCCCTGGGCTCCAACACCGCCAGTTGCCGTCCAGAAGTGCTGTACGCACAGAGCCAAACACCTCGCAAATGTGTTAGTGGGGTTCAGCACCGCCAGCTGTTCCCCTGCTGTGTATACGGCAACGTGTACTGCGACCGCCACGCAGGCACAACAAGTTAAATTTAAGGGAACCTGTCCCCCCCCCCCAGGCGTTTGTTACTGAAGGAGCCACCTTGTGCAGCAGTAATGATGCAAAGGGAAAAAGTGCCTCTTTTCGTGGTGCTCCTTGCAGATGCTGAACCTAACACTTATGAAATGTGTCCCCTCACAGCGTTCAACCGTCCGGTAGGTGGAACTTTCCTTTGTCATGTGACGCAGCACAGCCGTCATTTTTACCCCCTTGGCGCCGTGCGCCGCCTCCTCAGCGTTGTTTGAATCTGTCCCGGAGCCTGCGCTGTTAGGTTACCCCTTGGCCATGCACACATTTCGCGCTGCCTGTCTTCTGACATCATTTGCTGTCAGGCTGGCTGCGCCTCTGTGTGTGCGCTGTCCGAGATTCAGCCTCGCAGTGTCGTGTAATGTAATCCCACCGCGGGCCTGGGATCCGTGGCCATGCGCAGTGCATATCCTCGCCTCTCACTCCCCTCCCTACGGCTTCTAAAGACTGTTCGGTGTCAGCTGATCCCTAATAGCATGCCACGGCCGTGACACCGCACAGTCTGAAGAAGCCGTAGGGAGGGGAGTGAGAGGTGAGGATATGCACTGCGCATGGCCACGGATCCCAGGCCCGCGGTGGGATTACATTAGACGACACCGCGAGGCTGAATCTCGGACAGCGCACACACACAGGCGCAGCCAGCCTGACAGCAAATGATGTCAGAAGACAGGCAGCGCGAAATGTGTGCATGGCCAAGGGGTAACCTAACAGCGCAGGCTCCGGGACAGATTCAAACAACGCTGAGGAGGCGGCGCACGGCGCCAAGGGGGTAAAAATGACGGCTGTGCTGCGTCACATGACAAAGGAAAGTTCCACCTACCGGACGGTTGAACGCTGTGAGGGGACACATTTCATAAGTGTTAGGTTCAGCATCTGCAAGGACCATAATTAAAAGAGCTAAGTTTACCTTTTCCAGCATTAGTGGTGTACACAATGGCTCTTCCAGCTACAAACGCCTGGGGGGGGGGGGGTTAAAGGTTTCCTTTCAACTTGCTCCAGTGCAGGCTTCGGCCTACACTCCGCTCCCCCTGCTCCTCCTGCTGACCCTGGGCTCCAACACCGCCAGTTGGGGCCCGGTACTGCTAGCTGCACAGAGAAAAACACCAGCCAATGTGTCAGTGGGGTTCAGCACCGCCAGCTGTTCCCCTGCTGTGCAGCCGGCATCGTGTCCTGCAAAAGCCACGCAGACACAAGAACTGAAATTGAAGGGAACCTGTCCCCCCTCCCCCAGGCGTTTGTACGTTTTAAAGGCCACCTTGTACAGCGGTAATGCTGCATGTGTGCAAGGTGGCTCATAAACGTATTCTCCTCGCACATGTGGAACTGAAAACACGTCTAAAATGTGTCCTCTGTGTGACCATTTAACCGTCCCGGTGGTGTGACTTTCCTTTGTAATGACACGCTGCAACCCCCTTGGTAGCGCTGCCCGTCTTCTGGCATCATTGTTTGGCTGCCTGCGCCTCTGCGGGCGCCCTGACCCACACAACGCCCCTCGTTGTCTTATTTATTGGGACTGCGAGGGTGTGATTGACGGGCATGATCAGTGCATCAGTTCGCCTGTCCCTCATCTCCTTCCGCCTTCTGCGGACTGTGCGGCTTCATGGCCGTGGCATGCGATAAGGGATCAGATGACGCCGCACAGTCTGAAGCGGGTGTAAGGACCCGAGTGTGAGAGGCGAACATATGTGCTGCACCAGGCCCTGAATCCCAGCCCCGCAGTGTTTTAACAATGTTAAGACACTGCGGGGCTGGGATTCATGGTCATCGCGAACCGCACCGGCCGACATTAAATGATGTCAGAAGATGGGCAGCGCTAACAGCGCTAGGCCAGGGGATAACACGACAGCGCAGACTCCTGTACAGCAAATAACAACGCTCAGGAGGCTGCACCCAGCACCAAGGTGGGATTCTTGACATCTGTGCTGCGTCTCATTACAAAGGGAACTCGCGCCTCCAACACAGTTTGACTGTATAAAGGGCTAAATGTTAGACGTGTTTCATTCAGCGTGTGCAAGGAGCGAAATTAAAAGAGCAACCTTTGACTTGTGCAGCACTACTGCTGCATAAGCTGTGGCTCTTCTACTTTGTAACCCCTGAGGGGGGGTTAAAGGTTACCTTTGAAATTGGTTCAATTAGGCTTCGGCCTACACTCTGCTCCCCCTGCAGAGCCCGGGCTCCAACACCGCCAGTTGGGGCCCGGTACTGCTAGCTGCACAGAGAAAAACACCTCGCCAATGTGTCAGTGGGGTTCAGCACCGCCAGCTGTTCCCCTGCTGTGCAGCCGGCAACGTGTCCTGCAACTGCCACGCAGGCACAACAGACCCAAAAGCTGCCGCCAGTGCAGGCTTCGGCCTACACTCTGCTCCATCTCCTCCTCCTGCTGACCCCGGGCTCTAACACCGCCAGTTGGGGCCCGGTACTGCTAGCTGCACAGAGAAAAACACCAGCCAATGTGTCAGTGTGGGTTCAGCACCGCCAGCTGTTCCCCTGCTGTGCAGCCGGCATCGTGTCCTGCAAAAGCCACGCAGACACCAGAACTGAAATTGAAGGGAACCTGTCCCCCCTCCCCCAGGCGTTTTTACGTTATCCAGCCACCTTGTACAGCGGTAATGCTGCATGTGTGCAAGGTGGCTCATAAACGTATTCTCCTCGCACATGTGGAACTGAAAACACGTCTGAAATGTGTCCTCTGTGTGACCATTTAACCGTCCCGGTGGTGTGACTTTCCTTTGTAATGACACGCTGCAACCCCCTTGGTAGCGCTGCCCGTCTTCTGGCATCATTGTTTGGCTGGCTGCGCCTCTGCGGCCGCCCTGACCCACACAACGCCCCTCGGTGTCTTATTTATTGGGACTGCGAGGGTGTGATTGATGGGCATGATCAGTGCATCAGTTCGCCTGTCCCTCCTCTCCTTCCGCCTTCTTCGGACTGTGCGGCTTCATGGCCGTGGCATGCGATAAGGGATCAGATGACGCCGCACAGTCTGAAGCGGGTGTAAGGACCCGAGTGTGAGAGGCCAACATATGTGCTGCGCCAGGCCCTGAATCCCAGCCCCGCAGTGTTTTAACAATGTTAAGACACTGCGGGGCTGGGATTCATGGTCATCGCGAACCGCACCGGCCGACATTAAATGATGTCAGAAGATGGGCAGCGCTAACAGCGCTAGGCCAGGGGATAACACGACAGCGCAGACTCCTGTACAGCAAATAACAACGCTCAGGAGGCTGCACCCAGCACCAAGGTGGGATTCTTGACATCTGTGCTGCGTCTCATTACAAAGGGAACTTGCGCCTCCAACACAGTTTGACTGTATAAAGGGCTAAATGTTAGACGTGTTTCATTCAGCGTGTGCAAGGAGCGAAATTAAAAGAGCAACCTTTGACTTGTGCAGCACTACTGCTGCATAAGCTGTGGCTCTTCTACTTTGTAACCCCTGAGGGGGGGTTAAAGGTTACCTTTGAAATTGGTTCAATTAGGCTTCGGCCTACACTCTGCTCCCCCTGCAGAGCCCGGGCTCCAACACCGCCAGTTGGGGCCCGGTACTGCTAGCTGCACAGAGAAAAACACCTCGCCAATGTGTCAGTGGGGTTCAGCACCGCCAGCTGTTCCCCTGCTGTGCAGCCGGCAACGTGTCCTGCAACTGCCACGCAGGCACAACAGACCCAAAAGCTGCCGCCAGTGCAGGCTTCGGCCTACACTCTGCTCCATCTCCTCCTCCTGCTGACCCCGGGCTCTAACACCGCCAGTTGGGGCCCGGTACTGCTAGCTGCACAGAGAAAAACACCAGCCAATGTGTCAGTGGGGTTCAGCACCGCCAGCTGTTCCCCTGCTGTGCAGCCGGCATCGTGTCCTGCAAAAGCCACGCAGACACTTGCTCTTGTACCTTCTGCTCCCCATCCTGGTTCCAGTACCGTCAGCTGGTTCCGGGCAGAGCCTTTGGCTTAGGTGCCTCCCTCTGGGTATCCGAGTTCCACCAACGTCAGGTGGTCCTTGGTAGTGCTTTCAGGCACGGGTACCTCCTGCTTAGTAACCGGGTTCCAGTAACGTCAGCTGGTCCTCGGTAGTTCCATTGGCTCTTGGACCTTCGGGTAGCCATCCGAGTTCCAGTTCCATCAGCTGGTTCTCGGCATTTTCTCAGCCTTCTTGTACCTTCTGCTACATTGCCAAGTTCAAGAGACTAAACACGATGACCCGGAAGACCACCCCTAAGATGACGACGACACCAGAGACGACAACCACCGTGATGACGACGACCCTGGAGACGATGACCCTGAAGACCACCCCGATGACGACGACCCCGGAGACGACGACCCTGGAGACGACGACGACCTGGAAGACCGAGAAGCAGAAGAACAAGAGGCTGCAGAACAAAGAGCAGAAGAACATTAAGCATAACACTAAATATCAGAGCAAAAAATATTATCTAAATTATAAGCAGAAGAAGACTAAGCAGTGTATGGGGGTGAGTCCGTTCCTCCTCGTGGTGCCCCTGGATAAAGCCTGATGCTGCAGGCCAAACTGAACGCGGACAAATGTAACTCTTTTGTGACAGGCAGAACGGAAGGTGTAATCTTCAAACTTTTATAGATAACAACTACGGGAATGCCTGTCACAAATAAGAATATGATGAAGAAGTAGAATATGATGAAGATAATAGTAAAATAAAAAGAATATGAACAATGTAACCAAAAAAATAATAGGTAGAAGATGAAGAAGAAGATGAATAAGGTGAAGAAGTTGATGTCAAAGAAGCTGATGATGAGGATAATGAAGAAGAAAGCGTGGGAGAAGTAAAAAAGAAGGTGAAGGGCGTGGAAGTAGTGAAACATCAATATCTGACATAAAAAAAAAAAAATTAACATAGTCAATTTCTTTCTAACGCCGAACGTCATAAAAAAAAAAAAAAAATCCTGCTATTCTATTACATTGGGCTAAACCTCTGTGCCTTTAATATCTCCGCCACGTCCCCCAATACATCCTACATTATTCTTAGTTGTTTTCCTTCACGTAGAATGAACCTACAAGTTTATAAAGGGTTTATTTTAATTCCGATATTTTCGTCCCATTGACTTGCATTGGGATCGGGTATCGGTATCGGATTGGATCCGATATTTTGACGGTATCGGCCGATACTTTCCGATACCGATACTTTCCGATATCGGAAAGTATCGCTCAACACTATTTATGACAGAGCTAAATGTATCATTAGTTAAAGAGGTTCTTTTTTGTAAGATGTGTCCTCAATAATAAAAACTCTAAAAGGAGCTTTGCGTATTTGACTCTAAGGACAGTTGCAAAGGAGCATATTTTCGATCCACATGGGATCTGACAAAGTATCAGCTTGCACTCGGACCAATGTGAGTCTATGAGTTCGTGAACATGTCCGATTTGTTTTTTGTTCCTCTGACAGAGACTGAGGTAAAAAGATTGCTGCATTTCCAAGATTGATCTCATATTCGGATCTCACTCAGCCATACAAGTCAATGAATGTGTGGGAAGCATCAGACCGTACTCGGATGACATCTGAGTGCAGTCCGATTTCCAGGACCTTGTAGAATGGAGAAGATTGAGACTTTTTTTTCTCCATCTTTGTGTCATTTGAGAGAATCGGATCACACTATGCTCACACTATGATCGGAGTTTGGTCAGAATGTAATTTGCATAATCATCAAGATCATGTGGCAGTTTGTTGTATTGGCAACACATTTATTTATATGGGCGTACTCAGATGGCCATATAAATTGGAGCAAGATCGAACTGCAATGCATGGACTGACCGGAGGCTCTCCTGACCCCAGCATGACCGCTTCATATAATTCTTTGTTATCATGCTGAGGTTGAGAGAGCCAGCCATGGCTAGTCCATGCATTGTGGTTTGATCTGGATCCGATTTCTACTGCGTCCTAAATGAGATCTCCTCTGAGCTGAGTTTCTTGTAATCTAAACAATCCCAACTTTTTCAACTTCTCATCATCCCTTGTAATAACCTAGTTGCCAACTTTTAAACTAACTTTATCTTCAAAATATCCTTTTTAAAATGTGGAGCATAAAACTGGATCCCATATTCTAGATGTGGCCTCACAAATAATTAACAAAACATTAGGACCACAGGATTTTATTTATCTATTTATACACGCTAAAATTAAGTTTGCTTTTGCAGCTGCTGCCTGACATTGAGCACTGCTGCTCATGTTACTTATAACCAGAATACCCAAGTCCTTCACCTGTTCAGTAGTCCCCAGTACACTCCCATTTAATGTATATGCAGCAATAAGATTACTCCGTCCCAGTTGCATTACTCTACATTTATCTACATTAAAAAACATTTGCCAAGAGTTTTCTCATAGACATTTTATCTAGATCCTTTTGTAAGATTATACTGTCAAGCTTAGTTTTTATTATGCTACATAGTTTTGTGTCATCACCAGTAAAGACTGATCTCTTACTCTCAACCATGCACAAGGTCATTAATAAAGTGTTACAATTTACAAGGTGCACATTAAAATCAATAGATTGTCTATGAGATACACAGACATGCCCAGTCATCCCGAATGAGAAAAATACTTTGCAGCAGGTCTCCATACTGGTTAGTAGGGTTGAGCGAAACGGATCGGTCATTTTCATAAGTCGCCGACTTTTGGCAAAGTCGGGTTTCATGAAACCCGACCCGATCCCAGCGTGGGATCGGCCATGCGGTACACGATCTTTGCGCCAAAGTCGCGTTTCATATGACGCTTAAAGACCCATTTCTCAGCCAATGAAGGTGCACGCAGAGTTTGGGCAGCGTGATGACATAGGTCCTGGTCCCTACCATCTTAGAGAAGGGCATGGCAGTGATTGGCTTGCTTTCTGCGGCATCACAGGGGCTATAAAGGGGCGTTCCCGCCGACCGCCATCTTACTGCTGCTGATCTGAGCATAGGGAGAGGATGCTGCCGCTTCGTCAGAGGCAGGGATAGCGTTAGGCTGGGTAAATTAACCCCCAAACCGCTTGTGCTGTAGCGATTTCCACTGTCCAACACCACCTTTTCTTTGCAGGGACAGTGGAGGCAAGATTTCTGTGCAACAGCTCTGTAGCTTATAAGGCTCCCTGATCGCTGCATTGCTGTGTGTACGCCGCTGTGCAAACCAACTGCTTTTTTAAAAACAAAAATCCTGTTGCTCCTTCCTTTCTGCACAGCTATCTTGTTTGTTTGTCCTCATTTTTTGTGTGCAGCAGTCCTTTTTTATTGCTGCCTGCCATACTTTTCAGAGACTATTGTAGGGAGATAGTAATTGTAGTACAGTCCCTTTTTTTTTTTTTTTAAATATCTTCTAGCCACTTTCAGCCCCTGAAACTGTGTAGTGTAAAACAGTGGGCCTGTATTTTTCTGCACTGTCCCACACCTAAGAAGGGAGATTGATATTGCCAATCAGTGCATCTGTGCCAGTGCTGTCTGTGGTATCTGTCATTCATTTTGTGCCACAGAAACTATACTGTGGTATAGTGGGCCTGATTAAATCACTTGTCTCCCATATCACAAAAAAAAAATTAAAATAAAGGGAGAATAATATTTCCAAATCTGTGCATCTGTGCCAGTGCTGTCTGTGGTATCTGTCATTCATTTTGTGCCACAGAAAATATACTGTGATATAGTGGGCCTGATTAAATCACTTGTCTCCCACATAAATAAAAAAATTAAAATAAAGGGAGAATAATATTGCCAAATCTGTGCATCTGTGCCAGTGCTGTCTGTGGTATCTGGCAGTCATTTTGTGCCACAGAAACTATACTGTGATATAGTGGGCCTGATTTTTCCCTGCATTCTCCCACACATAAAGGGGGAGATTTCTGTTGCCAGTGTGTGCATCTGCGTGCGTCAGTCCTGTTAGTGGCATATCTGCCAGCCTCTTTCTGCCAATCAAACTGTGTAGTGTAATCCAGTGGGCCTGATTTTTCGCTGCATTCTCCCACACATAAAAAAGAGAGATTTAAATTCACAACAAGTTTAAGTACACCTTCTACCTGGTTATACAGGACCACATAACGGTTGTTAGTTTGGTTTCATTTTTCCGAGAATGAGGAAGTCTGGTGGAAAAGGTCGTGGCCGTGGGTGGTCATTGCCAGCTGGTAATGATGGTAGTGGTGGTGGTCGTGGAGCATCAGGTGGTCGTGGGAAAAGCAATATAGACCCTAAGTTGTTGAGCCCGCATCATCGTCTGGCTACACGAGGCCTTGAACGCTCCCTTTTCTGGGAGTAGGAAAACCGCTTTTAAAGCCGGAGCAGCAGGAACAAGTTTTGTCTTTCCTTGCTGACTCTGCCTCTAGCTCTTTCGCCTCCTCCTCGGAAAGTGCAAAATGTAGAAGCAGCGCGTTGTCAGTGGATGTTCCCGGTCAGGGACAAGTCGCTTCCTTGTCTTCTTCACCCAGAACAACAGAGAAGGATGCGTCGGGCGACACAACAGGTTACTCCATGGAGCTCTTTACACATACCGTTCCTGGGTTAGAAAGGGAAATTGTTAACAGGCCATGCCCATTACAAGATGAATCGGACATGGAGTGCACAGATGCACAGCCACAGCCAGATTATTATGCTGTTCCTTTGACTCAGATCAGAACATTGCCCTCGCAGTGTACTGATCCAGAATCTGACCCTCATGAGACTATTAAGCCCCATCACGAACGCTATAGCACCGGCTTACACGGTGACCCAGAGGAAGGTGCCCAGGACATAGAAGAGGAGGTCATAGATGACACAGTTGTTGACCCCGATTGGCAGCCATTGGGGGAACAGGGTGCAGGTGGCAGTAGCTCTGAAGCGGAGGAGGAGGAGCCGCAGCAGGCATCAACATCGCAACAGGTTCCATCTGGCAGGCCCGTATCTGGTCAAAAACGTGTGGCAAAAACAAAACCAGTTGTAGGACAGTATGGCCATCCGGTTAAAGTAGCTCAGTGTGCAATGCCTGAAAAGGTGTCCGATAGTAGGAAGAGTGCAGTCTGGCATTTTTTTAGCCAATATCTAAATGATCAGTGCAAAGTCATCTGTAAGAAATGCTCAAGCAGAGGTCAGAATGTTAAAAATCTAAATACAAGTTGCATGCGTAGACATTTAACCACCATGCACTTGCAAGCCTAGACTAACTACCAAACGTCCCTTAACGTTGTAGCACCCTCTCACAATGAAGCTAGTCAGCAACGATACATCCCTTCCCTCACTGTAAGCCCACCGTTTACCACACCACCTGCAGTAAATGTGGCGGTTTCGTCGCAAGGCCAAAAGAGTCAGGGAATCACCAGGTTCGTGGTAGGAAACACTGTGTATGTAGGGCAACAGCAAGAATACCATCACCAACCCTCTCTGTCTGCCATGTCCACCGGCAGCCCCGCTAGTTCCACCCTATTTAGCTCTCCAGTCCAGCTTACCCTACATGAGCCTCTCGTTAGGAAAAGGAAGTACTCATCCTCGCATCCACGTACACCGGATTTGAACGCCCACATTGCTAGACTAATCTCGTTAGAGATGATGCCCTACCGGTTAGTTGAAACCGAAGCTTTCAAAGCCCTGATGGACTACGCTGTACCACGCTACGAGCTACCCAGTCGACACTTCTTTTCGAGAAAGCCATCCCAGCCCTCCACCAGCATGTAAAAGACCGCATTGTCCATGCACTCAGGCAATCTGTGAGTAGAAAGGTGCACCTGACAACAGATGCATGGACCAGTAGGCATGGCCAGAGGCGTTATGTCTCCATCACGGCACACTGGGTTAACGTGGTGGATGCAGGGTCCACAGGGGACAGCAATATTGGGACAGTTCTTCCTAGCCCACGGTCTAGGAAACAGTTGGCTGTAGGCATTCGTCCCCCCTCCTCCTCCTCGTCCTCCATGAGAAGCGAGAGCTCGTCCACAGACCGCAGTCGCACGACCACTCCATCCGCAGCTGGCCCTGTTGCACATGAGGTGTCCCATTAGGACAAAAGCCCACTTCATCGGTCACAGCTGGTGACTCTTCTATGAGTGATTTTTTATCATCAGGCGCAAGCGACCAGGAAAGCGCCATAGAAGGGGTCGCCGAAAACCAGCCTACCCAAAAGAAGAAAGGGCGACGACATCAAACGTGGTCCCCAGTACGCAGGTACCCACCGAGGAGCAACAGGAGGAAATAGTGACTGAAGTGGATGATGATGTCACAGGTAACTTGCAAATTATTAACCTGTCAAATTACATATTGTCTAGTGAAGAGAAGCAAGTACTGATGAGGGGGCTGTCTTTCTCCCCGATGAACAAACTAGACAAATGTATCCTTACCAAGGATGTGTATTTGTTCTGTCGACAGCTTGTATTTAAGTTGTTATATCACCAACCTTCACTTGCAGATTCATTGCCCCAGGATGAAAGACAGGTCTTCCATGACCTGTTGCATTTGCTAGATGAGAACGAGGGGTCTGGTTCCAGGAATACTCATGGAAAATGGCACCTACCCACACAAGCTACGCCATCTCTTGCCATCTCTCCCGCAATACAAATTTTTTATGACTTGGTGAGTCAAGATATTGCATGTCTAAAATTGAAGAACCAACAAGGGGAGAACTTGGGGTTTAGGGAGAGGCAAGTTCTGGCAGGGCTTAAGAAGAATCCGTCCTTTGTTATAAAAGAGGCGGACAAAGGGGGTAACATAGTCCTGTGGCCCATTGAAATGTATACCAAGGAGGCTCACAGACAACTAAAAGATTCCAAGTGTTACCAAATTCTGCCCTCTGACCCCACAGACACTTTCAAGAGGAAATTGGATCGCTTACTCTTGTCAGCCAAATCCAACGGCATATTGGACAGTAGAGAAATTAAGTTCCTGTCGACAGCATCTCCGATCGTCCCCACGTTGTACTTGCTTCCAAAAATACACAAGTCCCTGCAAGAACCACCCGGTAGGCCCATAGTTGCTGGGATAGGCGGTCTTTATGAAAGACCTTGTATATATCTAGACCATTTCCTGCAACCCTTTGTTTTTTGTCTAGATTCCTACATTCAGGATACGTCTCATCTCATTCGTCAACTACAGGACTTGAGGATTCCAGAAGATACCCTACTCGTCACAATGGATGTTGCCTCGTTATACACCTGCATTGGCCACACATTGGGGATCGAAGCGGTCTCGTTCTTTTTGAACAAACAAACTACAGGTGACCGCAGACATCAATCCTTTCTGGTAGATCTTTTATCCCTTGTTTTGACTAACAGTTACTTTGTCTTTGACAGAGTTTTTTATAAACAAACCTCTGGCACCGCAATGGGCGCTCGCTGTGCTCCTTCCTATGCCAACCTATTCATGGGTTGGTGGGAGGAGACACAGGTGCGCCCGTTGCGGGCCTTCGAGGCCAACGTATTTCGTTGGTTTCGATACATTGACGACCTGTTGGTTTTATGGACGGGAACTAAGGCTGAGTTTGAGGAGTTTTTGGCGGTGCTCAATAACAATCCAATGAATATTTCTTTAACAGCCTCCATCTCTACCACATCGGTTGAATTCCTAGATCTCAAAATCACCAAGTCTGGGTGTCACATGCAAACAAAGATTCATCGGAAGAATACGGCAACGAACAATCTACTCCACTTCTCTAGTTTTCACCCTCATCATTTGCGAAAAAATCTGCCCAAGGGACAATTTCTACGGGTAAGGAGAAATTGTAGCTCTGACGCTGACTTTCGGGAAGGAGCACGAGATCTGACAACCCGCCTGTCTGAGCGTGGCTATCCACATAAAATCATATCTCGTGCCTTTGAGAATTCTCGGCACAGTGATAGACAGGACCTTCTCCAACCCAGGGTTAGGAACACAATATCATCAACTAACCTTATAACGGTGTACAATAATCAATGGCAAGATATCCATGACATATTGAGGAAACATTGGGGCATCCTATTAAATGAGACAAAACTCAGGCCCCATATCTCTGACATGCCCAAAATGATTGCCAGGAGGGCTACTAATTTAAAAGACTGTCTCACTACCAGCCACTTTAGGAGACCCGTTGTGAATTTGGGGACGGGAAGTCGTCTCAAGGGATCCTTCCCATGTGGCAGCTGCAATGTGTGTCCTTACATGGTTGCCACTAATGTCATCATGCTTTCCGTTTTTCCAGGACGAATTGAGACGAGAATATATGCCAACTGTCGATCCAAGAATGTGGTGTATCTACTCGTCTGTTCATGCCCTAAAATATACGTTGGGCAAACAAGCCAAGAAGTCAGACGGAGAATCCAGCAGCATCTGTCGAACATTGGTCGAGCAAAAACTGATAAGGAGAAGGACAAACCCATTTCATCTGTGGCGTCCCATTTTCTGGACAATCATGACAGCAAATATCACAAGATACAGGTCATGGTTTTGGACCAGGTACTCGGCAATATACGTGGGGGCGATCGGACAAAGGAACTATTACGCCGTGAATCTCGTTGGATTTTCAATCTAAAAAGTTTGTCACCCAATGGACTAAACGAGGAGCTCCTCTTCTCTGGCTTTTATGGTTGACTTTGCTTATGGCCCATACTCCAGTTTGGATTTTTCATATAACATGGTTTTTCGGACGCTGCTTGGGTTTATGTTAGAAATATGTGTGTATATATATATGTATATATAGACATTCAAAACTGTGTCATCTGTCTGTCCATACATTTTGCCTATTTGGTTTTGTCAAGAATACTGGTCACGTTTATTTATTATTATTTTCTATTTTCCTTGATTTTTGGGGCCCTTTCCACCGATATTGCAATACCATACGTCTGGTTCAGGGTGTGCCTGTCATACTAAGTTTGATTGTATTGTAGGCATATTGATTCTAACAATACTGAAGTATTTACACTTTTTTGTCATGTATGCTGATACTATACTATATTATAATATTCATGTATCATCATCATAATCGAATAATACAATTGAATAATAGCATCCACTTTTTGAAGTTATTTCATTTATTATTATATATTATTTTTATTTATTTATCTTTATTCTTATGATCCTATTATTATTATTATTTTTTATTCTTTTATTTATTCATCATTTTTTCTTTGTATTTATTTTCATTATATTTTTTATTATCTTTTCTATATTTTTTCATTATTATTTTTTCTTATTACTATTTTTTATTACTTTTTTCACTATTCATTCACATTTATTTTTATTTCTTTTTACTCATCTTGCATTATTATTTTATTAGTTGGCATGGCTTGCGCTGATACCAGACCGACTCTGTGTATACTGCAGGATACTTACATATGTGCATTTAAACACATTGACTGCTCTTTTCCTTTTTAAATAATTGGACTAGGGGTCGTTTTCCGTTCAATTGGTACTGTATAAACAAGTTCTCCATGGTATTAACGCAATTTGTGTTACATGCATAAGGCACTTGAGGGAATGTTGTGTTCATCTACACACTGAGCATGCGCTAACCACCTTCCCCTTCCCTTGCCTATGCAGCAATTGTGCGCCGTATTTGATCTAAGGCATAGATGTCTCCATATGCACGTGCATGCGCACGAGTCACTTTGAATTAACTTTATTGCTCAGACCGGGGTTACAACAATAACAAGATGGCCGCGGCCATTCTGCTCCACACGCCGGATGCCTCCTGTGTTCCTTTCAGGTGATTACCTTTAGCACCATTAAATAATACGCATATATACTGCCGCATTGAACGCTTCATATGACATTCTCTTTCCCTGAGGAAGCCGCCATTCTGGCGGCGATACGCGTGGGAGCCTATCCCACACTTTGCTTCCCTTGTGGACTACACATCTCTTTTATGGCTTTGGACTGTGGGTATGACGGGGGTGCTTTTTGTGCATTGGATTGAGGCTGTGGGCTCTCATTGGGTTACTTCCCCCTCTCCTTCCCCCATTCGCAGGTCCCATGTGTACCATCACTGAGACATTCATATATTTATATATGCTTTATATTTTTTTCAAATGTTGAACTGTCTCATCCATCATTATTAGTACGCTTTTATAAATATAAGCCATATATTTAAGCTTTGACAATTTTGTCATTTTCTGCACATTTATTATGCACCTTATCAGGGGTTTATATGGTATTGCAATATCGACTTGTGTGCAGTTTCTCATTTGTGTAGTTAGGTCATCGTAGTCATCTTATTGTGGGAAGTTCATGTTTTGTGGGTTGTCATCTTCCCCACCTTGGGATATGACATGTATACATATATTTGGGCAGTGTTCTTGCATATTTGCATTTTTAAGTGTTTTTAATCATCATGTCGTGTTTTTTTTGTGTGCACATGTGTGTGTATTTTGTAGGTTTTTTGCCAATATAATAAATATCATTATCTCATACCATTTCAGAGGTGTTCCTATTCATGTGGGCATGATCTTCTTCTTCTTCTTTTTTGTTCATGCTTAGTCACAAGCCCACAGCGAACCCTCTGTCTTCTGCGGTGCCCTCCATTTCTTCTATTTTCTTGAGGTGTCCCATTATGGAACAGCTAGTGGCAAGCGTCTGCAGGCTGTATTGGCAATGAAGTGTTTGGGCGACAACAGACACACCGCGGAAGTTCTGTCCGAGTTCTTGAAGCAAGAAACTCAGTCATGGCTGGGCACTGTACATCTTGAGGCAGGCAAGGTAGTGAGTGATAACGGAAGGAATTTTATGGCTGCCATAGCCCTTTCACAACTGAAACACATTCCTTGCCTGGCTCACACCTTAAACCTGGTGGTGCAGTGCTTTCTGAAAAGTTATCCGGGGTTACACGACCTGCTCCTGAAAGTGCGCAGACTTTGCTCGCACATCCGCCGTTCGCCCGTACACTCCAGCCATATGCAGAACCATCAGCGGTCTTTGAAACTTCCCCAGCATCGCCTAATCATTGACGTTGCAACAAGGTGGAACTCCACACTGCACATGCTTCATAGACTGTGCAAACAGAGGCGTGCTGTTATGTATTTGTGGGAGGATATACATACACGGGTAGGCAGTTGGATGGCAGACGTGGAGTTGTCAGGTGTGCAGTGGTCGAAGCTACAAGACCTGTGTCAAGTCCTTCAGTGTTTTGAGGAATGCACACGGCTGGTTAGTGCAGACAACGCCATAATAAGCATAAGCATCCCTCTAATGCGCCTGCTGATGCAAAGTTTGACGCACATAGAGCAGGTGTCTGCAGCCGAGGATGAGGGAAGCCTAGATGACAGTCAGCCATTGTCAGCTTAGGGAAGTCTACATTACGAGGTGGGGGGCGAAGAGGAGGAGGACGAGGAGGATGATGGGGATGAGTATTTTTTGGATGAGGAAGCTTCTCAGGGGGCAATAGAAACTGCTGCCTTTGCAAGGCTGGGTTCAGGTTTTTTGAGGGAGACAAGTGACGTTGATTTGCCCGAAAGTGCTCCTCAACCCAGCACATGCACTGATTTGACAACTGGAACATTGGCCCACATGGCGGATTATGCCTTGCGTATCCTCAAAAGGGACCCACGCATTATAAAAATGATGACCGATGACTATTACTGGTTGGCCTGCCTCCTTGACCCTCGCTATAAAGGCAAATTGCAAAATATCATGCCACATGAGAACCTCGAACAAATATTGGCAACCAAACAAGCTACTCTTGTAGACCGTTTGATTCAAGCATTCCCAGCACACAGCGCCGGTGATGGTTCTCACACGAGCTGCAGGGGGCAACAGGGCAGAGGTGTTAGAGGTGCACAAATCAGAAGTGGCGTTGGACAGAGGGGTTTTCTGACCAGGTTGTGGAGTGCTTTTGCAATGACTGCAGAAACGACAGGTACTGCAGCCTCAATTCAAAGTGACAGGAGACAACATTTGTCCAGTATGGTTACTAACTATTTTTCCTCCATTATCGATGTTCTCCCTCAACCGTCATTCCCCTTTGATTACTGGGCATCCAAAATAGACACCTGGCCTGAATTGGCCGAATATGCATTGCAGGAGCTTGCTTGCCCAGCAGCTAGTGTGCTATCAGAAAGAGTATTCAGTGCTGCTGGTTCAATACTGACCGAAAAAAGGACTCGTCTGGCGACCCAAAATGTTGATGATCTAACCTTCATTAAAATGAACCACTCATGGATTTCTAATTATTTTGCCCCACCTTTCCCGGCTGACACCTAGCTTTCCTGAAAAAAGGTCTTGCTTTGGGACTGGTGTTACTGACTGTTCCAATCTCTTAATTTGCAGCTGCTGTTTGTACAGAATATGACATGTCTACACCTCCCTAAATGGCCTAACTCCCCCCATGGGGCCGTGGTCTCGCCACTTGGCGCAAGCACCCGTCAGAGTGCCGTTTGTCTGAAGAGGTGGGTGTGCCCACTTTTGGTCGACGGCACTGCCACTGGGTCCCTCATAGTACAATGAAGTGTCTCTGGCGGTGGTGGCACGCACCCAACGTCAGACACACCGTTGTAACATGAGGGGCCCTGGGTCTGTACCGCCGGCCACGAGAGTGTCCCCCCCAGCTCAAACAGTGCTCTACCACTTGCAAAATTATCTCTCGCTGCTCCACCACTGTTTAGTCTATGCGCTGAAATCCTTCAATGCCTGGCACTGACAATAACCATTTTTTTGACATGTATGATGCTATTTAAAATAGGCAGGGGCCCTGTCCTACTTTGAAACCAGTAAATACTTTGCGCCAATTTACAATGTCTGAAAGTCAGCATAGGAGCCCACCCCTGTACCGAAGTATGGCACTTTTTTTTTGCGAGACATTAACATCTATTTAGTTTTTTGGAGTACTTACTGTCTGAGGTCCCTCCTTCCAATTGTCCTCCGCCGAGCACACCAATGCTGCCTGTGTACCCCTGCCACATAATGGAAGCTGCATAGAGCCTATTTTGTTATTTTAGGCCTACTAAGTCTATCTGCGGTCCCTCCTTCAAATTGTCCTCCACTGAGCACACCAATGCTGCCTGTGTACCCCTGCCACATAATGGAAGCGGCATAGAGCCTATTTTGTTATTTTAGGCCTACTAAGTCTGTCTGCGGTCCCTCCTTGAAATCGTCCTCCGCTGACCACAACAATGCTGCCTGTGTACCCCTGTAGCCTACTTTAAACTGCATAGAGCCTACTTTCTATTGTAGGCCTACTACCTGTGTCTGTCTCGGCCAGTCCACTCCTTGCAGTTGTCCTCCACTGAACAAAGCTATGCCACCTGTGTACTCCTGTGACCAATTGTGAACTGCATGTATCCTACTTACTTTTTTGTGCCTGGTAACTGTGCAAGCCTGTCATAACAGTTGTCCTCCACCACAGAACCCAGCTATGCCACTTGTGTACTCCTTTTACCAATTTTGAACTTAATATAGCCTTCATTTTTATTTTAGGCCTACTTCCTGTGTCAGAGCCACTAATTACACATGCCCTCCTCCGCTGAACCACGCTATGCTGCAAGTGTACTCCACTTACCAATTTTGAACTGCATTTTGCCTAATTACTTATTTAGCCCTACTTATTGTGTCTGTCTCCCATTACAGTTGTCCTTCACTGTACAAAGCTGAGCTTCAATCTTCAGGCTCTCATTAAGTAGTTGTTGTTAATATGTGTGGTTGGGGCCTACTAACATTGTCTGCCGCTCCCTGGTGGTGTCCTCCACTGTACAAAGCTGAGCTTCAATCTTCAGGCTCTCATGAAGTAGTTGTTGTTAAGATAACAGTGCAGTTGGCCTACTATTTCGGTTGGGGCCTACTAACGGTGTCTGCCGCTCCCTGTTGTTATCCTTCACTGTACAAAGCTGAGCTTCAATCTTCAGGCTCTCATTAAGTAGTTGTTGTTAATATGTGTGGTTGGGGCCTACTAACGGTGTCTGCCACTCCCTTGTGTTGTCCTTCACTGTACAAAGCTCAGCTTCAATCTTCAGGCTCTCATTAAGTAGTTGTTGTTAATATGTGTGGTTGGGGCCTACTAACGTTGTCTGCCACTCCCTGGTGTTGTCCTCCACTGTACAAAGCTGAGCTTCAATCTTCAGGCTCTCATTAAGTAGTTGAATTGAATTTACCTATTGAGGTATGAAGTGACACGTTAATGGGTGACGGTAAAAAAGATCTTTATTAACAAAATTGTTTAAAATTACAATACTTAAAAAGACAGGGTGATGTAAACAATTGGACCTCCAAAAATAAAACAAGTGGTGACCCACGTTTCCCAGTAGCAATGTATTTTACCTATTAAATATGCATATCAAGTGTTACTATGCTGTAGATAAAATCTCTATAAAAAAGACGAGGTTGTCTATGTGGATGGGCGTGTAACGCGTGTAATAGGTATGTAAATTAGACAGTACCCTAGCACCAGGAGATAGAAAAAGGCTCTGGCTGTAGTGCTAATAGATTTTATTAAAGTGGTATGAAAGTAAAAATGATATTTTACTACTAATAATTACTACTGTGCATAAGAACATGGCAGCAGTAAGCTACAGGAGGTGACCTGCTTTCCCAGTTCATCAGCTCCACTCACCATCAGGTAAACACCAGCTCTGGCTCCGCTTCTAATTCTTTTCCTTTAGTTCCCTCTCCGCTGTTTGTCTTCCTAAGGAAATTTACATTTCCTTCTCTCATGCCTTACACTGCCATCTAGTGGCTAATATCCTGCATAGCTTACTGCTGCCATGTTCTTATGCACAGTAGTAATTATTAGTAGTAAAATATCATTTTTACTTTCATACCACTTTAATAAAATCTATTAGCACTACAGCCAGAGCCTTTTTCTATCTCCTGGTGCTAGGGTACTGTCTAATTTACATACCTATTATTAATTACTTAACTCTGTGCCAAACCCTTTAATTAGATAATAGTTTGCTATGTGGTGTCTGTAAAGAGATGTGTTAGGGTACTGTCACACAGTGCAATTTTCGTCGCTACGACGGCACGATCCGTGACGTCGCAGCGTCGTATGATTATCGCTCCAGCGTCGTAGACTGCGGTCACACTTTGCAATCACGGCGCTGGAGCGATGCCGAAGTCCCCGGGTAACCAGGGTAAACATCGGGTTACTAAGCGCAGGGCCGCGCTTAGTAACCCGATGTTTACCCTGGTTACCAGCGTAAACGTTAAAAAAACAAACAGTACATACTTACATTCCGGTGTCTGTCCCCGGCGTCTCAGCTTCTCTGCACTGTGTAAGCACCATAGCCGGAAAGCAGAGCGGTGACGTCACCACTGTGCTCGCTTTCCGGCCGGCAGGCGCTCACAGTGCAGAGAAGCTGAGACGCCGGAGGACAGACACCGGAATGTAAGTATGTACTGTTTGTTTTTTTAACGTTTACGCTGGTAACCAGGGTAAACGTCGGGTTACTAAGCGCGGCCCTGCGCTTAGCTACCCGATGTTTACCCTGGTTACAAGCGAACACATCGCTGGATCGCTGTCACACACAACGATCCAGCGATGTCAGCGGGTGATCAAGCGACGAAAGAAAGTTCCAAACGATCTGCTACGACGTACGATTCTCAGCAGGATCCCTGATCGCTGCTGCGTGTCAGACACTGCGATATCGTAACGATATCGCTAGAACGTCACGAATCGTACCGTCGTAGCGATGGAAATTTCACTGTGTGACAGTACCCTTACACGCCCATCCACATAGACAACCTCGTCTTTTTTTATAGGGATTTTATCTACAGCATAGTAACACTTGATATGCATATTTAATAGGTAAAATACATTGCTACTGGGAAACGTGGGTCACCACTTGTTTTATTTTTGGAGGTCCAATTGTTTACAACACCCTGTCTTTTTAAGTATTGTAATTTTAAACTATTTTGTTAATAAAGATCTTTTTTACCGTCACCCATTAACGTGTCACTTCATACCTCAATAGGTAAATTCAATTCAGCATCTATAATCGAAGTGCTTATGTTCTGCCTATACTAAACCTTCTCCTTTTTGGATTATGGTATTAATCTCATTAAGTAGTTGTTGTTAAGATAACAGTGCAGTTGGCCTACTATTTTGTTTGGGGCCTACTAAGGGTGTCTGCCGCTCCCTGGTGTTGTCCTCCATTGTACAAAGCTGAGCTTTAATCTTCAGGCTCTCATTAAGTAGTTGTTGTTAATGTGTGGTTGGGGCCTACTAACGATGTCTGCCGCTCCCTTGTGTTGTCCTTCACTGTACAAAGATGAGCTTCAATCTTCAGGCTCTCATTAGGTAGTTGTTGTTAAGATAACACTGCAGTTGGCCTACTAGTGTGGTTGGGGCCTGCTAACGGTATCTGCCGCTGCTTTCTGTTCTCCACTGAACAGAGCTGAGCTTCAATCTTCAGGCTCTCATTAAGTTGTTGTTTATATAACACTGCAGTCGGCCTACTATTTTGGTTGGGCCTAGTAACGGTGTCTGCCACACCTTGGTGTTGTCCTGTGTTATTTTCCAGAGCTTCAATCTTCAGGCTTTCGGGCTAGATTTGTAATATTAAACTGCATTGGGCCTACTAGTGTGGTTGGGTCCTTAAAACGGTGTCTGCCGCTCCTGGGTTTTCTCCTGTTTTGTTTTCCTGAGCTTCAATCTTCAGGCTTTCAGCCTTTATTTGTAATATTAAACTGCATTGGGCCTACTACTGTAGTTGGGCCCTTAAAACGGTGTCTGCCGCTCCTGGGTTTTCTACTCCACTGAACAAACCAATGCCGCCTGGTTAGTCCTGTTACCAATTTTGAACTGCATTTAGCCCACTTTATTATTTGGACCTATATCTGTGTTTCCTCCTCATCCTGCCCATTGCCCAGCCAGTGCCAGAGGAGTCTTGCGGTACATTGCCCCAGACCACTACATTCCCCTTGCACACTACACAGCCACAATCTGACCCTGCTGAAAGTCAGGTTCCCCTTCCCGCATACTATACCACCTTACACTGGGACAAAGAGGAAGGTGCAGATGAAAGTGCAGGTTCCTTCATCAGGTGGGGGGGCATACTCGTTGGCAACGTCACAGGCACAGGGCCCCTCAGAGTATGCAGAAGTGTCGCTGCCGGTGTGAGGCACCCCCGCCGTGCAAACACACCGCCGTACTTTGAGGTGCCCTTTGCCAGTGCCAATGCGAATGAGTGGGCCCCCCCTGCTTGCTCAGGATCACAGCACTTGCAAAGTGGAAATACTTACCTCTCACTGCTCCACCGCCGTGACGTAGTCCATGTTTCCTGGGCCCACTAAAAACTTGAACCAGCCCTACCCCCCACAACTTTAGCCAAATGACCCCCAATTTCCAATGCCCAACTATTATTATAAAGTTAATTAAGATTGACAAGCTTCAGAAACAAGAATGGATGTTTTTGCCATTAAAATGGGCACAGTAGGTGTTTTCCTGGCCCTCACTCACTGCCGACTATGCTTCCCCATTGACTTGCATTGGGTTTCGTGTTTCGGTCGATCCCCGACTTTTCGCGATAATCGGCCGATTGCACTCGACTCGACTTTTGAGATAGTCGGGTTTCGCAAAACCCGACTCGACCCCAAAAAAGTAAAAGTCGCTCAACCCCACTGGTTAGTTTACGGCAATATCAAATGAAGGACTCACTTATATTTACTCAAAAGACCCTAATAATCTATTCCAAACCAGACAACCCTTTTATAATCCATATTCACTTAGGGTATGTGCACACGCTGCGGATTTTTTGCGGGTCTGCAACGGTTTCCCATGCGTTTACAGTACAATGTAAACCTATTGGAAACGCAATCCGCAGTGCACAAGCTGCAGAAAAAAACGCGCGGATTCCGCAGCATGTCAATTCTTTGTGCGGAATCCACAGCGGTTTTACACCTGCTCCATAATAGAAAACTGCAGGTGTAAAACCGCAGTGGAAACCGCACAAAATCCGCGATAAATCCACAGTTAAAATGCAGTGTTTTTGCACTGCGGATTTATCAAATCTGCTGCGGAAAAATCTGCAGTGGACCACTTCTACGTGTGCACATACCCTACAACACCTAAAGCGTATGTTGCAGTTTTCCTGATGCTACATTCACCCTGTTCTGTAAACTGAAGTTGCATAACTTCTTGTACCTATATATCATCTTACCAATAGGACGCATATGCATGAAAATGAAAATTAAGTTTTATTTGGTCATGGCAATACCACAATAAATGCTTTAATGAATGATCAAAACTTCATACACTATCTAAGCCAAAATGGCATAAAAATGCTGTTTTACCCTGCAAAAACTAAGCCACTTCACGGCATCATCGACTGAAAAATGAAAATGTTACAGGTCTCAGAAAATAGGATGGAACCCCCAAAAAAAAATAATTTTCAAATTTCTGATTTTATTTCACCACTAAAATGATTTTTTTTTTAAATGGACATGTTTGGTTTCACCATAATCGTACTGATGAGGAGAATCAAATTGCAAAGTCTTTTTTTGCCCAAAAAATTTACACAATAAAAACAATTTCCAAAAAACAATGTCAGAGCTGCGTTTTTTTTTTTCACAATTTCTCTCCACTTGAAATGTTTTCCAGTACACTATGTGGTAAAGTGAATGGTGTCATTCAAAATTGCAAATCATCCTGCAAAAACAAGCCCACATGTGTCTACGTGGACAGAAAAATAAAAAGTTATGGCTCTGGGAAGAAGGTGAGGAAAAAAATGAAAACGCAAAAATGGAAACTGGCCACATCATGAAGGTGTTAAAATAACTGGTGTAATTTTTTTTCATTTTTATTTTTATTCAATTTTTATTCTTTTTGCTCTTCCAGTAGGGGCTTCCATTTTCATTAGTTTGTGGTTAAGTGTCTACATAAACCATACCTCCCAACTTTTGAAGATGGGAAAGAGGGACAAAGTTTGCGGCGCGCAACGCGGCAAATTTTAGGCCACACCTCTGACCACGCCCATTCATAACTAGTCACACCCATATCCACGTCCCAACCACACCCATTTAGCACTCCATACTGTATAATGACCGCACATGATGCTCCATACTGTATATTGGCCGCACATGATACTTCGTACCGTATAATAGCCACACATAGCTACTCCTACACACGCGGCTGCGCTCCGTACACTTTGCACACACGGCTCCGCTCCGTACACACGTGCTCCGCTCCATACACCTTGTACACACGCGGCTCTGCTCCGTACACCTCGTACACATTTAGCTCTGCTCCATACACCTCATACACACACAACTCCGCTCCATACACCTCATACACACACGGCTCTGTTCTGTATACCTCGTACACATTAAGCTCCGCTCCATACACCTCGTACACATTCAGCTCCGCTCCATACACCTTGTACACATTTAGCTCCGCTCCATACACCTCATACACACACGGCTCCGCTCCATACACCTCATACACACATGGCTCCGCTCCATGCACCTCATACACACACGGCTCCGCTCCATACTCCTCATACACATTCAACTCCACTCCATAACCTCATACGCACACGGCTCCGCTCCATACACCTCGTACACACATGGCTCTGCTACATCCACACTGTAAACACCTCCTGACCCCACACAAGGCAGCTTACTTACCTCATCCAGCAGCACCATGGCAAGTTGGCAACCAGCACAGCCGAGTCCTGCAATCCACGGAGGGTCCGATCATGTGACCCCTGACTCCTCCCCTCCTGTGACCTCATCACAGGTCCTGTGTGCACAGAGCAGGCAGCCAATACGTGGTGTAAGGCTCTGCGGGTGCAGGGATGACCGGCTGATGTGTCTCCTCTCTCTCCCTCTCTGAACTGTACCACACACGCACACTGGAAGACTCAGGAACATACGGAAGGGGAAGGGGCGTGGCCTAACACAAGAAGGCGTGTGACGGCTGCTTCTCCTGAGGTCTGTGGGAAGCAGAATGTCCCGTGCGGGACAGCGGGGAAAAGCATCAAAACCGGGACAGTCCCGCACAATGAGGGACGGTTGGGAGCTATGCATAAACACTACACATACACAGAAAATACAGCAGCCACAAGGAGACTGTGGTCATAAGTTGACCTCATACCCTGTATTGTGGCTGCTTCAGCTAGGATCCGTGCATACTCTCTGATGCGCCTAGATCACAGCTACAGGTGGAAGCCAGCGACATTTTAGTGTAGCCCAGCACATAGCACTGGATTACAATTTCTCTGTCACCAGTCCTTGCAGTGATCACATAATGACATCCAGCCCTCAGATCACTGTAGTGATCTGCACGCGATCACCAGGATCAAGCACCAGGTCTGACTTTATCCAGTGGCGAGACCACATCACTGGATGAAGTCACTGCTGCAGTGGTGGTGCCTGGACCTGCTCACCAGCGCTGCAGTGCTTAGATCTCTGTAAGGCCGGGGTCACACATACGAGTTTTACGGACGTAAGAGCGCAGAAACTACATCCGTAAAACTCGCATAACATACGGCACAATT
The DNA here is from genome assembly GCF_051348905.1 of Ranitomeya variabilis. Classification (NCBI taxonomy): domain Eukaryota; kingdom Metazoa; phylum Chordata; class Amphibia; order Anura; family Dendrobatidae; genus Ranitomeya; species Ranitomeya variabilis. The sequence goes on along the minus strand of NC_135235.1, from coordinate 541,365,719 downwards.
ATTCTCAATGGGGCTGCTACTATTAGCCGTATATTACGGTTCAGTATTATACGGCTTTCTACGGCCGTACAAAATCGCAGCATGCTGCATTTGTCAGCGTATTGCGCAAAAAAATCGCCAATGAAAGTCTATGGGGCGAGAAAAATATGGATTCCACACGGACCAGCAGTGTGACTTGCGATAAATACGCAGCGGTGTTAGTGAAAAGTCGGTAATTCCATTGCCGGCTTTACATTTCTCATGCACAAACCCGACATGATATGAGACATGGTTTACATACAGTAAACCATCTCATATCCCCTTTTTTTTTGCATATTCCACACTACTAATGTTAGTAGTGTGTATGTGCAAAATTTCAGCGCTGTAGCTGCTGAAATAAAGGGTTAAATGGTGGAAAAAATTGGCGTGGGCTCCCGCGCAATTTTCTCCGCCAGAATGGTAAAGCCAGTGACTGAGGGCAGATATTAATAGCCAGGAGAGGGTCCATGGTTATTGGCCCCCCCCGTGGCTAAAAACATCTGCCCCCAGCCACCCCAGAAAAGGCACATCTGGAAGATGCGCCTATTCTGGCACTTGGCCACTCTCTTCCCACTCCCTGTAGCGGTGGGATATGGGGTAATGAAGGGTTAATGTCACCTTGCTATTGTAAGGTGACATTAAGCCAGATTAATAATGGAGAGGCGTCAATTATGACACCTATCCATTATTAATCCAATTGTTGGAAAGGGTTAAAAAACACACACACACATGATTTAAAAGTATTTTAATGAAATAAACACAGCGGTTGTTGTAATAATTTATTGTTCTCTCAATCCATTTCCAGGCCCTCGCTTGGCAAAATAATAAACGCACAAGATACATACCTTCTGATGTCTGATCACTTCCCACGATGTAATCCATCTGAAGGGGTTAACTAATATTACAGGCAGGAGCCCTGCTAATGCAGCGGTGCTCGTGCTTGTAATTCCCCAGCGGATGAATGAAATGTAGGTCATTGACCTACATTTCCTTCAGTCGCGGTGATGCGCCCCCTGGTGGATGTCCTCAAATGACCTGGAGCGTGGGAAAAAGTTCCCAGGCTGCAGTTCATGAGAACATCCAGCAGGGGCGCATCACCGCGACTCAATGTAAGTACAGATCCAGCTTTCCTTTCAGCACCCGGGGATTACAGGCACGAGCGAGTGGTTTATCGCAGCTCGTGCCTGTAATATTAGTTAACACCTTCAGATGGATTACTTCGTGGGACGTGACGTTTCAGCAGAAGGTATGTATCTTGTGCGTTTATTATTTTGCCAAGCGAGGGCCTGGAAATGGATTGAGAGAACAATAAATTATTACAACAACCGCTGTGTTTATTTATTTAAAATACTTTTAAATCATGTGTGTGTGTGTGTTTTTTAACCCTTTCAAACAACTGGGTTAATAATGGATAGGTGTCATAATTGACGCCTCTCCATTATTAATCTGGCTTAATGTCACCTTACAATAGCAAGGTGGCATTAACCCTTCATTACCCCATATCCCACCGCTACAGGGAGTGGGAAGAGAGTGGCCAAGTGCCAGAATAGGCGCATCTTCCAGATGTGCCTTTTCTGGGGTGGCTGGGGGCAGATGTTTTTAGCCACAGGGGGACCAATAACCATGGACCCTCTCCTGGCTATTAATATCTGCCCTCACTCACTGGCTTTACCACTCTGGCGTAGAAAATTGCGCGGGAGCCCACGCCAATTTTTTCCGCCATTTAACCCTTTATTTCAGCAGCTACAGCGCTGAAATTTTGCACATACACACTACTAACATTAGTAGTGTGGAATATGCAAAAAAAAAAGGGGATATGAGATGGTCTAATATATGTAAACCATGTCTCACATCCTGTCGGGTTTGTGCAGGAGAAATGAAAAGCCGGCAATTGAATTACCGGCTTTTCACAGCTATCGCGCTGAATGAAATCTAAATACAGAATATATATATGTGTCTCAATGACATATATATATATATATATATATATATATATATATATATATATATATATATATATATATATATATATATATATATATATATATATATATATAAATATACATATATATATATACTGTATATATGTTTTCCCGAACATTTGAGCACATAAATCCATTAGATGTCGGTTTTGCAAGCCTGCGCGAAAATCTCACAGTACGGATGCCATACGGATTACATACGGAGGATGCCATGCGCAAAATACGCTGAAACACCCTGACTACGGATCAATATTTTGGGAACATTTCTCCGTATTACGGCCGTAGTACGGACGTATAATACGTGGCGTATTGTCTTACGCCAAGTGTGACCCCAGCCTTAGGAGCAGCGTGTAGTGCAGGGCCTCCCTAGCTCCTCCTCCTGTACAGCAATTGGAGATCCTCATAGCTGATCCTGAAATCAGCTTTCCCAGGACCAGAGGTTATTCCATGACTGTAACTTGTATCTGTTCCTGGGAAAGTTGAGTACTTGGGGAAAACTGAATAGTTTTCCCAAGAACCCAACTGTCATGGAAACAGAGGTTCTTCAGCCTATATTACTTGCAGCTTATAAGGTTATGTACTGTAACTTGATATTGGAAACTATGCATAAAAATGATGATATGGTCAGCGTACTCAGTTGTCTAATTTTGCACACAGTGCATATACATACTCGTGCTTCTCACAAAATTAGAATATCATCAAAAAGTTAATTTATTTCTGTTCTTCAATATAAAAAAGTGAAACTCATATATAATATAGAATCATTACAAACAGAGTGATCTATTTCAAGTGTTTATTTCTGATAACGTTGATGATTATGGCTTACAGCCAATGAAAACCCAAAAGTCATTATCTCACTAAATTAGAATAAGTAACGATGCTTTCTAAGCATTTAAAATGGTCCCTTAGTCTGTTTCAGTAGGTTCCACAATCATGGGGAAGACTGCTGACTTGACAGATGTCCAGAAGGCAGTCATTGACACACTCCACAAGGAGGGCAAGCCACAAAAGGTGGCCAGTTTAAATTACTAACACTGACCTACAAAGCCATCCATAATCTTTCTCCTCCGTATATTTCCACACTAATCTCTCAATATCTTCGCTCACGTAATCTCCGGTCCTCCCAAGACCTCCTCCTCTCCTCCACGCTTATTCGCTCCTCACCCAATCGCATCCAAGACTTCTCCCGAACATCACCCATCCTCTGGAATTCAGTGCCCCAACACATCCGGTTATCCACTACTTTTGGATCCTTCAAAAGAAACCTGAAAACCCATCTCTTCAAAGAAGCTTACAGCCTGTAAAGACTACACGGCCACCTCAACACCACTGGACCTACTGCAACCCTCGACCTACTGTCTCCTTCCCCATAATCCTGTAGATTGTAAGCCCGCAAGGGCAGGGTCCTCTTCCCGCTGTACCAGTCTGTCATTGTTAGTTTTGTTTACTATAAGTGATATTTGTATTTTGATGTAACCCCTTCTCATGTACAGCACCATGGAATTAATGGTGCTATATAAATAAACAATAATAATAATAATAATAATAATAATAATAATAATAAAAGGTCACTGCTAAAGAAGCTGGCTGTTCACAGAGTGCTGTATCCACATATATTAATGGAAAGTTGAGTGGAAGGAAAAAGTGTGGTAGAATAAGGTGCACAAGCAATAGGGATAAGCGCAGCCTTGAAAGGATTGTTAAGAAAAGGCTATTCAAAATTTGGGAGAGATTTACAAGGAGTGGACTGCTGCTGGAGTCATTGCTTCAAGAGCCACCATACACAGATGTATCCAGGACATGGGCTACGTGTCACATTCCTTGTGTCAAGCCACTCATGACCAATAGACCATGCCAGAAGCTTCATACCTGGGCCAAGGAGAAAAAGAACTGAACTGTTGCTCAGTGGTCAAAGGTGTTGGTTTCAAATGAAAGTAAATTTTGCATTTCATTTGGAAATCAAGCTCCCAGAGTCTGGAGGAAGAGTGGAGAGGCACACAATCCAAGCTGCTTGAGGTATAGTGTGAAGTTTACACAATCAGTGATGGTTTGGGGAGCCATGTCATCTGCTGGTGTAGGTCCACTGTGTTTCATCAAGACAAAAGTCAGCACAGCCATCTACCAGAAAATTTTAGAGCACTTCATGCTTCCCTCTGCCAATAAGCTTTTTGGAGATGGAAAAGTCATTCTCCAGCAGGACTTGGCACCTGTCCACACTGCCAAAAGTACCAATACTTAGTGTAAAGACAACAGTATCACTGTGCTTGATTGGCCAGCAAACTCGCCTAACATTAATCCCATAGAGAATCTATAGGGTATTGTCAAGAGGAAGATGAGAGACATCAGACCCAACAATGCAGACGAGATGAAGGCTGCTATCAAAGCAACCTGGGCTTCCATAACACCTCAGCAGTGCCACAGGCTGATCGTCTCCATGCCATGATGCATTGATACAGTAAAATGCAAAAAGAGCCCCAACAAGCATTGAGTGCATTTCCTGAACATACATTTCAGTAGGCCAACATTTCTGATTTTAAAATCATTTTTCAAGCTGGTGTTATAAAGTATTCTAATTTACTGAGATAACGACTTTGGGGTTTTCATTGGCTGTAAGCCATAATCTTCAACATTAACATAAATAAACACTTGAAATAGATCACTCTATTTGTAATGAAGAACTGATAATAAATTAACTTGCTGATGATATTCTAATTTTGTGAGAAGCACCTGTATATATATTATATCGCTGCTCGGCCACCTCTCCCCTCACCTACTGTATCCTCACCCATCCCTTGTAGATTGTGAGCTCCTGCGAGCAGGGTCCTCTCTCCTCCTGTACCAGTCAGTGACCTGTATTGTTCAAGATTACTGTACTTGTTTTTGACTATGTATACCCCTTTCACATGTAAAGCGCCATGGAATAAATGGTGCTATAACAATAAATAGCAATATATAATATTTATATTTTATAATGCATAGGATATATATACATATATATGTCCATGTATAGGGTATTTTTATGCTTTTTATGTTGCTTTAATATAAGGAGAAAAAATGTATCTATTGCTAATTTGTGTGTGTGCTCTGAGTGCACTGACTAATCCCATAATGCACAGGGCTAGGTTCTCTGCAATCTGTCAGGCTGGAATGTGTTCTTACTCCCAGTGTCTCAGATAAGAACAGGAATGTGGGAATGGAGGAAACTGAGAACAAAAGGTAAAGTTACTTTTCTCCCTTTTCATATATTCCCTTCCTGTCGTTATGTTACCTATACCTATATTACCTCCATATACACATAACAGATGACAAAATGTTGGGCAATGTTATATTAGGTATAAAACTTGTACTGGTAGTATAGTGAGGTTTATACGCTGGGTTTACGGGGGAAGGGTAAGATGATTTATCTCTTCCGGACTGTTTTTTCTTCTTGAACTTCATGTATGTATATAGAAAAGTGATGTTGGCCACTTTTCTATAAAGCTTTTGATACAATCTTATTTCATTTAAAATATTTTTATATTTTCTCTTTTCATGTTTTTATGTATTGTTATTGAATCAATTTTGAAACAGCTCTACTTTGAAATTAGCCCACTTTTAAAAAAAATCTTTTTCCAAAAGTTGCAAAATCAAAATAACTTTATTAACAAGTATTCACTGATATGATGTGGTCTATATTGCATTGTAAAATTTGGATAGGGGCTCTTTAAAACCTATGTGACTAATCCAGCTTGTGTAAAACAGCAGGAATTTTAATCCTATTACTGACTTTTCTCAATTTTTGTTTTCAATGTTATTTTATTTAGTGTGGAAATGTTGATGGCTAATTGATGTAAATGATACATAATGTAAAACCCTTAAATTGTAATTATAAATTACAAAAATATTCTCAAATACTGTATATTAAGGCATCAAGTAGTACTTGTGATCCTATAAAAACATAAGACTAAAGGTTGAGTATACATGAGATTCAGATTTATACAAAAGTAATGGAAGGGCAACATTTTTTTCTGTCTGTCAAAAACCCTCCTGCAAAAGGTACACTCGGTTGGGCCTCATTCAGACATCTGTGAGTCACGTACATCTTCTATCCGTGCTTTTCATGAATAGAACATGTACAGTTGTGCTAAAAAGTTTACATAGCCTGGCAGAATTTTTGCTTTCTTGGCATTTTTTCACAGAATATGAATTATAACACCAAAACCTTTTCTACACTCATGGTTAGTGGTTGGGTGAAGCCATTTTTTGTCAAACTACTGTGATTTATCTTTTTAAATCATAATTACAACCCAAAACATCCAAATGACCCTGACCCTGATCATACCCTGGTGATTTTGGCCTGAAAACATGCACAGAAGTTGACACAAATGGGTTTGAATGGCTACTAAAGGTAACATCATCACCTGTGACTTGTTTGCTTCTAATCAGTGTGTGTACATAAAAGCTGAGCGGATTTCTGGGATCCAGACAGACTCTTGCATCTTTCATCCCGCCGCTGATTTTTCTGCATTGTTAGTCATGGGGAAAACAAAAGAATTGTCAACAGACCTACGGGAAAAGGTAGTTGAACTGTATAAAACAGGAAAGGGATGCAAAAAGATATCCAAGGAATTGATAATGCCAGTCAGCAGCGGTCAAACTGTGATTAACAAATGGAAAATCAGGGGCTCTGTAAAAACAATACCACGGTCAGGTAGACCAACAAAAATGTAGTCCACAACTGCCAGGAAAATTATTCAGGATGCAAAGAAAAACCAACAAATAACATCAGCTGAAATACAGGACTCAATGAAAACCAGCGGTGTGGCTGTTTTAAGATGCACAATAAGGAGGCACTTGAAGAAAAATTGGCTGCATAATAGAGATGCCAAAAGAAAGCCATTACTGCACAAATGCCACAAAGCATCTCTCCTACAATTTGCAAAACAGCACAGAGACAAGCCTCAAAAGTTCTGGAACAAGGTAATTTGGAGTGATGAGGCAAAAATTTATATTTTTGGCCACAACTATAAACGTTTACATTTGGAGAGAGGTCACCAAGGCCTGTGATGAAAGGAACACCATTCCTACTGTAAAGCACAGAGGTGGATCGCTGATGTTTTTGGGGATGTGTAAGCTACAAATGCTTAGGAAACTTGGTCAAAGTTGAAGAAAAGATGAATGCAGCATGTTATCAGCAAATACTGGTGGCAAATTTGCACTCATCAGCCCGGAAGCTGCGCATGGGACGTACTTGAACGTTCCAACATGACAACGCCCCCCACCCCAAAAAAAGGCCAAGTCGACATGTCATTGGCTACAGCAGAAAAAAGTGAAGGTTCTGGAGTGGCTGTCATGATCCAGTCTGGGTTTCGAGTCCTGTCTTCCTTTTTCCCAGTCTGATCATGTCAGGGGTTAACGTCTCAGCCTCAGTCTGGTCTCAGCTTTGCTGTTTATCTCCGCTGCATTCTGCAGGCGATGTCAGTTATAGCTTCTGCCTATGGCATGAGTAGCTGATTCTGATTATATCCTGATTTGTACTGCTGCAATTCCAGACTGTTCCTGTTGTGAACTCTGTTTTCAGGCTCCCTCTGGTGGCTTTGTTTGTTATCCTGCGGGTCTGTGGCTGGATCAGCTGCCTCGTTATTCACTAGGGAGGTTCCTATTTAGCTCTGCTTCACTTCCACTTGTTGCCGGCTGTCGATGTATTCAGTGCTATTCTGATTACTCCTGATTATCTTAGTTTTCAGTCTCTTCAGGAGAAGCTAAGTTCTGTTTGATTATTTTTTGCTCATCAGTCTGCAATATGATTTCTGTGTATGATGAGTTTAGTCCAGCTTGCTAATATGTGATTTCTTGCTGCTGGTAAGCTCTGGGGTACGGAGTTGCTTCCCCAGCACCGTTAGTTGGTGCGGGGGCTCGAGCAATCTCTGCGTGGATATTTTGAATAGGGTTTTTAATTGACCGTACAGCTCCCTTCCTATTTTCTGCTATCTAGTGTTAGCGGGCCTCATTTGCTAAATCTATTTCATCTCTGAGTTTGTGCTTTCCCCTTAACTCACCGTTAATATTTGTGGGGGGCTATTCTATATCTTTGGGGTCATTTCACTGAGGCAAGTGAGGACTTTCTTTCCCTCTAGGAATAGTCAGTTTCTCAGGCCGTGAAGAGACGTCTAGGATTTTCAGGTAACGCTCCACGGCTACCTATAGTTGTGTGCGGATAGGATCAGGTTGCGGTCAATTCAGTTACCACTTCCCCAGAGCTAGTCGTCTGTTTAGTTACTTAGCTAGTCAGACTTGCGATCCTTGCCACTAGGATCATAACATGTTCCCATGTCTGTTCATTCCCTTCCCCCTGTTCCGACTCAGTCCAAACACAAAGGGGAAACACTATCTGGTACTTGACTCGGATTTGACTCTGACCTGACTCTGTCTTTTGCTCCTGGTACTTCTGCTTCCGTCTGGTATTGACCCTCTGGCGAGTCTCTGACTCTGAGTTGGTATTCCCCTTTGTACTACATTACTCTCCTGGTTTTGATGCGGCTTGTTTAACTACCCTGTTGCCACCTGGTGGTGGCTTCACTGCAGGTCTGCTCTGGCAAGTGTTGCAGTCTTCCCTCCACTCTACTGCCATCTGGTGGAGCATACATGTACCTGCATAGCTGCGGCGTGATAGTGGCCATCTCACTCTCCTGATCTCAATATCATTGAGCCACTCTGGGGAGATCTCAAGCATGCAGTTCATGCTAGGCAGCCCAGAAATTTACAAGAACTGGAGGTTTTTTGCCAAGAAGAGAGGGAAGCTTTACCATCTGAGAAAATAAAGAACTTCATCCACAAAAGACTTCAAGCTGTCATTGATGTTAGAGGGGGCAATACATGGTATTAAGAAATTGGGTATGTAAACTTTTGATCAGGGTCATTTGGATGTTTTGGGATAATTATGATTTAGAAAGAGAAAACACAGTAGTTTGACAATACATGGCTTTACCCAACCACTAACCATGAGTGGAGAAACCGTTTTGGTGTTCTCACTCATATTCTCTGAAAAAAGGCAAGAAAGCAAAAATTCTGCTGGAGTATGTAAACTTTTGAGCACAACTGTACTTATGAGTGAGTTCACATGTCCAGGTTTTTTGCAGAGAGAGACACATAACTTTTTGATCCAAGTCATAGATCAAAATTACCCATGCAAGTCTATGGGTCTGTGAAAATTACGGACAGCACAAGGATGACACCAGTGTGAAGTTGCCGTGTGCTGTCTGTGATTAACAAAGTATTAGATAGGAGAAACTTTGCAATTTTGTTTTGATTTTTTTTCCTGATGAGACACTGATGGTAAACACTGACACTGATCAAATACTGATAGAACTAGGATAAAAAATCCAAGTGTCATCAGTGTTTGGTCAGTATGTCATCAGTGCTTTTCAATTATGGCTATATAAATAAATGATAAAGCTTCTATCCTTTGCAATGTTAAAAGGTTTGTCTCGTATAAAACAATAAGTCTGCAGTCACTTCATGTGATTGCAGACTTGTGAATACTCACATCACGCACACTGCGCACTGTGAGGATTCATCAGTGCAGGCACAGGCAGTGGGCGATCATTGTGACAGCAAGTATGCAATTTGCATACTTCCAGCCACATGTTGACTAGTCTGTAGGCAGCCTAGCTCAATACCATTGCATTGACCAAGGCCAGACACAGTCTAGTTGACAAGTATGAAAATCGAATACTTTCAGTCACGCCACCTCCTTCTCCCTATGCAAAACCGGAGAATCCTCACAGCATACAGTGTGAGTGATGTGAGGATTCACAAGTTGTCAGTCATATTGAGTGAATGCAGATTTGTAGTTTTAGACGAGACAACCCGTTTAATCACGAACGGGGCACACTTATTGTGCACTGATACTATCCGTGTGCTATCAGTGTTTTACAAGGACCCATAGACTTATATAGGCAAAATCAAAGTAAAATCGAAAATACCTTAGAGATTTTTGCACAGACACACAGTCCGCAAAAAAATTAGACATGTGAATAACCATCAGAACACCTCCTTAACCCTCCTGACAAGGCCAAATTTTACAACTCTGACCAGTGGCAATTTATGAGATAATGACTCTGGAACGCTTCAACGGATCCCAGTTGTTCTGAGATTTTTCATGACATATTGTACTTCATGATAGTGGTAAACTAAAGGCTGATATTTTTTGGGTATATTTGTGAAAATGTCGCAATTTTCGTGAAAAATTTGCAATTTTAAAAATTTACTTTTTATGCACTTAAACCAGAAAGTTAGATTTATTTATTTTATTCACTTATATACCGCCATTAATTCCACAGCGCTTTACATAAATTATTATTGGCACTGTCTCCATTGGGGCTCAAAATCTATATTCTCTATCAGTATGTAGCATGTTTTTGAAGTGTGGGAGGAAACCAGAGAACCCGGCGGAAACCCAGGGCTGTTTGGGCGCATGGCAGGGCATAGAAGGGTAGGGGGTACCGTTCGACTTTTAGAGCGCAAAATTGGCTAGAATAGATTGCGATGCCATGTAATGTTTGCAGAGCTCCTGATGTGCCTAAACAGTGGAAACCTCCCACAGCTGACCCCATTTTGGAAACAACACCCCTCAAGGAACTTATCTAGAGGTGTAGTGAGCAACTTGAACCCACAACTGCTTCACAGAATTTTATAATTTTGAGCTGTAACAATGAAAAAAAAAATTCCCTCAAAAAAATGTTCGTTTTGCCCCTAATTTTTAATTTTCACAAGAGTTAAAACAGAAAATAGACCATACAATTTGTTGTGCAATTTCTCCTGAGTACACCGATAACCTACAGTGGGGAAATTAAGTATTTGACACACTGCAAATTTTGGAAGTTTTCACACCTACAAAGAATAGAGTGGTCTACAGTGGGGCAAAAAAGTATTTAGTCAGTCAGCAATAGTGCAAGTTCCACCACTTAAAAAGATGAGAGGCGTCTGTAATTTACATCATAGGTAGACCTCAACTATTGGAGACAAACTGAACTGCTCTAGAGGAGATCTGCATGGAGGAATGGGCCAAAATACCAACAACAGTGTGTGGCAACCTTGTGAAGACTTACAGAAAACGTTTGACCTCTGTCATTGCCAACAAAGGCTATATTACAGAGTATTGAGATTAAATTTTGTTTCTGACCAAATACTTATTTTCCACCATAAAATGCAAATAAAATGATAAAAAAACAGACAATGTGATTTTCTGGATTTTTTTTTCTCAGTTTGTCTCCCATAGATGAGGTCTACCTATGATGTAAATTACAGACGCCTCTCATCTTTTTAAGTGGTGGAACTTGCACTATTGCTGACTGACTAAATACTTTTTTGCCCCACTGTATAATTTTTATCGTAGATACACTTCAACTGTGAGAGACAGAATCTAAAAATGAAAAAAAAAACTGAAAATCACATTGTATGACGTTTAAATAATTAAATTGCATTTTATTGCATGGAATAAGTATTTGATCACCTACAAACCAGCAATAATTCTGGTTCTCACAAACCTGTTAGTTTTTCTTTAAAAAGCACTCCTACTCTGCACTCATTTGGGTGACCGAATGGATATTTCAGATAACCTCTTGAATGCACGTATCCAGGAGGTCACCAAAAGCCTTGACCAAGTGAAAGCCGACCTCCAGAGGCCAGCACATCATTTTTTTAACCAAATTGAGCAGGGCATGTCGGAACACCTTACTCCTGATCTCCAGCTGAGTGTCATTCAGGCCTGCAATGCTGCTTACGTGCAGGCTATGCAGCAGAGTCGGTATTTCCAGCAGACAGTGTCGGCATATCCACCTGTGCCTTCACTGTCATGATTAACTTCAATGCCGACCTCTGCTGCATACCACTGCACGGCCACCTCAATTCCTAGCACTACCGGACACCACTACAGCACCACCACCATGCCGAGTGCAGTTGGACATCCCACCGCCACCACAATGACAACCGCTGCCCCTGCTTGGACCTCCTCCACTGACACCACGATGCAGCAGGACCCTGGCATGGCCTTCCATACCGCCACCACCACGATGCAGCAGGATCCTGGCATGGCCTTCCGTACTGCCACCACCACGATGCAGCAGGACCCTGGCATGGCCTTGCGTACCGCTACCACCACGATGCAGCAGGACAATGGCATGGCCTTCCATACCGCCACCACCACGATGCAGCAGGGCCCTGGCATGGCCTTCCCTACCGCCACCACCACGATGCAGCAGGACCCTGGCATGGCCTTGCGTACCACCACCACCACGATGCAGCAGTACCCTGGCATGGCCTTGCGTACCGCCACCACCATGATGCAGCAGGACCCTGGCATGGCCTTATGCTCTACAAGCGCTATGGACTCTGGCATGGCTGCAAGTTCTACGAGCACTATGGACTCTGGCATGGCTGCACGCTCTACGAGCACTATGGACTCTGGCATGGCTGCACGCTCTACGAGCACTATGGACTCTGGCATGGCTGCACGCTCTATGAGCACTATGGAGTCTGGCATGGCTGCACGCTCTACGAGCACTATGGACTCTGGCATGGCCTTACGCTCTATGAGCACTATGGACTCTGGCATGGCTGCACGCTCTACGAGCACTATGGACTCTGGCATGGCTGCACGCTCTACGAGCACTATGGACTCTGTCATGGTGCAGCCGGACCCTGACAGGTCACCCACCACTATGCCACGCCATATGAGCCCACCAAGGCTTCCTAGAACCCGGCAAACCCCCCCCAAAAAAAGGACTCTTAGTATTCCTCCCCCTTCACCTCCCAATGTGTCTGTAATGTCAGGTTTGTCTCACCCTTCCAGTGCGTCTCAAGCCTCTCATGTGTCAGGTGTCAGAAGTAGGGAATTCATGAAGCTGTATGTGCATCATGAATTCATTATTTCTGACACCTGACTTGATGAGTATAGATCTCTTTAGTGTGACAGTCATTGTCTCTTCAGTCTGTGTCCAATGGATACAGCAGAACAGAATCAGGACGCAATGACATCAACAAGCTTACCAATAAAGCAACATGGCTGCCATAACCCTAGCAGTATGTGGCCAGTGTTTTATATCAGTATTTGTAAACCAAAACAAGGAGTGGAACAATTAGAGGTAAATTATGATATTAAAATAATAACTAGCACCTTTGCCTTTATCACCCACTCCTGGTTTTGGATTACAAATACTGATATTAAATACAGGCCAAATACTGCTAGTTTTAGGACAGCCTTGGTTTGTAGAGGAAAAACTTAGGAGACACGGTCAACACAACCAAAACTAAAGTTTTTTAATGAGAAATATTATTATCATTGCAGAAAATTACTGGTACAGATCGAATTACAACAGGACATTTACACAACATTGTCCTGCCATGACACACGTCCAATATCTAAATCAAAAAAGGCAGCAAATTGGTCCCACATGTGACCCAACTGCTGCAGTTGACCGCAGCGGGTGATGCTGGAAATCGGGCAATGGGTGTGCAACTGGTTCATCCAGTTGAATGTTGGGTTGCTCCTTAGCCATTATATAATTGTGCAGAACCACACAGGCTTTGATCACCTCGTCGACTGTTTCCACTTTTAGATTTATGGCTGATGCAAGAATGCGCCATTTAGAGACCAGAATGCCAAAGGAACACTCTACTGTTCTTCGGGCCCTGGTCAGTCTGTAGTTAAAGATCCTTCTAGTGTGGTTCAAGTCCCGACTGGAATAGGGCTTCAGTAGGTTTTCACACATCTGGAAGGCCTCATCCCCAACCATAACAAATGGCATCGGTGGACCTTGAGTGTTGGGGAGAGGTTGTGGCGGGGGAAAATTGAAATTTTTGCCATACACACGGCGGCCCATATCCGAGTTCTTGAAAGTCTGGGAATCGTTGCCACGGCCAAAAGCTCCAATGTCCACGGCGATGAAGCGACAGTTCGCATCAGCTATTGCCATGAGCACAACAGAAAAATATTTTTTATAGTTGAAATACTCCGATCCTGTTCTGGCAGGTTTGATAATGCGGATGTGCTTTCCATCCACCGCTCCTAAACAGTTGGGGAAATGACACACACTCCAGAATTTTTCCGCAATTTCAAGCCGCGTGTCGACAGTGGGTAGGGGTATAAACTCATCCCGGAGTACATTTCACAAAGCCCGACAGGTGTCCACAACTATTCCGGACAGGGTGGATATTCCAAGCCGGTATTGGAAGTGGAGGGATGATAAACTCTCTCCGGTTGCCAGAAATCTGTAAGAAAAAGAAACCCCCCAAAAATGTACAAACTATTCTATTTATGGTGTGGTTACGCTAAAGAAAGAAAGGAAAATACCCAAAACATACATGTCAGAAAACACAAAATTTGGACTGTCATTGGTTTAGATTTGGAACGTACCTTAATGTAACCAGCAGACGTTCCTCTGGTGGAATCGCTCTACGGAGCTCAGTGTCCTGTCTCCGTATGGCTCCTTGGACATGAGCTAGCAAATCCCGGAACGAGTCTTGCGACATCCTTGTATATTCATGGAATTTCTCCGGGTTGGCATTAAGCTCACCATACAGCGTGTGATAGGCTCCACGGCTCTCACGTAGTTCGATAATAGGGTGTCTACGTTGTCTCCTTCTCCATCTTTCACGATTTCTGTCTTGCTCCCAAGCAAAAGCACAGGCAAGAAACCGCTTGATGCTTAAATCCAGGTTGAAATAAAAGCTCTCCATGTGAAGATCCATCATGATACAGGAGCAAAATCTAAAGATTACAGCTGTTCAGGGTTCTATATAAAGAAATCCCATAATACACACCCTCTGTAGTCTCATTGGCGGTGTCTAGTTATCTTGATTTTTCTCTTGTGAAATTTCTCATCATGCGCACCAAAAACGCAAATGCAGGATAAAACGCATATAAACGCGTACAAACGCGGCGTTTTTTTAACCGCATGTGGAGCGCCCCCACTGCTGCAGGGCCGAGGGGTACCCGGTACCGGGCCTCAGAGTCTCTTGTTCTGGGGTTGTCACGGTGGCTAGACCCGGTCTGTGGCCCTGCCTGCCAGGGGGACGTCCGATGAAAGAGTGGTGAATGGTGGTGTAGTTGTGAAGTGCCGGTCACAGTAAATAACGAAGACACTAGGTTGCAGTCTCTTTACCTCTTTACTGAAGATCTCTGGGTCCTCAGTCCGGAATACGGTTAACCAGGCTGCGCAAGTCCGGCCGGTCCGATGGCACCTCCAGAGTTCTCTTTGCAGGTGGAAATCTGTGCCTTCCTGCTAGCGCTATGTGTTGTGCTCCTCCCCTGCTGTGCTTACGGAAAGTCCCCACAACTGTTGTGTCTGTTTCTCGTGTTCCCTCACAACTCGATTAGATGATGTTCTGCTAATCCGTCCCTCCCGGTGTTATGGTTGGGATGCACCCGTATGACGGGTAGGCTCGGAGCTCTTCCGGGACCCTAGAGTCGCCCCTCTCCACAGGTTGCCCCCTATGTCTTCTTAGGTGATTTAGGTGAGACAGCCCGCCTATGACTGACTGTCCTGCCGTTGGTTTGAAGTATTGCCTGAAGCTATATATAGAAATACTTTCTCGGCGTTCCGGCCGCCGGCTGTGTGCCTCAGTAGGATGTTGCCTCGGTCTTACAGCACGACTCCTGGTAATCTCCTTCTTGCTTTGATCTCGTTTCTCACTCAGCACAATATATCTCGCTTCTGATCCTTTCTTAGGGCACCACCGCTATGCTGAGCAGGCACGGTCCCGTGACGTTCTTCCTCGTTGCCAGGCCTCTGTCAGGGTCCCAAACCTGACAGGGACCCTACCGAATCTTCCCCCACAACACCCTCTGCCACAAGGTGTTGCCTGGTTCCAACCCAGTCAGCTTTCTCAACTAACTTCCTGCCTGACCCCCAGTTTACCCGCAATGGTGAGGAGTGGCCTAATAAATAGCACCCTTAGCTCCCCCTGGAGGCCCGACTGTAAAATGTATTGGTGTATGTGATACCTGGTCAGATGAACTCCTTCAGTGCCATCAGACGTACCATAGCTCCCCTTAGCGGCAGAGCTTCAGTACTGCAACGACCAGGACTCTGGGGCGCTGCACATGCGTTACCGCATGCGTCTAAAAACCGCCGCGTTTGTATGCGTTTATATGCATTTTTCCACCACTTGCGGATGCGGATTAAACGCTGCGGATTTAAACGCAAATGTGAAACTAGCCTTACACCCACTAATGTTGTTCTGTTTTTGTCTGTTGATTACATTTAACTAAAAAGAAAAGCTTTTCAGCATGCTCTAAAATGCCCTACAAAATTAATAAGACCTCCAGGATATGAACGCTGAAGATCTAATTAATCATCATTTCTTCTGTACTCGCAATGTTTTCTATTTCCAAAATTGATTCATTGTACTGGCTTTATTTTATGTATGTTGTACTTGATTTTCCTAATAAATGAAACATTGAAAAGAAAGGAGTTGGGTCATTGCTGGGTCTTCCAGCATGATAATTAATGACCCGAAACACATAGCCAGGGAAACTAAGGTTTGGCTCCATAAGAAGCATTGCAAGGACCTGGAGTGGCTTAGGCAATCTCCAGTCCTGAACCCAATAGAAAATCTTAGAAATCAATAGAAAACCGAAACCTGAAAGATCTGGAGATCTGCATGGAGGAGTGGGCCAAAATCCCTGCTGCAGTGTGTGCAAGCTTGGTCAAGAATTACAGGAAACATCTGACCTCTGTAATTGCAAACAAAGGTTTCTGTACCAAATATTACGTTCTGTTTTTCTATTGTATGAAATACCTATTTCATGCAATAAAATGCAAATTTCTTGTGTAAAAATCATAGAATGTGATTTTCTGGATTTTGTAAAGATTCTGTCTATCGTAGTTGAAGTGTACCTACGATAAAAGTTACAGACCTTTCCATTGTTTGTCGGTGGGAAAACTTGCCAAATAGGCAGTGTATCAAATACTTATTTTCCTTACTGTATATTTGGTGGAAAGCTACTGTTTGGCGCACGGCAATGCTCGGAAGGGAAAGAGTGCCAACTGAATTCTGAAGCTCAGTAATAGCTGAACTGAAATACATTGTGGATGCTATGTCACATTTGACATGCCCCTGTCATGCAAAAACAAAAGCAGAAATACCAACAAGTGTCCTCATTTTGGAAACTGCACGTCTTGCAGAATTCATTTAGGAGTGTAGTGAGGATTTTTAACTTTGAGGCGATTCACAGAATTGTATAACATTACGCTGAGTAAATGGAAAATTACAATTTTTTGCCACTAAAATGTTACTTTGACCACAAGTTTTTATTTTTCAAAAGGGATAATAAGAGAAAATGAGTGGTGCAATTTGCTATGCAATTACTTCTGAGAATGCAAAAATGCTACATGTTATTGGAAACTGCTTTTAACCCCTTACTGACCTCGAACGGGATAGTACGTCCGAGGTCAGCTCCCCTGCTTTGATGCAGGGCTTCGGCGGTGAGCCCGCATCAAAGCCGGGACATGTCAGCTGTTTTAAACAGCTGACATGTGCCCGCAATAGGCGCCTTCAGAATCGCGATCTGCCTGCTCCTATTAACTAGTTAAATGCCGCTGTCAAACGCAGACAGCAGCATTTAACTACCGCATCCGGCCGGGCGGCCGGAAATGACGTCATCGCCGACCCCCGTCACATGATCGGAGGTTGGCGATGCTTCAGAATGGTAACCATAGAGGTCCTTGAGACCTCTATGGTTACTGATCCCCGGCAGCTGTGAGCACCCCCCTGTGGTCGGCGCTCACAGCACACCTGCATTTCTGCTGCATAGCAGCGATCTGATGATCGCTGCTATGTAGCAGAGCCGATCGTGCGGTGCCTGCTTCTAGCCTCCTATGGAGGCTATTGAAGCATGGCAAAAGTAAAAAAAAAAGTTAAAAAAAATGTGAAAAAAATAAAAAAAATATAAAAGTTTAAATCACCCCCCTTTCGCCCCAATCAAAATAAACCAATAAAAAAAATCAAACCTACACATATTTGGTATCGCCGCGTTCAGGATCGCCCGATCTATCAATAGAAAAAAAGCATTAACCTGATCGCTAAATGGCGTAGCGAAAAAAAATTCAAAACGCCAGAATTACGTTTTTTTTGGTCGCCGTGACATTGCATTAAAATGCAATAACGGGCGATCAAAAGAACGTATCTGCACCAAAATGCTATAATTAAAAACGCCAGCTCGGCACGTAAAAAATACGCCCTCACCTGACCCCAGATCACGAAAAATGGAGACGCTACGAGTATCGGAAAATGGCGCATTTTTTATTTTTTTTGCAAAGTTTGGAATTTTTTTTCACCACTTAGATGAAAAATAACCTAGTCATGTTAGGTGTCTATGAACTCTTACTGACCTGGAGAATCATAATGGCAGATCATTTTTAGCATTTAGTGAACCTAGCAAAAAAGCCAATCAAAAAACAAGTGTGGGATTGCACTTTTTTTGCAATTTCACTGCACTTGGAATTTTTTTCCCGTTTTCTAGTACATGACATGGTAAAACCAATGATCTCGTTCAAAAGTACAACTCGTCCCGCAAAAAATAAGCCCTCACATAGCCAAATTGATGGAAAAATAAAAAAGTTATGGCTCTGGGAAGGAGGGGAGTGAAAAACGAACAAGGGAAAACGGAAAATCTCAAGGTCATGAAGGGGTTAAGGCACAGTGGAAAGCTCAGAAGGGAAAGAATGCCATATTATAGGGCAGATTGTACTGTTATGGTTTGCGGGTGCCATGACTTACTGGAAGAGCTCCTAAGGTGCCAGAAAATCAGAATCCCCCATCCATAAGTGACACCATTTTACAATTTAAACCTCTTAATGAACTCATCTGGGGGTGCAGTGTGTGTCACAGAATTTTATACCGTTGGACAGTGAAGAAAAAATTACATTTTTACCACAAATTTTGTTTTAGCCCCAGATTTTACATTTTAACATGGGAAAATGGGTAAAAATGGCACCAAGATTTGTTACACAATTTGTGTTGAACATGGCAATACCCTATATGTGGCTGTACAGTACTGCTTAGCCACACTGACTCGGGAGGTACAAAGCGCTATTTGACTCCTGGAGCACAGCTTTTCCTAGAATAGCTTGCGGACACCATATACAGGGCCCCTAAATGCTAGAAGAGCAGAATCCCCCCTCAAGTGACCCCATTTTGGAAATACAAAATATACACCCTTAGGAATTTATCTACAGGTGTAGTGATGATTTCACTCCATAGGTGTTTTTTTTTTTAAGAAATGGGCAGTAGTGGATGTTGCTAGGTGAAAATTGAAAATTTGCCATTGTAGTGCCCAGTATGTTGTAGTACCCCTGCGTTGTGCCCAGCTCATGCCTCTGGAGACATGGACTCCATAAATTTAGTGGGCTCTCATCGCTACAGAAATGCCAAACATGTGGACGCTCAATGTGGTTTAGGCACACTGTGGGGCTCAGAAGAGAGATGGACATTTTGGATTTAGGAATTCAGAATTTGTTGAATGTCTTCTGGGAGGAGCTATTTTGCTTTTCCAGAGCCTTTGTACTACAAAAAACATGGAACCCCCTATATAATAACATGATGGACCTGAGTGGGGACGTGCATTTTTTGTGGATTGAGTTGAAATTTTTATTGGGAACATTTTACATAGCATTTTGGATCAAGTTTATCCTGAGCTTTAGGCTGCCGTCACACCTTCAGTATTTGGTCAGTATTTTACATCAGTATGTGTAAGTCAAAACCAGGAGTGGAACAATTCGAGGAAAAGTATAATAGAAACATATGCACCACTTCTGGATTTATCACCCACTCCTGGTTTTGGCTTACAAATACTGATGTAAAAAACTGACCAAACACTGCTAGTGTGACGGCAGCCGTACGCTGAGCACGTATATCAGGATTTCTATCTAAATCTCCAAATTATGTGATTCAGATAAAATCCCTGAGGGATCTATTCACTATAATGTGGCAGCAGAGTTCCTTTGTTCTCCAGATGGCCTCTATTCAGCGGTGTCCTTTTCAGAAATGCAGAAAACTGTCATCGACTGCACTTTTATGAACTATTAAAAAGGCATACACCGCTGGTTCATAGGAGTCCACAGTGTCTATATCTGCCTCATTATAGGGAATCTTCCAATGAGTGTTATGTCTGAATCACATATTTCAGAGATTTACACAGAATCACCAGTGTAAGCGCTCAATGTAGAGCGCAGGGTAAATGTGAGCCGAGTCTTACTGCGGTTTTGGGATGCAGAGTGGACAAATCAACAGCAGGTCAATAATTGTTTCTATTTATTTTTACACTGTTCCTCATGCAATATTACTGATTAGACAACTTTATTCTTCGAGTCAGTGCAATTACAGCGATACCAGACTTATAGCTTTTTTTATGTTTGGCTGCTATCACACACTAAAATACGCTTTTTTAAAAAAAAAAACAGTTTTTGCATAAATTTTCTATGTTTCTGCTGACAGTGTTAGGCTACTTTCACACTAGCGTCGGTACGGGGCCGTCGCGCTGCGTCGGCCCGACGCACCGACGCATACTGTGCAAGCACCGCACAACGGGGGCAGCGGATACTGTTTTTCCAAGGATTCGTTGCCCCATTGTGAGGTGCGGGGAGGTGGGGGCGGAGTTCCGGCCGCGCATGCGCGGTCGGAAATGGCGGACCGTCGGCACAAAAAAACGTTACAGGTAACGTTTTTTGCGGCCGGCGGTCCACCACAACATGACGCAACCGTCGCACGACGGTTGCGACGTGTGTCAATACGTCGCAATGCGTCGCTAATGTTAGTCTATGGGTAAAAAACGCATCCTGCAGACGACTTTGCAGGATGCGTTTTTTCGCCAAAACTACGCATTGCGACGTATGCAAAAAAACGCTAGTGTGAAAGTAGCCTAATTTGAAGGCTTCTTTTTTTGTGGGATGAGTTGATGTTTTTATTTTTGATATTTTCGGACACATGACATTTTTTGAGCGCTTTTTATTACAATTTTTGGGAGGCAAAATTAACAAAACCAGCAATTCGGGAATTGTTTTTTGGCCAGATTTTTTATGCCATTCCACGTATGGTAAAATTGCAGCTTTATTCTTCTGGTCAGTACGATTACAGCGATACATTTATATATTTTTATTTTTTTGGTGCTTTTTCACAAAACTATTTTAAAGAAAAGAGAATTATTTTTGCATCACTGTATTGTGATAGCTACAGTATAGCCTTTATATTTTTCCACTGATGGAGATGTGTGGTGGCTTGTTTTTTGCAGGACAAGATAGCGTTTTCAGAGATACCATATTTATTTACATAGGTCTTTTTGATCACATTTCATTCCACTTTTTGTTTGGTTGTAAGCATAGATTTTGCCTCTTTTTTTATTTATTTTATTAACGGTGTTCATTGAAGGGGTTAACTAGTGTGAAAGTTTTATAGTTCAGGTCGTTCTGGATGCAGCGATACCAAATATGTGTACCTTTTTTTTTTTTTTTTTAACCTAAATATGAGCATTTATAAGTATAATATACACTGCTCAAAAAAATAAAGGGAACACTTAAATAACAGAATGTAACTTCAAGTAAATCAAACTTCTGTGAAATCAAACTGTCCACTTAGGAAGCAACACTGTTTGACAATCAATTTCACATGCTGTTGTGCAAATGGAACAGACAACAGATGGAAATTATTGGCAATTATCAAGACACTCTCAATAAAGGAGTGGTTCTGCAGGTGGGGACCACAGACCACATCTCAGTACCAATGGTTTCTGGCTGATGTTTTGGTCACTTTTGAATGTTGGTTGTGCTTTCACACTCGTGGCAGCATGAGACGGACTCTACAACCCACACAAGTGGCTCAGGTAGTGCAGGTCATCCAGGATGGCACATCATTGCGACCTGTGGCAAGAAGGATAGCTGTGTCTCTCAGCGTAGTGTCCAGAGGCTGGAGGCGCTACCAGGAGATAGGCCAGTACACCAGGAGACGTGGAGGGGGCCGTAGGAGGGCAACAACACAGCAGCAGGACCGCTACCTCCGCCTTTGTGCAAGGAGGAACAGGAGGAGCACTGCTAGAGCACTGCAAAATGACCTCCAGCAGGCCACAAATGTGCATGTGTCTGCACAAACTGTTAGAAACCAACTCCATGAGGATGGTCTGAGTGCCCGACGTCCACAGATTGGGGTTGTGCTTACAGCCCAACACCGTGCAGGACGCTTGGCATTTGTCACAGTACACC
Organism: Ranitomeya variabilis; assembly: GCF_051348905.1. NCBI lineage: Eukaryota > Metazoa > Chordata > Amphibia > Anura > Dendrobatidae > Ranitomeya > Ranitomeya variabilis. The sequence goes on along the minus strand of NC_135235.1, from coordinate 541,343,485 downwards.
AGGATTGGCAAATTCGCCTCTGGCACCCTGTGCTCTTCACAGATGAAGGCAGGTTCACACTGAGCACATGTGACAGAGTCTGGAGACGCCATGGAAAGCAATCTGCTGCCTGCAACATCCTTCAGCATGACCAGTTTGGCAGTGGGTCAGTAATGGTGGGTGGTGGCATTTCTTTGGATCGCTGCACAGCCCTCCATGTGCTTGCCAGAGGTAGCCTGACTGCCATTAGGTATCGAGATGTGATCCTCAGACCCCTTGTGAGACCATATTCTGGTGCAGTTGGCCCTGGGTTCCTCCTAATGCAGGACAATGCCAGACCTCATGTGGCTGGAGTGTGTCAGCAGTTCCTGCAAGAAGGCATTGCAGCTATGGACTGGCCTGCCTATTCCCCAGACCTGAATCTGATTGAACACATCTGGAACATCATGTCTTGCACCATCCACCAACATCACGTTGCACCACAGACTGTCCAGTAGTTGGCGGATGCTTTAGTCCAGGTCTGGGAGGAGATCCCTCAGTAGACCATCCGCCACCTCATCAGGAGCATGCCTAGGCGTTGTAGGGAGGTCATACAGGCATATGGAGGCAACACACACACAACTGAACATCATTTCCTTGTCTTGAGGCATTTCCACTGAAGTTGGATCAGCCTGTAATTTGATTTTCAACTTTGATTTTGAGTATCATTCCAAATCCAGACCTCCATGGGATATTCATTTTGATTTACATTGATAATTTTTAGGTTTTATTGTTCTCAACACATTCCATTATGTAATTAATAAAGATTTGCAACTGAAATATTTCATTCAGTGATATCTAGGATGTGGGATTTTAGTGTTCCCTTTATTTTTTTGAGCAGTGTATATTTTTTAATTATTATTATTATTTGGTAAAAAAATATTTTTACAATTTTTTTTAACTTTTATTAATTAGTCCCTCTATCGGACTTTACCTTTTATCACGCTGATCACTAGTATAATGCACTAGCATTGCAATGCTTTATACCTGTCAAGGCTGCACTGACAGAAGCCTCTTAGACCTAACAGGCTTTCCATAGCTAGGTAACCTGGATGTCGCCATGATGAACTCAGTTTGCCATATCAACGATTTAGTTCTCGTGATGACGTTGTTGATGCACTGATTGGATGAGAGAGGAAGCACACTCCCTTTTCCAGCATCCTCAATGTTGAAATCGATATCGATCGCTGTATTTAGGGAGTTAAACAGACAGGGGTGGGGTGGGTATATATGGGTACATCCATGGCCATGAAGGGGGTTAAGTGTCTGAATTAAGAAATATTGTGTTGGCTTGCTGGTTTCTTGTGCACAAAGAATGTGAAAAAAAAAACATTCAAAAGCACTGATACTACTAAATCACTATGTGATCAGTCACACTCGCACTGTGCTGGAACTTCTTTTTCCATCTATCAATTGCATAGCTGTATTATTCAAAGACTAAAACACTCATGTTCTTCATTGCTGCAATTGTACAACAGACACTGTAGTATTTGTCCAATATTTTTGGCTTTCCCTGCCTATATCTATTGCAAAGTTGTGAGCTTTGATGTTCTCTCACTATCCCTAATCATCTTACATTGGCTGCTGAACTCCCTTCGTATGCTTTTATACAGACTGTGATAGTCCTAACTTAATCACTGTGCTATGCCATATGCATTATGGGAAAGGCCATGCAGCTGGCCTGAGGTCATATGAGCCTGCGCTGGCTGATGCAATCTTCTGCTCTGTGTACAATTGGGTGAGGTACTTTTCTTTTGATTCACGTTAATCAAATTGCAATTTATTCGAAATCGCGGGGTACACTGCATTTAGTAAAATTCGAGACTAATTAAATTTGCTTTGAGTCGATTAATGCATTTCTAGTAGCAATCCTTTTTTTAGCATTCCTTTTCAAATATAGTTTCAAAAAGCTTCACAAAACGTAAACCTACCTTGATAAAAGCATAAAAAAGTTATGAAAGTTATGGCTCTTGTAGTGTGGCAAAACAAAATTGACCCCAACATTAAAACATTTTTATTGCACTGACTTATAAAATAATATATACAGTATTTATTTGGTTTTATCACATTCATAAACATACTATAAAGTTAACATAAGATTTATACCACACTGTAAACAGAAAATAAATACGTAAATGCAAATAGTAATGCAGTAACTGATGTTTTTTTATAACCCCTCCTATAATGAAGTACAATAAAAGCTTATCACTAATTTATATGTAACTGAGAATATTGCCATTGCAAAAACACATTGAGGCTGGTGCATTAGGACTAGCATTTCACACTTAATAAATTCAGCGCTTATCCTCTGTAGTGTGTGCGCCTCGACAGAAATGCAGAGACCGGAGAGGCTGCAGTAGCATTTCTGGTATTAGTAATCCTTGCACTTTTGCTGAATTTGACAGGCGGACATAGCCAAACCCTGGCCCACCGAGGCTTTCTCCAGCTCTGCCCAGTCTGCGGAGTTGCTTCAAATTGGTGGGAAAATGCCAAAAGTTGGAAAACTTTAGTTCAGCTCCACATTGAAAAATCACAACATGTTTTACACGAAAAAAAATTTTGGTGGCAAAAACAGTTTGATTAATCACCCCTTTCTTGTTCTATAAAAAAAAGTAATAAACTACCACTATCTTAGAATGTGATGATGAATAACAAAAATATTGCTTCTGGAGACTCATAGTAAACTACAGTTTATGAGATTTCCAAAATAACGAAAAAAGTCCTTTTCCCCAAAAGAGCTCTAATCCCGTCCATAGGCTGTGTCTGATTTTGCTTCTCAGTTTTATTCTCTTACACAGAAACTAGCTGCAATACCATGCGTGGCCAATATACAAGGGTGGAGCTGTATAATAAGAAAAAGCTGTCATCAAAAGTGCTCAGCATCCAAAAGGTTTTTGCAATATTCACTCAAAGTACTTGTCTTAAAATAACTGGAATTACCTTACAAACTCTCACAAGTACATTAAAAGTGTGTGTGTGGAATACATTGATTTCTAACAGAATCCAAAAATAGACCTAAGTAAAAAGTAATCACATTTATTCAAGAAAGAAATCTGAAGAACAAATGTACTATCACATACAGTGATTTTCCAGGACTATAAGTCATCATTTTCTAGAGCAGTGAACCTGCCAGTTATATTGCACTGGTATGAAAGCTTTTGATAACTGGAAAGAATTACGTGAATGGCAACTGGTCACTCCCCGAGTCTGTTAATGATTTAGAAAAAGACAAACGTAGGCAAGAGATGTTTACCCACTTATGTATCAGTGTGAGGCCTACACGGAAGTCACGGTTTATACAACGCAGCCTCGATGTCTGAATCTAGGTAAGAAAATCTAAATTCAACAAAATTAACACCCACTTAATTGGAGCACTTGAGTAACGGAGCGAAAGGAAGCAAAGGGAATGGTGATCTAGTTGTCGGGTGATTAGGGACAGGGACACGTGATCTGCCTGGAGGCCTCATAACGATATTGACTGCTTTCCTGTCAGGTTGACTGGAGCATTGTGATCTGATATTTGCCCACCAATGTTTCAAGACATTGCAGAGCTGCGTATGCAAACATGTATAGTCCCTGTGGCTTCTTGCGTCTGGTACCTCTGTACGGCACCATTATTGATATATTCTCCTCTAGAATCAATGCTTCAAGTGATGGAAAATATCCCATAAGCCCACAGTATGTTCCTATAGGCTTTATTGGCACCACGTTAGGGCTTTTGTTGTGTGGCCAAATGCCTTTAAAGGGGTTTTCCATTTTTGGTAATTCATACTTGTTAGGTTCCCTTGACAGTATGTAGCTCAAAAAGTGTCCCTCTGTCACTCCCAGCGGCCAGCAATAATTTGTGAGGAAACCTGGCAGTAAGGCCACGTTCACACGTTCAGCATTTGGTCAGTATTTTACCTCTATATTTGTAAGGCCACGGTCACATGTTCAGTATTTGGTCAGCATTTTACCTCAGTATTTGTAAGGCCACATTCACACGTTGAGTATTTGGTGAGTATTTTACCTCAGTATGTGTAAGCCAAAACCAGGAGTGGCTGATAAATACAGAAGTGGTGACGTGTTTCTATTATACTTTTCCTCTGATTGTCCCACTCCTGGTTTTGGCTTACAAACACTGAGGTAAAATACTGACCAAATACTGAATGTGTGAATGTGGCCTAAATGTTCAGTTCCCTCATAGTATGCACCACAGGAAAAATGTAGCATCACAGTGTCCACAGTGTGCAACATAATGAAGAAGTTTACAACCAATGGAGCTATTCTCCCTGGATGTGGACGGAAGAGAAAAATTGATGAAAGGTGGCAACGCAAGTTAAGGTACCTTCACACTGAACAACTTTACAACGATAACGATAGCGATCTGTGATGTTGCAGCGTCCTGGATAGCGATCTAGTTGTGTTTGACACGCAGCAGCGATCAGGATCCTGCTGTGATATCGCTGGTCATAGCTGAAAGTCCAGAACTTTATTTGGTCGTCAGATCGGTGTGTATCGTTGTGTTTGACAGCAAAAGCAATGATGCCAGCAATGTTTTACAATGGTAACCAGGGTAAATATCGGGTTACTAAGCGCAGGGCCGCGCTTAGTAACCCAATATTTACCCTGGTTACCATTGTAAAAGTAAAAAAAAAAACAGTACATACTCACCTTCTGATGTGTCACGTCCCCCGGCATCCGCGCTGCTGCTCAGAGCTTCCTGCACTGAATGTGTCAGTGCCGGCCGTAAAGCAAAGCACAGCGGTGACGTCCTATGTCATCCACACAGTGTCATCCATCATGCTCCTGTGCAAGCATACTTCTTTTGGCCCAGCGAAGGACATAGCAAAGTACTGTAAAGCGCATGAGCTAGGTAAGGGCATAGAGCACTGGCGCATACACACTGGAAGACTTTGCTCTGCCCTGGGCAAGGCGGAAAGAAGTAGGCCTGCACAGGAGCGCGAGGGAGGACACTGTGTGGATCACATAGAATGTGTCATTCACGCAAAGCAAGAAGGAGGACGGCAATCACAAGGAGAGAGGAGGCACCGGATCAAGACCAGCGATGCCCTTCAGACTGGATAGCCCCATAGGAGAATACAATAAAAGTTACTTTTTGTGTTATTCAAAGTGCATTGGAGACATATATACAGAATTCTAGATTGCTGTGTATGAGGGCTTACAGGTCCAGGCCCTACTTTAGATTTTAAAAACCTGGTGACAGATTCCCTTTAACACAAAAACCTGGTTCAAACAATAGGTCATTTTCTGATGACTAGTTATTTGGTAATTAAAGGGAATGAGTTTTCTAAAATAGTCCCAGTGTTTACCTGTAATTTATATCATGCCTCTGATGATAATGAAACTGCTGTAAACGCTTCTAGTCTAAAATAGCACTAGCCACCATTATGGAAATGACAAGATTTGAATGAGATAAAATGAAAAAAGAAAAATTGTCCATTATATTTTAAAAATATATTTAACACAAAAGCTGATTAAAGAAGCACTCCTCTCAATAATTTTTTAGCGTCATAATATATTGCAATCATCATATTATATAGCACTATGTACTTACAATTGCTCATTTTACCCTTCTACCCAGTTATTCCCTCTCTTTTTTATTTGGTATATGACATCATGTACTTAAAATAGATTAGCTGAATCCTTCCAAGCTCAATAGAGAAACGAGAAATATCTTTCCTTTGTGTGAGTTATCACTAGAACTACAATTCTACTCTCTGCAAAATCCATGGCAGCAGGGAGGTGTGGAGTAGGTGGGTCAAGGGTTGAAGAGGGAGATGATTCATGCAGTGAAATCAGATTTCCTGTTTCTACATAGAGCTTAGAAGGATTCAGCTAGTCAGTTTTTAATCACGTGATGTCATAGACCTAATGGAAAACAGAAAAATTAGCTGAGTAGATAGACAAAATGAGCAATTATAAGTACACAGTCCTATATAATGTCATGAATGCAATGTACTAAGAACATGAAAACTTTTGGAGTGCTTCTTTAAGTCGGTCCTTTTCTCATGCCGCATTCCTTTTAATCACCAAGTAACTTGTGTGCACAATGATAACAAGAACTGCAATGCATTTAAAAGTGGAATTCCACATATCTGTATAGATAGAACGTGGTACATTACCTCTGAATCTTCTCCTCAGATGGACACAAGGAACTTAAGTCCTACACTGGACTTCTCGTGACATTTTTTTTTTTATTAAGGTTCCTCTACTATTCAGCTTCCTTGCCCCTTCTCTAATATTAGTTCACTAGTTAGTTCAGTATCATAACCTTTTCTCACTTTACAGATGATTAAGCTTCATTTCACGTGACTGGCCTGCTCAACCAGTAGAGCGATGGAGACTGTGGTAATTGTAGCTATTGGTGTGCTGGCTACCATCTTCTTGGCTTCCTTTGTGGCCCTGGTTGTGGTCTGCAGGCAACGTTACTGCCGAACGAAAAATCTTCTCACACAATACAACAACAAGTAAGAGCTGAAGTATAAATCAAAAAGACAACCACTGCTTTGGCCACTGATATCTGTGGCCATACCTATCACATGTTTTGGGGTCATGTCAGGGGCAACCAAATGAATAGGTGATATTATCAGTCCACAACTGCTTGCATATATTGGGTACTAGCTACAAAGAGCCAACGGGCTTTAGATGTTTGTGATTGGAGACTTCATAATAGAACAGCTCAGGCCTCTTTCACACCTCCATCTTTTCAGATCCATTGCAATGCGTCGTTTGGGGGAAAAAACGGATCCTGCAAATGTGCCCGCAGGATCCGTTTTTTTCCCATAGACTTGTATTAGCGACGGATCGCCATACGTTGCATCCGTCGTGCGATGGATCTGTCATGTTTTGGCGGACCGTTGTCTGGAAATAACATTCAGTGTAAGGCTACTTTCACGCTAGTCCGTCGGTACGGGCCGTCGCAAACCGTTGGCCCGACATACCGACGGACAGTGTGTTAATGTTGCACAACGTGGGCAGCGGATGCAGTTTTACAACACATCCGCTGCCCATTGTGAGTTCTGGGGAGGAGGGGGCGAGTTTCGGCCGCGCATGCGCGGTCGAAAATGGCGGACACGACGCACAAAAAAAGTTACATGGAGCGTTTTTTGTGCCGACGGTCCGCCAAAACACAATGCATCTGTCGCACGACAATCCATCGCAATGCGTCGCTAATGAAAGTCTACGGAGAAAAAACGCATCCTGCGGGCAACTTTGCAGGATGCGTTTATTCTCCAAAATGACGCATTGCAACGTGCGTCGAACAGCGCTAGTGTCAAAGTAGCCTAACGTTTTTTTGTCTGCGTCGGGATAACGTGTCGCGACGGATCCTGTGGCATACATCGTTGACTAGAATGGAAGCCTGTGGACGCAGGATCCGACGTGACACGTCGTATGACGGAATCCAGTGCTGGAATCCGTTTTTTTACACTGAGCATGCTCAGAATCAGGAATTTGTAGCCAATTGGCCAGACAGGCCCCAAATCTATATAAACCTGGCCTGGGGCGTCACCCCCAAATGTGCCAGCAAGACTCCTGCCAGCCTGAAGACAGCCAGCCAGTCATTATATTGGTTTCCCTATTTTCCAGTAGCCAATCACATTTGGGAGACTCCCATTTTTAGGCATGGAAAACGGATCCGTCAAAAAAACGGATGAAACGGATGGTAAAAATGAGCAAAACGGATGCAACGGATCCAGTTTTTCGATGGAACCATCTAGCGGATCCGTCAAAATACTAGATGCGTTGCATCCGTTTTTCACTATTTTTGACGCTTTCGTCGATACGTCGCGCCGACACATTGTGACGGATTAAAAAAAAACGGAAGTGTGAAAGTGGCCTTAATAAACATATGCAATATATTATCAAGATATCTCTGAATGAGATTTGGTTTGATCATTTGACTGTGGTTACCAAGGTTTACTATACCAATGATTACCATTATTTACTATACAATATAAACTTTCAATGGTTGAAATCCACATAAGCTTGCAGAAAACTCAAGTCTGTTGCGATGCATTGTGGTAACAATGCATCTTACACTCATGCATTTTTATATGATGGCCACTGGTGTCAATTAGGCTTGCCCTAGAATGTCAAAGACAATCTACTGTCAATTAATTCTTGACAAGCTAACAGGAATGGAGAGTTGGCTTCAAATACACAGCTCGCTCCATTCATTTATTGGGATCTCTGAAAATTGGTGGTATCTTCATTCATGACAACTTATAATAGGGCGTATGGGAATATCTAATTGATGTGCCATAAAGTCCCCTTCTAAAAGTATTTCCTATGGCCCCTTTATTCAGCTGAAGGTAGGGGGAAGCTGTAGGAGAGTCCAAACATCCACCGATAACATATTAGAAGACTATTATGAAGATAGGCCATCAATAATACAGTTCATAACATTTTTTAAGATCAAAACATATTCATGTATGTGCCTTTGTGTTCCTAAAAGGCCAACTGTGGATTTAATTGGAGCAATGGAAACTCAGTCTGAGCCGTCGGACCTAGAACTGGACGATGTTGTGATCACGAACCCACATATCGAGGCAATTTTGGAAGATGAAGATTGGATTGAAGATGCATCGTATGTTATAAATTAACACAACTTTAATTATAACATCTCATTTATTTTAGTTTGTATTAACCTCCTTTCTGATATTTACCTCTTTTCTGAAACCATTCCCTTTTTGGAGACTTTTTTCAATTTTACTAGGTCATCACAAAGTATTTTCACTGTACATTACATAAAGGCATTTAGGACCTTCATAATTGGACAAACCAAATGATTTATCTAAAATTGGTGCTCCCCTTGATATGATATTCATTTATCAGTGGCATCTAGGAAATACAACTCAATGTTCTTCCTATATAACCAAATCTTGGATAAATTCTCACTTTATAGCATGAGCAAAAGGTGTAAAAATCCAGACCATCCAGCCTTTTAGGACCTCATCTACTTTATCTTTCCTACTTGTGAATGTTTGATGTGTTCTATTATTTGGGTAATATCATGGTAACATTACTTTCCATTACTCAACTTTTCCAATAAATATTTTGTCACCTCCGCATTCCCCGAGTCAGTCCTATCCAAAATATATCATGTATATGTCAGATGCACAAGCTTATTTTTATATTTTTTTACACAGAATCACACACTTAACATTGATTTTCTTGTTTCCACAGTGGCCTTGTGTCTCATTGCATTTCAATTCTAAAGGTAGGTATAAAAGGGACATTTTCATTTACCCTAATATCATTGTCACACTGTGACTGTTTTCGGTAAGGAAGGGGGATCTTCAACTGTACCTGGAACCCCAACTAACCTTGCCCCAGGTTGTATTCTTGATGGTAGATAGGCCCGAGTCTCCGACCTTACTATGCTAGTAACAGCTGAAAATGGAGCTTCAAGTTTCTGACCAGCATAGAAATGGTCGTTAACCTCTTCAGCACTAAAGGAAACCAAATTCATTTAATATTGGACCCAAACACACAGGCTAAATGAAAGATATGCAATCCACAATATGCACTGATCTTCTACCCCCAGGTCTCCCAGGTTGACGTGACACACTCGTGACAATCATCTCTAGTAACTTGATCCCTGAGAACAGATCTTGGAATTGGTTCTGTGTTTACAGAGCAAGAGGAAGTCATGGTCCATTACTACAAAGGAGCCATGTATCTATTTATCTAGAAAATCCCATTCATTTGACTTTTTTCTTTATAGATATGCCATACACTGACTGAAAAGCTGGTAGCTATGACAATGGGGTCAGGGGCGAAAATGAAAACTCCTTCAAGTTTGAGTGACATCATTGTGGTTGCAAAAAGAATCAGTCCAAGGTAAGAAAGTTTATTAAAGGGAACCTGTCAGCAGGATTGTGCACAGTATCAGGTGGGCACCGTTATAATGATTAAAATAATACCTTTGTTGATGAAATCCATCTTGTGGTTGTTGTTTAACCTCTATTTTCAGTTTTTAGTTAATTATAAGCTTGTGCTCCGGGGCGGCCTGAGGGGGGTCTTCATGTGGTGCTCTGATTAGGTATTCATAATGCAGACTCCTGACAGGTCACTGATCCCTCACTGACCTGCCCCCTAGTTCACATAATGAATATATGTACATACTGGAAAATAAAAACTACTGCAGGCAGGTGCCAGCTGTGGCACGTGTTCTGCAGCATAATCGCATGTATACTGTGTTAATAATAAATGTGGTTGTGGTTGTTAAAAAAAAAATCCATTTGAAAACGGCACCTGCCGCACCTGCGCAGTAGCAGCTATTGGTGTATATAGATGTGATTCAATAGCTGCTATTGCGCAGGCGCTGGCGGCATCATCTTGCTAGAGAAAAAAAATCCTCCTCCAAGATGGCACCTTCGCAATAGCCGCTATTAACCCCTTCACACCGAAGTATGTTTCACATTCCTGACCAGTGTCACTTTAGGGGGCTCTGCTGGATCATCTTTGTGCCATCTACCCTACTTATTAGCTGTTGGTAAGCGCCATTTCATATATATTTATTTGAAAGACCACATGGTCATATTATGCTTGCATTTTAGTGGTAGAACGCCTTCCACTTTTACTTGCTCTTGTCGATAATGGGGTATGTAGCACTAGTGATCTTTTACATCTTCCTTTTTCATCTTTATTATTGTGTGTTTTGTATTTAGTTTTACTATATATCTTAATAATAAAATATTATTTTTTAACCTAATCACTCCTCTTTCTCCAATTTTTTCCAGTATCATTTTATGTGGTAATTACTCTTTAATGCTTCAACATATCCCAATCATTCTGAGAAACATTGTACTTCATGATAGTAGTAAATTTAGGTCAATATAATAAGCATTTTTTATGAAAATATCAAACATTAGCAGAAAGGGAAACATTTTTTGATTTTTAATTTTTTTTTTACTTTTTTTTATTAGGAAGTTAGAATGGTTAAAAATGATTTTTTCATATAAAATGTTCAAATCCTATAGGGTTCGATATGTCAGAAAATCCCCAAACAAGACTCCATTGTTAAAACAGCACCCCTCACAGTATTCAAAACCACATTCAGGAAGTTTGTTAACCCTTGACTAATAACAAATTGGAAACAAAAATAATGAAAATTTATGTTGAAAATTTCCCACGGCGCTTACGCTGACGTCAGAGTGAGTTAATTGGATGTGAATGCGCAGGACCTGTCTGATGGCACCGCGAGCACAACTTTCTCACGCTCGCGGTGCCGTCAGATAGGTAATAGGAGTTTACAGAGAGACACTGAGCAAACAGTTCTCAATGTCTGCTGGATGACAGACTGTATGGTCGCATCATGCAACCATGCAGCCTGCCATCTAAATGTAGCAAAGCTAGACCCGTTGTGGGACAAATGGATTAGCAGCATCTCGGCGGAAAGGTGAGGAATATTGTTGTTTGTTTTTTTAACTCTTTTGCAGATGTCGAGGGCAATGGGGGAATGATCGAGGTCGTAAGTATGGTTTAATTAAGATTATTAAAGGAGTCTGTCATTCTTTCACTTAAAGGACTTTTTTTGGGTGTCTGTGTTTTCTTACAATGTGACTGTGGGATTAGTAATGGTGGTGTCTTTTTAGCGCCTCTCCATTACTAACCTCGGGGCTTGATGTCACCTGACAATACAAAGGTAACATCTATCCCCCAACTATCACCCCAATTGCCAACCAAACAGGGCAAGTGGGAAGAGCGAAACTAAGTATGCCTTTTCTGGGGCAGTTGAGAGTTGATGTTTTTAGCCTAGGGAGCCAGTATCCATAGCCCCTTCCTGAGCTATTAATATCAGCCCGCAGCTGTCTGAATAGCCTTTGCTTGTTATTAATTATAAGGGGACCCTATGTCATTTTTTATGGTCCCTCATTTTGATAGCCAGTAAAGGCTATGTATACAGTTGTGAGCTGATATTAATAGCCTGGGAAGCTCCATGAATATTGCCCCCTTCCAAGGCTATAAATATCAGCCCCCAGCCGTCGGCTTTCCCTCTGCTGGTTACGAAAATTACATGGGAGCTCATGCCATTTTTTTCAGAAAAATTATATTTTATTAATTAAATAAATGTACAGTAAGCTGCACACACACTGGACTAATTGTATTTGTCACTGACATCTATATATCTATTCTATATTTAGTTACTGTATGTAATCCATCTCTTCTATCCTGTCAGTTCCTGCAGTGATTTTACAGTACACTGCAGATGAATTGCAGGCTTTTCTTCTATCTTGGATGTAATATATATACATATATATGTGTGTGTGTGTGTGTGTGTGTCATTGACATCTATATATTTATGTATTCTTTGTGTATATATCTATTCCATGTATTCTATTCTAACCTGTCACTTTGTAATTTTACTGTACGCGGCACATTAATTGCTGGCTTTTATTCTATCTATCTATCTATCTATCTATCTATCTATCTGTGTGTGTTTTGACGACTATTTCCTTTGAAAACGATTTGTAAATAACAGAGAATTGTTCTATGTAAAATCTCATTTTAAAATCGCATTGCAATCAGATAGCAATCGCACTGCATTCGGATGTAAATCAGATGCTAGGTGTGAAAAATCAGATTGTAGTCACTAGACCTAAGCATCACACTGGCATTACACTCGTGCGACTCTCAGCAGTGAAACTTGGACTAATTTTTCATACGTTTAGTGTGACTCTGGCCTCAAGTGCGTTCTCCTGTCTGCAGCACAGCCATACATGTTGACGTTAAGTGTGGTTTGGGCACGCTGCGGGGCTCAGAAGAGGTTACCATTCAGTTTTTTGAGTGTCAGTTTTACTGGATTTGTTTTTTTGAGAGACATGCAGTTTTTCTTTGAACTACTAGGAACATGGACAATCTTTGTTTTTCTGTTGACAGACGACAGATCTGAGTAGGGGCTTATTTTTTTTGCTGGATGAGATGAAGTTTTTATTGGTTCCATTTGAAGTATATTACATTTTTTATTGGCTTTTTATTCCAATTTTTGAGAAACAGAATTAAAAAATAAAAAGCCATTCAGCAATTGTCTTTCATTTTTGTTATGCCATTTTATGTTGTTCACCGTGCAGTTAAAGTAATTAGACAACTTTATTCTTCAGGTCAGAACAACCACGGCGATGCGAGAGTTATAAAACATTTTCATAGTTCGCTATCTATGCACGATAAAAAACTGATTTACAAAAAAAAGTAGTATTTATTGCATTGCATTTTTTATTTTTCTGTGTGGGAGCTTGATTTTTGCAGGATGAGTTGATGTTCTTATTTGTACCAGTTTGGACTATATCTTTTTGATTGCTTTTTTTTTAGATTTTTGGGTGGCAGAGTGGGCAAAAACAGAAATTCATAAATGTTTTTATTTTTTTTTTTATCACGGCATTCACAAGGAAGTAAAAGTGATCAAACAACTTTATTCTTCAGGTCAGTGTAATCGCAGTGATACCACATTTGCATAAGATTTTTTTATTTTTGCTTCTTGTGTACAATAAAATCAATTTTTTACAGACAATAATTTGCTGATCCATAGTCGCTGTATCTTTTATATTTTTTTGTCACTGAGCTATATAAGGGCTTGTTTTTTGCAGGGAAAGATAAAGTGTTTATTGATACAATTTTTTTCGATTAGATTTTTTGATCACATTTTATTCTGTTTTGGTTGTCAGTATGACGAAAAAGCTATATTTTTATGGTGTTCATCAAATCGGTTAAATAATATGACAGGCTATATATTGAGTTGTTCTGGATATGACGATATTAAATGTGTGAACTTTTTTTCCTTTACTTCTGTTTTTACATAAAGACAGTATTTTCAGTTGCAAAACATTTTTTTCCTACTTTCCATTTTGCACATTTTTAAAAACTTCATAGGACTTTTTTTTGTTACTTTTTCCTAGGATGGGGCATCAACTTTCCATTGCTGATCTAATACTCTATAAAGCGTTTGCGTTGCAGGGTATTAGAGCTGTCAGTCAGACACAGGCTGGAGGCATGTCCAGACAGGCCACCGTACTTGGGTGACTCAGCGGCCATTATTTGTCCTGGGTTCACCATCGGCCTGAGGCAATCACAAATATGTTATGCCGATTGGAGCAAAGAGTGAACCACGTTCCTCTACCAAGCAGATTGATGCCATTGTCGCTATTGACAGTGGCATCAGAGGAGGTAAACACCCGCGATCGTCGCTAGCACCAGTTGTGAGCGTTACTGCAGTGTGTCGGCTGACTCCCGCCAATTATTTACTCGACATGTCATGAAAAGATTAAAACACACATCACTTTCCAACTGTGCTTTAGTCATCAGGTGCGGTGAGAAAGAGCATTACTCAGTTAAAACAAATTACGTGTAGACTAGATTCCTAAGGGCGCAATAGTGTCGGGAAAGTGTTTTAACGGAGTCGACTGACTGGCGTTTCTGGGCCATCGTATGACCAGTGCAAAGCTACACACCGGAGTATATTAGTAAGAACATACACATGGCTTTTCTACACAATAGTCTACTCTGGGCAAGTATTTTGTCCAAGAGCTAAAAAAAGAGCCGCTGCCGGATCTGTTTGTTACATCATTGAAGTCAATGTGAATGGTTGACTTTCAGTTTCTCATCAGTTTTTTGTCTTTACTGGATCTATTTCAAACCAATGATTATTGGAAACATGATCTCATCCAAAGGCGGGGATCAGACAAATGTATAAGAAATCGTCTGATTTTCATCCAGAAAAATTGGACGACTGCCCATATTACATCAGTATTTATACATCAACTGTATGAGGCTACAATCATATGTTCAGTATTTGGTCAGAATTTCACATCAGTATTTGTAGGCCAAAACCAGGAGTGGGTGATAAATACAGAAGTGGTGACATGTTTCTATTATACTTTTCCTCTGATTGTCCCACTCCTGGTTTTGGCTTACACATACTGAGGTAAAATACTGACCAAATATTGATAGTGTGAACGTGGCCTAAAATCAAATGCAATACAGATATCCATATGGGATCTGATTTTATTTTTTCAGTGCATCCATAAGACTTAAATAGTCGAGTCTGATCCTATGAACAGAATTAGCTGTAGAAATAAAAATATAGGAATATTCCCTGTTGGAAATGTTAGGGCTGAGAAGGGCGCTAAATCCACTTGTAGTAAGAGAGGCTAAATTTAATTAGAATTAAAATAATACATATGTATAGTATACTTATAAAACAAAGAAGTTAAATAACTCTAAGGCTATGTGCACACGTTGCAGATTTTCTGCTGATCCGCAGCGTTTTTTGTGGTGCAGAGACGCTGCAGATCCGCAATTGATTTACAGTGCAATGTAAATCAATGAGAAAAAAAAAAAAGCTGTGCACATGGTGCAGAAAAATCCGCGCAGAAACACTGCAGATTTCAAAGAAGTGCATGTCACTTCTTTTTGTGCGTTTCTGCAGCGTTTCTGCACCCCTCCATTAACCCCTTCCCGACCCATGGCGCCACGTAGGCGTCATGAAAACCCGTGCCAATCCGACCCATGACGCCTATGTGGCGTCATGGAATGATCGCGTCCCTGCAGATCGGGTGAAGGGGTTAACTCCCATTTTACCCGATCTGCAGAGACAGGGGGAGTGGTGCTTCAGCCCAGGGGGGGTGGCTTCACCCCCCCGTGGCTACGATCGCTCTGATTGGCTGTTGAAAGTGAAACTGCCAATCAGAGCGATTTGTAATATTTCACCTAAAAAAATGGTGAAATATTACAATCCAGCCATGGCCGATGCTGCAATATCATCGGCCATGGCTGGAAATATTAAGTGACCCCCCCCCACACCCACCGATCGCCCCCCCAGTCCTCCATTATGGGGTCCGGTCCCCTCCGTCCGCCTGCCGGCTCCCCCGTCCTCCTGTCCGCTCCCTCCTTGTTTGAATTCACCCCCCCTGTGGTCCGATCACCCCCCCTGTGCTCCAATCCACCCCCCCACCACCCCTTCATACTTACCGATCCTCCCGGTGTCCGTACGTCTCCTCGCTGGGCGCCGCCATCTTCCAATATGGCGGGCGCATGCTCAGTGCGCCCGCCGAATCTGCCAGCCGGCAGATTCCTTACAAGTACATTTTAATCGCTGTGGTAGATTCTATCACAGCGATCAAAATAAAAAAAATAATAAATACCCCCCCCCCCTTTATCACCCCCATAGGTAGGGAGAATAATAAAATAAAGAAAATATATATATTTTTTTTTTTTTTCGTTTTCCACTAGGGTTAGGGTTAGAACTAGGGTTAGGGTTAGAACTAGGGGTAGGGTTAGGGTTACGGGTAGGGTTAGGGTTAGGGGTAGGGTTAGGGTTATGGCATGTGCGGATTTGGCTGTGGATCCGCAGCGGATTGGCCGCGGATCCGCAGCGGATTGGCCGCGGATCCGCAGCGGATTTGGCTGCGAATCCGCAGCGGATTGGCCGCTGCGAATTCGTTGCAGTTTTCCATCAGGTTTACAGTACCATGTACACCTATGGAAAACCAAATCCACAGTGCCCATGGTGCGGAAAATTCCGTGCAGAAACGCTGCGTTGTATTTTCTGCAGCATGTCAATTCTTTGTGCTGATTCCGCAGCGTTTTACACCTGTTCCTCAATAGGAATCCGCAGGTGAAATCCGCACAAAAAAAACCCACTGGAAATCTGCTGTAAATCTGCAGGTAAAACGCAGTGCCTTTTACCTGCGGATTTTTCAAAAATCGTGCAGAAAAATCTCACACGAATCCGCAACTTGGGCACATAGCCTTAGGGTTAGGGTTGGAATTAGAGTTAGGGTACCGTCTCACAGTGGCACTTTGATCGCTACGACGGTACGATCCGTGACGTTCCATACGATATCCATACGATATCTGTTGTGAATTTACTTTTTGGCTCCCTCTAGTGGCTACTAGTGATTTGACTCTGGGTTTGTCAGTCATTCCTTTTATGCTCACCTGGGTCGTTAGGTCAGGGGTGTTGCTATATAAGCTCCCTGGACCTTCAGTTCAATGCCTGGCAACGTTGATATCAGAGCTAATCTGTAGTGCTCTTGTCTACTGATCCTGGTTCCTGCTTGATTAAGCTAAGTCTGCTTTTTTGCTTTTTGCAATTCGTTATTGTTTGCATTTTTTGTCCAGCTTGTATATTATCTGTATCCTGACCTTGCTGGAAGCTCTAGGGCGGCTGGTGTTCTCCCCCCGGGCCGTTAGACGGTTCGGGGGTTCTTGAATTTCCAGCGTGGATTTTTGATAGGGTTTTTGTTGACCATATAAGTTATCTTACTATATTCTGCTATTAGTAAGTGGGCCTCTCTGTGCTAAACCTAGTTCATCTCTGTGTTTGTCATTTCCTCTTACCTCACCGTTATTATTTGTGGGGGGCTTGTATCCTACTTTTGGGGTCCTTTCTCTGGAGGCAAGAGAGGTCTTTGTTTTCCTCTTCTAGGGGTAGTTAGCTCTCCGGCTGGCGCGAGACATCTAGCGACCAACGTAGGCATGTTCCCCGGCTACTTCTAGGGTTGGCGTTAGGAGTAGATATATGGTCAACCCAGTTACCACTGCCCTATGAGCTGGATTTTTGTACTTTGCAGACTTGCTGATATCTCTGAGACCCTCGCCATTGGGGTCATAACAGTTTGCCAGGCCAGTACTAAATGTTAAATGCATTGCAGAAGTGGGATTATAAGAAAGTTCTGAGTTTTTTTTTTTCTCTCTCTCATTTTTTTTTTTTCTTTTCCCCTTTACCTTTGAGTGGCTTGTGATTGCTGCAGACATGAATGTCCAGACCTTGATTACAAGTGTGGACCAGCTTGCTGCTCGTGTGCAGGGCATACAAGATTATGTTACCAGAAATCCTATGTCAGAACCTAAGATACCGATTCCTGAACTGTTTTCCGGAGACCGATTTAAGTTTAGAAATTTCAGGAATAATTGTAAATTGTTTTTGTCCCTGAGACCCTGTTCCTCTGGAGACTCCGCTCAGCAAGTGAAAATTGTTATTTCTTTTTTACGGGGCGACCCTCAGGATTGGGCTTTCTCGCTGGCGCCAGGAGATCCGGCATTGGCTGATATTGATGCGTTTTTTCTGGCGCTCGGTTTGCTTTATGAGGAACCCAATCTTGAGATTCAGGCAGAAAAAGCCTTGCTGGCTATGTCTCAGGGCCAGGACGAGGCTGAGGTGTATTGCCAAAAATTTCGGAAATGGTCCGTGCTGACCCAGTGGAACGAGTGTGCATTGGCTGCAAATTTTAGAAATGGCCTTTCTGAAGCCATTAAGAATGTGATGGTGGGTTTTCCCATTCCCACAGGTCTGAATGATTCCATGGCCCTGGCGATTCAAATTGACCGGCGGTTGCGGGAGCGCAAAACCGCAAATTCCCTCATGGTGTTATCTGAACAGGCACCTGATTTAATGCAATGTGATAGAATCCTGACTAGAAATGAGCGGAAAATTCATAGACGCCAGAATGGCTTGTGTTACTACTGTGGTGATTCTGCACATGTTATCTCAGCATGCTCTAAGCGTCTTACTAAGGTTGTTAGTCCTGTCGCCATTGGTAATTTGCAACCTAAGTTCATTCTATCTGTAACTTTGATTTGCTCACTGTCATCGTATCCTGTTGTGGCGTTTGTAGATTCAGGTGCTGCCCTGAGTCTTATGGATCTGTCATTTGCCAAGCGTTGCGGTTTTGTTCTTGAGCCATTAGAAAATCCTATCCCTCTTAGGGGTATTGACGCTACGCCATTGGCAGAAAATAAGCCGCAGTTTTGGACACAGGTTACCATGTGCATGACTCCTGAACATCGGGAGGTGATACGTTTTCTTGTTCTGCATAAGATGCATGATTTGGTTGTTTTGGGGTTGCCATGGTTACAGACCCATAATCCAGTCTTGGACTGGAAGGCAATGTCAGTGTCAAGTTGGGGCTGTCATGGAATTCATGGAGATTCCCTGCCCGTGTCTATTGCTACTTCTACGCCTTCGGAAGTTCCGGCGTATTTGTCTGATTATCAGGATGTCTTCAGCGAGTCTAGGTCAAGTGCATTGCCTCCTCATAGGGAATGTGACTGTGCAATAGATTATATTTCAGGCAGTAAGTTTCCTAAGGGAAGACTGTTTAATCTGTCGGTACCTGAACATACCGCGATGCGTTCATATATCAAGGAGTCTCTGGAGAAGGGGCATATCCGTCCTTCTTCTTCCCCTCTTGGTGCGGGATTCTTTTTTGTGGCTAAAAAGGACGGATCTTTGAGGCCTTGTATTGACTATCGGCTTTTGAATAAGATCACTGTCAAATTTCAGTATCCTTTGCCGTTGTTGTCAGACTTGTTTGCCCGGATTAAAGGTGCCAAGTGGTTCACCAAGATAGACCTTCGTGGTGCGTACAACCTTGTGCGCATTAAGCAAGGAGATGAATGGAAAACCGCATTCAATACGCCCGAAGGTCATTTTGAGTACTTGGTGATGCCATTTGGGCTCTCTAATGCACCTTCAGTTTTTTAGTCCTTTATGCATGACATTTTCCGGAAGTATCTGGATAAATTTTTGATCGTTTATCTGGATGATATTCTGTTTTTTTCTGATGATTGGGACTCGCATGTGGAACAGGTCAGGATGGTTTTCAAGATTTTGCGTGAAAATTCTTTGTTTGTTAAAGGCTCAAAGTGTCTCTTTGGTGTACAGAAGGTTCCCTTTTTAGGGTTCATTTTTTCCCCTTCTGCTGTGGAGATGGACCCAGTCAAGGTTCGAGCTATTCATGATTGGACTCAACCCTCGTCAGTTAAGAGTCTTCAGAAGTTCTTGGGTTTTGCTAACTTCTACCGTCGTTTTATCGCTAATTTTTCTAGCGTTGTTAAACCGTTGACGGATATGACCAAGAAAGGCTCTGATGTGGCTAACTGGGCTCCTGCTGCCGTGGAGGCTTTCCAGGAGTTGAAGCGCCGGTTTACTTCAGCGCCTGTTTTGTGCCAGCCTGATGTCTCACTTCCCTTTCAGGTTGAAGTGGATGCTTCGGAGATTGGGGCAGGGGCCGTTTTGTCGCAGAGAGGCCCTGGTTGCTCTACTATGAGACCTTGTGCCTTTTTCTCTAGGAAGTTTTCGCCGGCAGAGCGAAATTATGATGTGGGCAATCGGGAGTTGTTGGCCATGAAGTGGGCATTTGAGGAGTGGCGTCATTGGCTCGAGGGTGCTAAGCATCGTGTGGTGGTCTTGACTGATCACAAAAATCTGATGTACCTCGAGTCTGCTAAACGCCTGAATCCTAGACAGGCCCGCTGGTCATTGTTTTTCTCCCGTTTTGACTTTGTGGTTTCGTATTTACCAGGTTCTAAGAATGTGAAGGCCGATGCTCTGTCTAGGAGCTTTGTGCCTGATGCTCCTGGAGTCGCTGAACCTGTGGGTATTCTTAAGGAAGGAGTTATCCTGTCAGCTATTTCTCCAGATCTGCGACGTGTGTTGCAGAGATTTCAGGCTGGTAGGCCTGACTCTTGTCCACCTGACAGATTGTTTGTGCCTGCTAAATGGACCAGCAGAGTCATTTCCGAGGTTCATTCCTCAGTGTTGGCAGGGCACCCGGGAATTTTTGGCACCAGAGATCTGGTGGCCAGGTCCTTTTGGTGGCCTTCCTTGTCAAGAGATGTGCGGTCATTTGTGCAGTCCTGTGGTATTTGTGCTCGAGCTAAGCCTTGCTGTTCTCGTGCCAGCGGGTTGCTCTTGCCCTTGCCTGTCCCGAAGAGACCTTGGACACACATCTCTATGGATTTCATTTCGGATCTTCCGGTGTCTCAGGGCATGTCTGTCATCTGGGTGATATGTGATCGTTTCTCCAAGATGGTCCATCTGGTTCCTTTGCCCAAACTGCCTTCCTCTTCTGATCTGGTTCCTGTGTTCTTCCAGAACGTGGTTCGTTTGCACGGCATTCTTGAGAATATTGTGTCGGACAGAGGATCCCAGTTTGTTTCCAGGTTCTGGCGATCCTTTTGTGGTAGGATGGGCATAGATTTGTCGTTTTCGTCCGCTTTTCATCCACAGACTAACGGACAAACGGAACGAACTAATCAGACTCTGGAGGCGTATTTGAGGTGTTTTGTCTCTTCTGATCAGGATGATTGGGTGACCTTCTTGCCGTTGGCTGAATTTGCCCTTAATAATCGGGCTAGTTCTGCCACCTTGGTTTCGCCATTTTTCTGCAACTCTGGTTTCCACCCTCGTTTTTCCTCGGGACATGTGGAGCCTTCTGACTGTCCTGGGGTGGATTCTGTGGTGGATAGGTTGCAGCGGATCTGGAATCATGTGGTAGACAACTTGAAGTTGTCACAGGAGAAGGCTCAGCGTTTTGCCAACCGCCGCCGCGGTGTGGGTCCCCGACTTCGTGTTGGGGATTTGGTATGGCTGTCTTCTCGATTTGTTCCTATGAAGGTCTCCTCTCCCAAATTTAAGCCTCGATTCATTGGTCCTTACAAGATATTGGAGATCCTTAATCCTGTATCTTTTCGCCTGGATCTTCCGGTGTCGTTTGCCATTCACAACGTATTTCATAGGTCCTTGTTGCGGCGGTACGTTGTGCCTGTGGTTCCTTCTGCTGAGCCTCCTGCTCCGGTGTTGGTTGAGGGCGAGTTGGAGTACGTGGTGGAGAAGATCTTAGATTCTTGTCTCTCCAGGCGGAGGCTTCTGCACCTGGTCAAGTGGAAGGGCTATGGTCAGGAGGATAATTCCTGGGTGGTCGCCTCTGATGTGCATGCGGCCGATTTAGTTCGTGCCTTTCATGCCGCTCATCCTGATCGCCCTGGTGGTCTTGGTGAGGGTTCGGTGACCCCTCACTAAGGGGGGGGGTACTGTTGTGAATTTACTTTTTGGCTCCCTCTAGTGGCTACTAGTGATTTGACTCTGGGTTTGTCAGTCATTCCTTTTATGCTCACCTGGGTCGTTAGGTCAGGGGTGTTGCTATATAAGCTCCCTGGACCTTCAGTTCAATGCCTGGCAACGTTGATATCAGAGCTAATCTGTAGTGCTCTTGTCTACTGATCCTGGTTCCTGCTTGATTAAGCTAAGTCTGCTTTTTTGCTTTTTGCAATTCGTTATTGTTTGCATTTTTTGTCCAGCTTGTATATTATCTGTATCCTGACCTTGCTGGAAGCTCTAGGGCGGCTGGTGTTCTCCCCCCGGGCCGTTAGACGGTTCGGGGGTTCTTGAATTTCCAGCGTGGATTTTTGATAGGGTTTTTGTTGACCATATAAGTTATCTTACTATATTCTGCTATTAGTAAGTGGGCCTCTCTGTGCTAAACCTAGTTCATCTCTGTGTTTGTCATTTCCTCTTACCTCACCGTTATTATTTGTGGGGGGCTTGTATCCTACTTTTGGGGTCCTTTCTCTGGAGGCAAGAGAGGTCTTTGTTTTCCTCTTCTAGGGGTAGTTAGCTCTCCGGCTGGCGCGAGACATCTAGCGACCAACGTAGGCATGTTCCCCGGCTACTTCTAGGGTTGGCGTTAGGAGTAGATATATGGTCAACCCAGTTACCACTGCCCTATGAGCTGGATTTTTGTACTTTGCAGACTTGCTGATATCTCTGAGACCCTCGCCATTGGGGTCATAACAGATATCGCTGTGTCTGACACGCAGCAGCGATCAGGGACCCTGCTGAGAATCGTACGTCGTAGCAGATCTTTGGAACTTTCTTTCGTCGCTGGATCTCCCGCTGTCATCGCTGGATCGTTGTGACAGCGATCCAGCGATGCGTTCGCTTGTAACCAGGGTAAACATCGGGTTAGTAAGCGCAGGGCCGCGCTTAGTAACCCGATGTTTACCGTGGTTACCAGCGTAAAAGTAAAAAAAATAAAACCGTACATACTCACATTTCGGTGTCCTTCAGGTCCCTTGCCGTCTGCTTCCCGCTCTGACTGTCTGCCGGCCGGAAAGTAAGAGCACAGCACAGCAGTGACGTCACCGCTGCGCTCTGCTCTCACTGTACGGCGGCACTCAGTCAGAGCGGGAAGCAGACGGCAAGAGACCTGAAGGACACCGAAATGTGAGTATGTACGTTTTTTTTTTTTTACTTTTACGCTGGTAACCATGGTAAACATCGGGTTACTAAGCGCAGCCCTGCGCTTAGTAACCCCATGTTTACCCTGGTTACCCGGGACCTTGGCATCGTTGGTCGCTGGAGAGCGGTCTGTGTGACAGCTCCCCAGCGACCACACAACGACTTTCCAACGATCACGGCCAGGTCGTATCGCTGGTCGTGAACGTTGGTAAATCGTTATGTGAGACGGTACCCTTAGGGTTGGAATTAGGGCTAGGGTTGGAAATAGGGTTAAGATTAGGCTTGTGGTTAGGGTTAAGGATAGGGTTAGGGTTGTGTTGGGGTTACAGATGTGGGTAGGGTTGGGATTAGGGTTAGGATTAGGATTAGGGTTGGATTTAGGGTTACGGGTGTGTTGGGGTTAGGGTTGTGATTAGGGTTATGGCTACAGTTGGGATTAGGGTTAGGGGTGTGTTGGGGTTAGTGTTGAAGTTAGAATTGAGGGGTTTCCACTGTTTAGGCACATCAGGGGTCTCCAAACGCAACATGGCGCCACCATTGATTCCAGCCAATCTTGCGTTCAAAAAGTCAAATGGTGCGCCCTCCCTTCCAAGCCCCGACGTGCACCCAAACAGTGGTTTACCCCCACATATGGGATACCAGCGTACTCAGGACAAACTGGGCAACAACTATTGGGGTCCAATTTCTCCTGTTACCCTTGCAAAAATAAAAAATTACTTGCTAAAACATAATTTTTGAGGAAAGAACAATTATTTTTTATTTTCATGGCTCTACGTTATAAACTTATGTGAAGCACTTGGGGGTTGAAAGTGCTCACCACACATCTAGATAAGATCCTTTTGGGGTCTCGTTTCCAAAATGGGGTCACTTGTGGGGTGTTTCTACTGTTTAGGCACATCAGGGGCTCTGCAAATGCAACGTGACGCCCGCAGACCATTCCATCAAAGTCTGCATTTCAAATGTCACTACTTCCCTTCCAAGCCCTGACGTGCGCCCAAACAGTGGTTTACCCCCACATATGGGGTACCAGCATACTCACAACAAACTGGGCAACAAATATTGGGGTCCAATTTCTCCTGCTACCCTTGTGAAAAAAAATTGCTTGCTAAAACATCTTTTTTGAGGACAGAAAAATGATTTTTAATTTTCACGGCTCTGCGTTGTAAACTTCTGTGAAGCACTTGGGGGTTGAACGTGCTCACCACACATCTAGATAAGTTCCTTGGGGGGTCTAGTTTCCAAAATGGGGTCACTTGTGGGGGGTTTCTACTGTTTAGGCACATCAGGGGCTCTGCAAACGTAACATGATTCCCGCAGACCATTCCATCAAAGTCTGCATTCCAAATTGTCACTACTTCCCTTCCGAGCCCCGGCATGTGCCCAAACAGTGGTTTACCCCCACATATGGGGTATCAGCGTACTCAGGAGAAACTGGACAACAACTTTTGGGGTCCAATTTCTCATGTTACCCTTGGGAAAATAAAAAATTGTGGGTTAAAAAATCATTTTTGAGGAAAGAAAAATAATTTTTTATTTTCATGGCTCTGCGTTATAAACTTCTGTGAAGCACTTGGGGGTTCAAAGTGCTCACCACACATCTAGATTAGTTCCTTGGGAGGTCTAGTTTCCAAAATGGGGTCACTTGTGCAGGAGCTCCAATGTTTAGGCACACAGGGGCTCTCCAAACGCGACATGGTGTCCGCTAATGATTGAAGCTAATTTTCCATTCAAAAAGCCAAATGGCGTGCCTTCCCTTCCGAGCCCTGCCGTGCGCCCAAACAGTGGTTTACCCCCACATATGGGGTATCATCGTACTCAGGACAAACTGGACAACAACATTTGGGGTCCAATTTATCCTATTATCCTTGGGAAAATAAAAAACTCCGGGCTAAAAATAATTTTTGAGGAAAGAAAAATATTTTTTTTACTTTCAAGGCTCTGCGTTATAAACTTCTGTGAAGCACCTGGGGGTTTTAAGTGCTCACTATGCATCTAGATTAGTTTCTTGGGGGGTCTAGTTTCCAAAATGGGGTCACTTGTAGGGGAGCTCCAATGTTTAGGCACACAGGGGCTCTCCAAACGCGACATGGTGTCCACTAACGATTGGAGCTAATTTTCCATTCAAAAAGTCAAATGGCGCGCCTTCCCTTCCGAGCCTTGCCGTGCACCCAAACAGTGGTTTACCCCCACATATGAGGTATCGGCTTACTCAGGAGAAATTGCCCAACAAATTTTAGGATCCATTTTATCCTGTTGCCCATGTGAAAATGAAAAAATTGAGGCTAAAAGAAATTTTGTGTGAAAAAAAAGTACTTTTTCATTTTTACGGATCAATTTGTGAAGCACCTGAGGGTTTAAAGTGCTCACTATGCATCTAGATAAGTTCCTTGGGGGGTCTAGTTTCCAAAATGGGGTCACTTGTGGGGGAGCTCCAATGTTTACGCACACAGGGCCTCTCCAAACCTGACATGGTGTCCGCTAACTATGGAGATAATTTTTCATTCAAAAAGTCAAATGGTGCTCCTTCCCTTCCGAGCCTTACCATGTGCCCAAACAGTAGTTTACCCCCACATATGAGGTATTGGCATACTCAGGAGAAATTGCCCAACCAATTTTAGGATCCATTTTATCCTGTTGCCCATGTGAAAATGAAAAAATTGAGGCTAAAAGAAATTTTGTGTGAAAAAAAAGTACTTTTTCATTTTTACGGATTAATTTGTGAAGCACCTGGGGGTTTAAAGTGCTCACTATGCTTCTAGATAAGTTCCTTGGGGGGTCTAGTTTCCAAAATGGGGTCACTTGTGGGGGAGCTCCAATGTTTAGGCACACGGGGGCTCTCCAAACGCGACATGGTGTCCGCTAAAGATTGGAGCCAATTTTTCATTCAAAAAGTCAAATGGCGCTCCTTTCCTTCCGAGCCCTGCCGTGCGCCCAAACAGTGGTTTACCCCCACATATGAGGTATCAGCGTACTCAGGACAAATTGGACAACAACATTCGTGGTCCAGTTTCTCCTTTTACCCTTGGGAAAATAAAAAAATTGTTGCGAAAAGATCATTTTTGTGACTAAAAAGTTAAATGTTAATTTTTCCCCTCCATGTTGCTTCTGCTGCTGTGAAACACCTGAAGGGTTAATAAACTTCTTGAATGTGGTTTTGAGCACCTTGAGGGGTGCAGTTTTTAGAATGGTGTCACTTTTGGGTATTTTCAGCCATATAGAACCCTCAAACTGACTTCAAATGTGAGGTGGTCCCTAAAAAAAATGGTTTTGTAAATTTTGTTGTAAAAATGAGAAATCACTGGTCAAATTTTAACCCTTATAACTTCCTAGCAAAATAAAAATTTGTTTCCAAAATTGTGCTGATGTAAAGTAGACATGTGGGAAATGTTATTTATTAACTATTTTGTGTCACATAACTCTCTGGTTTAACAGAATAAAAATTCAAAATGTGAAAATTGCAAAATTTTCAAATTTTTCGCCAAATTTCCGTTTTTTTCACAAATAAACTCAGAAATTATCGACCTAAATTTACCACTAACATGAAGCCCAATATGTCACGAAAAAACAATCTCAGAACCGCAAGGATCCGTTGAAGCGTTCCTGAGTCATTACCTCATAAAGGGACACTGGTCAGAATTGCAAAAAATGGCAAGGTCATTAAGGCCAAAATAGGCTGGGTCATGAAGGGGTTAATAGAAATCTGCAGTGGTAAAAACTGCAGAAAATCCACGCAAAAAACACATCAAAACCGCCCACAAAAAACGCATCAAAAACGCAGCTGCGTTATCTGCCAGGAGATGCAGATTTTGTGCAGAAAATTCTGCACCCAAATCTGCAACGTGTGCACATAGCCTAAAAGAAGTAGCATGTCACTTCTTTTTTGCGAATCTGCAGCATTTTTGTACCCATTCCATTATAGAAATCCGCAGGGGTAAAAAACGCAGCAAATCCGCAAAAAAAAAAAAACGCAGAAAAAAACGCACAAAAAACAAACAGCTGCGACAAATCCGCAGCTGCGTTTTGTGCCAGGAGAGGCAGAATCCGCACCAGAAATTCCAAAGGCTAATCCGCAACGTGTGCACATAGCCTTAGGTTATGTTCACACGATGAGCTTTTGGTGAGCTTTTGATGTTGCAGATTTTCTGCAGCATTTCTGCACCTATTGAGTAAAATAGGTTACTTGCGGGGTTTTTTCCTGAAAATAAGCAGCATAAAAAACAAACCAAAAGCTCATCTTGGGAACGTAGCCATAAGGCTACCTAGAGTTATTCATAATCTTTATTTTATATCCATGTTTCATAATTATGCTACATATATTTATCCTTTCTCACTACAAGTGGATTTAGTGCCCTTCTTAGCCCTAACATTTCCCACAGGGAATATTTCTATTTCCATACCTATTGCCCAGGTACATTCGACATTTGTCACCTTGACTTAGGGCAACATGACTACTTCTCACTCCTCAGATTTCAGGCACCTAAGCTGGTTAGTTTTTATCCTATGCTTTGGACACCACTCCTTATAACACTGATTGATTTTCTTTTTTTATGTACTCAAATTGCCACTTCAAAGAGGAACAGGACTTGAACTCTAGTGCCACCTATTGGAAGTAACAATCCTAAAAGTCAATGTTGACCCTTCAACAAGCCTAGCAAAAAGCCAAACCAGAGTCTCAATTTGTAGACAGTGTGGCCCCTCATCAATGTAAAGTATGAGATCTGATTTGGCTGTAGGAGAGGCTTCTGACTAGGATCTAAGAGGAAGCGTTTATCCTTATTGAGAGTGACATTCCTGGCATAACATTGTAAGCAGGCTTATAAGGCATGCAATGCCCCTCTGGGAAATTGAATTTCATAATACAAGGCTCATTAAATGGCTACTATTGACCTTTAGGATTGTTACTTCCAATAGATGGCACTAGAGTTCAAGTCCTCTTCCTCACTTAAATGGCAATTTGCATATTTAATTTCCTAGAGGAGCACTGCATGCCTTAAAAGCCTCCTTACACTGTCAAGCTTCTCATGTCACTCTCAACAAAGGGAAACGTTACCCCTAAATC
Organism: Ranitomeya variabilis; assembly: GCF_051348905.1. Lineage (NCBI taxonomy): Eukaryota > Metazoa > Chordata > Amphibia > Anura > Dendrobatidae > Ranitomeya > Ranitomeya variabilis. Next base: position 541,315,382 of record NC_135235.1, on the reverse strand, counting down.
CCTTTTTTCACTTTTTTTCAATCACAGGCATTCAGAAAAGCATCGCATTAGCTAAGCATCAAGCTAAAGGCAGTTACTCCATGGCAGTTAGTCAGGGCAGGAGTCAGGTAACCCACATTCTGCTCTCCCTTTTATCCATGTGCTTTATTCCTTTCCTCCTATGTTCCCTTGCCATCCACAATCACAGCACCACCCCCCTCCATCACGACTCATACACATCAGCCCCTCTATACTTCCCTCTCTCATGTACAGCTCCTATGCACTTCTCACCTTCCTGAATAACCTCAGTCCATCTTGTTCAAACACACTGCACAAAAAAACTTTGTACAATTTAAAAAACTTCTTGCCTTTTATCTTCCTACTCCTACTGATTTTGGGGGACATCTCCCCCAACCGCGGTCCACCATCCCCAAACCTCAACCGCTACCCTGCCTCATATCAAAACCATACTAACCTTATTAATATTACTTGCACTCCCTCATCTCTCTCTTTCAATTGTGCCCTTTGGAATCCACGGTCTGTATGTAACAAGCTTCCTTTCCTGCACAACTACTTTCTAAACAACTCTCTAAATCTGTTGGCCCTCACTGAAACTTGGATCCAAGACTCTGACATTGTCTCCCCTGCTGCCATTTCTCATGGTGGCTTACAATTCTCCCATTCCCTGAGACCCACAAACAGACCTGGTGGTGGAGTCCGAATACTCCTGTCCCCACATGTCCAGGTCATCCCCCCAGTTCCGTCACTCTCATTTCCTTCTTTTGAGGTACACATCATCGGGCTCTTTCATCCCCTCTCCCTCAGAGTAGCTGTCATATATCGGCCCCCAGGCTCTCCCACCCACTTCCTGGACCATTTCTCAGCCTGGTTGCCACACTTTGTCCTCAGAGCTCCCAACCCTTATCCTGGGAGACTTCAACATCCCCATCAACAGCCCCACTTCCACATCTGCGTCCTAGCTTCTATCACTAACCACTTCTCTCTGCCTCTCACAGCTCTCAACCTCTGAGACACACAAGGACGATAACACCCTTGACCTGGTCTTTGTCCGGCTCTGTTGAATCTCCTACCTAAATAACTCACCGCTTCCCCTCTCTGACCACAACATTCTCTCCTTCACGCTCACAAATCCTTGCCCACCCCAGCACACTCCTACCTACCATTCAGTCAGAAATCTACAAGCCATTAAACCCTCATACACTTTCAGACTTGCTACACTCATCACTTTCCCCAATCTCCTCTTTTTCCTGTCCTGATCTGGCTGTACACCATTACAATGACACTCTCAAAAGCACCCTGGACCAAGAAGCGCCCCTCACCCTCAGAACCTCCAAACACAGAATAAAACAGCCCTGGCTCACATCGCAAACTCGATTTCTAAAGCAATGCTCTAGGAGTGCTGAACACTTATGGAGGAAAACTCACACACCAGAAGACTTCATCCACTTTAAATTTATGTTAAAACCTATAACTCTGCCCTTCGCCTCGCCAAACAGACCAACTACAGCACCCTAACTATCCAACAACCCCAAGAAACTTTTTGACACCTTTCACTCCCTCCTCAGGCCAAAAGCACAATCCCCTATCACAGACATTTGTGCTGATGACCTGGCCTCCCACTTTATAGAGAAAATAGACAACATCCATCAGAAAATCCGCTCTCAACCACCAAATTCAGTGACTCCCATCCCTTTCTGCATTTCCCCTGGCTCACTCTCCACATTTGGTCCCATCACAGAAGAAGTCTCCAGGTTCCTCTCTTCTTCTCGTCCAACTGCATGGACTACTCACCCCATTCCCTCTCATCTCCTCCAGTCTCTCTATCCAGTTGTCACAACTCCCCTAACTACAATATTTAATCTCTCCCTCTCCTCAGGCATTTTTCCATCCTCCTTCAAACACTCCTTCATTACTCCATTATTAAAGAAACCCTCTCTCGATCCATCCTGCACAAATAACTACAGACCAGTCTCCAATCTCCCCTTCATCTCTAAACTCTTGGAACGCCTAGTCTACTTGCCACCTTACCCACCACTCACTCCCTCCTAGACCCTTCACAGTCTGGCTTCCGCCCCCTACATTTGACAGAATCTGCATTCATCAAAGTGACCAATGACCTTCTGACAGAAAAATGTAATGGTGACCTCTGTTGTGAACTCTATTTCTGGGCTCCCTCTTGTGGTCACAGGTGGTACTGTGTAGTGCTGTCTTTCTGCAGGTTTGTGGCTGGCATCAGCTGTCTCGTTATGTGTGGGTGGTTTTCTATTTAGCTCACTGGAACTCTCAGTTCAATGCCTGCTGTCAATGTATTCAGTGCTATTCTGATTCCTTCTGACTACCTTGCTCCCAGTCTCTTCAGGAGAAGCTAAGTTTCCGTTTGTGCATATTTTGATCATCAGTGTTCTATATTTTTCTTGTCCAGCTTGCTAATATGTGATTCCTTGCTTGCTGGTAGCTCTAGGGGGCTGAGTTTCTCCCCCCACACCGTTAGTTGGTGTGGGGGTTCTTGTATTCTCAGCGTGGATATTTTGTAGGGTTTTCTGCTGACCGCACAGTCCTCTATCTGTCTTCTGCTATCTAGTTTTAGCGGGCCTCATTTGCTGAATCTGTTTTCATTCCTACGTGTGTCTTTTCCCCTTACCTCACCGTTATTATTTGTTGGGGGCTTCCTATATCTTTGGGGTTATTTCTCTTGAGGCAAGTGAGGGCTTGCTTTCTCTTTAGGGGTAGTTAGTTCCTCAGGCTGCGTCGAGACGTCCAGGATTTTAGGCATGTTCACCGGCTACCTTTAGTGTGTTTGGTTAGGATCAGGTTTGCGGTCAGTCCAGTTACCACCTCCCTAGAGCTTGTTCTATACTTAGTACTTAGCTAGTAGTTCTGTTATCCCCAGCCACTAGGATCATAACAGTACAGCAGGCCAACAAAGTGTTAAATGCTTCGCAGAAGTGGGATAAGAGAAGTCCTGAGTACAATTTTTTTTTTCTCTCCCTTTGCTGCAGTCTGTCCAGCTTCTGTCATCCCCTTAATCTCTGGGTGGTTCTGAGCTCAGCTGCAGACATGGATATTCAGAGTCTGACTTCTAGTGTGGATCATCTTGCTGCAAGGGTGCAAAACATTCAGGATTTTGTTGTTCATAGCCATATGTCTGAGCCAAAGATACCTATTCCTGAGTTGTTTTCTGGAGATAGATCTAGGTTTCTGAATTTTAAGAATAATTGTAAATTATTTCTATCCTTGAGACCTCGCTCCTCTGGTGATTCCGCTCAGCAAGTTAAAATTGTTATCTCCTTGTTACGCGGCGACTCTCAGGATTGGGCTTTCTCTCTGGCGCCAGGAGATCCTGCATTGCTGAATGTGGATGCATTTTTTCTGGCGCTTGGACTGCTTTATGAGGAACCTAATCTTGAGAGTCAGGCAGAAAAGGCTTTGCTGACCCTCTCTCAAGGTCAGGATGAAGTAGAGATTTATTGTCAAAAATTCAGGAAATGGTCGGTGCTTACTCAATGGAATGAGTGTGCCCTAGCTGCAAATTTCAGAGAAGGTCTTTCTGAAGCCATTAAGAATGTTATGGTGGGGTTCCCCACGCCTACAGGTCTGAGTGATTCAATGGCTTTGGCCATTCAGATTGATCAACGTTTGCGGGAGCGCAGATCTGCGCATCCTCTGGCGGTGTTTTCTGAGCGGAGACCTGAGTCAATGCAATGTGACAGAATTCTGACTAGAAATGAGCGGCAAAGTCATAGACGTCAAAATGGGTTGTGCTTTTACTGTGGTGATTCTACTCATGTTATCTCAGCATGCTCTAAGCGCTTAAAAAAAATCGCTAAACCTGTCACCATTGGTACTATACAGCTTAAGTTCATTTTGTCTGTTACTTTAATTTGTTCTTTGTCATCCTACTCGGTTATGGCTTTTGTGGATTCAGGTGCTGCCCTGAATCTGATGGATTTGTCGTTTGCCAGGCGCTGTGGTTTTTGTTGTGGATTCTGTTTTTGGGCTCCCTCTGGTGGTTACAACTGGTACTGGGTGACTTTGGTGGGTGGCGGTCTCTGGTTTCCACCTGTCCATCAGAGGCTGGGTGTTTCCTATTTAACCTGGCTTTCCTGTCATTCCCTTGCCGGCTACCAATGTATCAGTGTGTCTCTGTTACCTGCTCCTAAAGCCTTCAAGACAAGCTAAGTTCTGATTTCCCTGTTTCATGTTTGCTTTCATGTTTTTAGTCCAGTTTGCAGATATGTAATTCTCTGCTACTGGTTGCTCTGGTGGGCTGAAATTACCACTCATGTACCATGAGTTGGCACATGAGTTCAAGTAATTTCAGGATGGTATTTTGAAGGGTTTTTAAGCTGACCGCGCAGTGCACCTTTTGTATCCTCTGCTATCTAGCTTAAAGCGGGCCTCATTTTGCTGAATCTATTTTCATAACTACGTTTGTGCCTTCCTCTCATTTCACCGTCATTATATGTGGGGGGCTGCTATTTCTGTGGGAATATTTCTCTGGAGGCAAGATAGGTCTGTGATTCTTCTGATAGGGGAAGCTAGATCTCCGGCTGGCGCGAGGCGTCTAGAGTCCCCCCAGGAACGCTCCCCGGCTACTGTTAGTTGAGTGTTGAGGTTCAGGATCGCGGTCAGCTCAGGTTCCATCACCCTAGAGCTCGTCCTGTTTTTGCCCATGTTATTTGTTAAATTCCCTGCCATTGGGAACATGACAGTATAGCCGGACCACAGAGTGTTAATTGTTTGGGCTGAAGCAGGAGGAAAAGAAGTGTTGAAGGGTAATTTTTTTTTTTTTTTCCCTCAGAGTTTTGCTGCCTAGCCCTTAATTGCTGTCTAGCTGCTTCTTACCTCCTCTTAACCCTTGAATGGCTCTGACCTTAGCTGTTTAACATGGATGTCCAGAGTTTGGCTTCCAGCCTGAATAATCTTGCTGCAAAAGTTCAAAACATACAGGATTTTGTTGTTCACACTCCTATGTCTGAACCTAGAATTCCTATTCCAGAGTTTTTTTCTGGAGATAGATCTACCTTCCTGAATTTCAGGAACAATTGCAAATTGTTTCTTTCTTTGAAATCTCGCTCCTCTGGAGACCCTGCTCAGCAGGTCAAGATTGTAATATCTTTCCTGCGGGGCGACCCTCAGAATTGGGCATTTGCATTGGCACCAGGGGATCCTGCATTGCTCAGTGTGGATGCGTTTTTTCTGGCACTGGGATTGCTCTATGAGGAACCTAATCTGGAGATTCAGGCTGAAAAGGCTTTATTAGCCCTCTCTCAGGGGCAAGATGAAGCGGAAGTATATTGTCAAAAATTTCGGAAATGGTCGGTGCTTACTCAGTGGAATGAGTGCGCCCTGGCTGCAAACTTCAGAGATGGTCTTTCTGAGGCCATTAAGGATATTATGGTGGGGTTCCCTGCGCCTACAGGTCTGAATGAGTCTATGGCTATGGCCATTCAGATTGATCGGCGTTTACGGGAGCGCAAACCTGTGCACCAGTTGGCGGTGTCTTCTGAACGGGCACCTGAGACTATGCAATGTGATAGAATTCAGTCCAGAAGTGAACGGCAAAATTATAGGCGGAAAAATGGATTGTGTTTTTATTGTGTTTTTATTGTGGTGATTCAGCTCATGTTATATCAGCATGCACTAAACGCACAAAAAAGGTTGATAAATCTTTTGCCATTAGTACTCTGCAGTCTAAGTTAATTTTGTCTGTAACTCTGATTTGTTCACTGTCATCCATTTCCTTCGATGCCTATGTGGATTCGGGCGCTGCCCTGAGTCTTATGGATTGGTCATTTGCCAAACGCTGCGGTTTTAGTCTGGAGCCTCTGGAAGTTCCTATTCCTTTGAAGGGAATTGACTCTACACCATTGGCTATGAATAAACCGCAGTACTGGACACAAGTGACCATGCGCATGACTCCCGTTCATCAGGAGGTGATTCGCTTCCTTGTACTGTATAATTTACATGATGAACTAGTGCTTGGTCTGCCATGGTTACAAACTCATAATCCAGTCCTGGATTGGAAAACAATGTCTGTGTTAAGCTGGGGATGTCAGGGGGTTCATGATGATGCACCTCTGATTTCAATCGCTTCATCTACTCCTTCTGAGGTCCCTGCGTTTTTGTCTGACTATCGGGATGTTTTTGAGGAGCCTAAGCTCAATTCGCTCCCTCCTCATAGGGATTGTGACTGTGCTATAGAATTGATTCCTGGCAGTAAGTTCCCTAAGGGTCGTTTATTTAATATGTCAGTGCCAGAGCATACTGCTATGTGGAATTATATTAAGGAGTCCTTGGAAAAGGGACATATTCATCCATCTTCGTCCCCTCTGGGAGCAGGTTTTTTTTCGTGGCTAAAAAAGATGGTTCTCTGAGACCTTGTATAGATTATCGCCTTCTGAATAAGATTACAGTCAAATATCAGTATCCATTGCCATTATTGACTGATTTGTTTGCTCGCATTAAGGGGGCTAGGTGGTTCACTAAGATAGATCTTCGCGGTGCGTATAATCTTGTGCGGATAAAGCAGGGTGATGAGTGGAAAACCGCATTTAATACGCCTGAGGGCCATTTTGAGTATTTGGTAATGCCTTTTGGACTTTCTAATGCTCCTTCAGTCTTTCAGTCCTTTATGCACAATATTTTCCGTGAATATCTGGATAAGTTTATGATTGTGTATTTGGATGATATTTTGGTGTTTTCTGATGACTGGGAGTCTCATGTTCTACAGGTCAGGAAGGTGTTTCAAGTCCTGCGGGCCAATTCTCTGTTTGTGAAGGGCTCAAAATGTCTCTTCGGAGTCCAGTAGATTTCTTTTTTGGGGTACATTTTTTCTCCTTCTACTATTGAGATGGATCCCGTCAAGGTTCAGGCGATTTGTGACTGGACACAACCTACATCTGTTAAGAGTCTTCAGAAGTTTTTGGGTTTTGCTAATTTTTATCGTCAGTTCATTACTAATTTTTCCAGTGTTGTTAAACCTTTGACTGATTTGACTAAAAAGGGTGCTGATGTTGCTAATTGGTCTCCTACGGCTGTGGAGGCCTTTCAGGAACTTAAGCGCCGGTTTTCTTCTGCTCCTGTGTTATGTCAACCAGATGTTTCACTTCCCTTTCAGGTTGAGGTTGATGCTTCCGAGATTGGAGCGGGGGCGGTTTTGTCACAGAGAAGTTCCGATGGCTCGGTGATGAAGCCTTTTCTAGAAAATTCTCGCCCGCCGAGCGCAATTATGATGTGGGTAATCGGGAGCTTTTGGCCATGAAGTGGGCATTTGAGGAGTGGCGTCATTGGCTTGAGGGTGCTAGACATCGTGTGGTGGTCTTGACTGACCACAAAAATCTGATTTACCTTGAGTCTGCCAGGCGTCTGAATCCTAGACAGGCTCGTTGGTCATTGTTCTTTTCTCGTTTCGATTTTGTGGTTTCATACCTGCCAGGTTCAAAGAATTTGAAGGCGGATGCTCTTTCCAGGAGCTTTGTGCCTGACTCTCCTGGAGACTCTGGGCCTACTGGTATCCTTAGGGATGGGGTAATATTGTCCGCCGTCTCCCCAGACTTGCGACGTGCATTGCAGGAGTTTCAGGCGGATAAACCTGATCGTTGTCCACCAGAAAGACTGTTTGTTCCGGATGATTGGACCAGTAGAGTCATCTCCGAGGTCCATTCTTCTGTGTTGGCTGGTCATCCTGGAATATTTGGTACTAGAGATTTGGTGGCCAGGTCTTTTTGGTGGCCTTCCTTGTCAAGGGATGTGCGCACCTTTGTGCAGTCTTGTGAAGTGTGTGCTCGGGCTAAGCCTTGCTGTTCTCGGGCCAGTGGGTTGTTGTTACCCTTGCCTATCCCGAAGAGGCCTTGGACGCACATTTCCATGGATTTTATTTCAGATCTCCCTGTCTCACAGAAAATGTCCGTTATCTGGGTTGTGTGTGACCGCTTTTCTAAGATGGTTCATTTGGTACCCTTGCCTAAGTTGCCTTCCTCCTCTGAGTTGGTTCCTTTGTTTTTTCAGAACGTGGTTCGTTTGCATGGGATTCCGGAGAATATCGTTTCTGACAGGGGATCCCAGTTTGTGTCTAGATTTTGGCGGACGTTTTGTGCTAAGATGGGCATTAATTTGTCTTTCTCGTTTGCATTCCATCCTCAGACGAATGGCCAGACGGAGCGAACTAATCAGACCTTGGAAACTTATTTAAGGTGTTTTGTTTCTGCTGATCAAGATGACTGGGTTGCCTTTTTGCCACTGGCCGAATTTGCCCTTAATAATCGGGCTAGTTCTGCTACTTTGGTTTCTCCTTTCTTTTGTAATTCGGGGTTTCATCCTCGTTTTTCCTCTGGTCAGGTGGAGCCTTCAGATTGTCCTGGAGTGGACGTGGTGGTGGACAGGCTACATCAGATTTGGAATCAGGTGGTGGACAATTTGAAGTTGTCTCAGGAGAAGGCTCAGCAGTTTGCTAATCGCCGTCGCCGCGTGGGTCCCCGACTTCGTGTTGGGGACTTGGTGTGGTTGTCTTCTCGTTTTGTCCCTATGAAGGTCTCTTCTCCTAAGTTCAAGCCTCGGTTCATCGGTCCTTATAAGATCTTGGAGATTCTTAACCCTGTATCTTTTCGTTTGGATCTCCCAGCATCGTTTGCTATTCATAATGTGTTCGATCGGTCGTTATTGCGGAGGTATGAGGTGCCCGTTGTTCCTTCGGTTAAGCCTCCTGCTCAGGTGCTGGTGGAGGGAGAATTGGAGTATGTTGTTGAGAAGATCTTGGATTCTCGTGTTTCCAGATGTAAACTCCAGTATTTGGTTAAGTGGAAGGGTTATGGTTAGGAGGATAATTCCTGGGTGGTCGCCTCTGATGTTCATGCGACTGATTTGGTCCGCGCCTTCCATAGAGCTCATCCTGATCGCCCTGGGGGTTCTCGTGAGGGTTCGGTGACCCCTCCTCAAGGGGGGGGTACTGTTGTGGATTCTGTTTTTGGGCTCCCTCTGGTGGTTACAACTGGTACTGGGTGACTTTGGTGGGTGGCGGTCTCTGGTTTCCACCTGTCCATCAGAGGCTGGGTGTTTCCTATTTAACCTGGCTTTCCTGTCATTCCCTTGCCGGCTACCAATGTATCAGTGTGTCTCTGTTACCTGCTCCTAAAGCCTTCAAGACAAGCTAAGTTCTGATTTCCCTGTTTCATGTTTGCTTTCATGTTTTTAGTCCAGTTTGCAGATATGTAATTCTCTGCTACTGGTTGCTCTGGTGGGCTGAAATTACCACTCATGTACCATGAGTTGGCACATGAGTTCAAGTAATTTCAGGATGGTATTTTGAAGGGTTTTTAAGCTGACCGCGCAGTGCACCTTTTGTATCCTCTGCTATCTAGCTTAAAGCGGGCCTCATTTTGCTGAATCTATTTTCATAACTACGTTTGTGCCTTCCTCTCATTTCACCGTCATTATATGTGGGGGGCTGCTATTTCTGTGGGAATATTTCTCTGGAGGCAAGATAGGTCTGTGATTCTTCTGATAGGGGAAGCTAGATCTCCGGCTGGCGCGAGGCGTCTAGAGTCCCCCCAGGAACGCTCCCCGGCTACTGTTAGTTGAGTGTTGAGGTTCAGGATCGCGGTCAGCTCAGGTTCCATCACCCTAGAGCTCGTCCTGTTTTTGCCCATGTTATTTGTTAAATTCCCTGCCATTGGGAACATGACAGGTTTTGTCCTGGAGCCTTTGGAATTTCCTATTCCACTGAGGGGAATTGATGCTACACCATTGGCTGAGAATAAGTCTCAGTATTGGACTCAAGTGACCATGTGCATGACTCCTGTACATCAGGAGGTGATTCGCTTTCTCGTGCTGCATAATCTGCATGATGTTGTTGTTTTGGGTCTGCCATGGTTGCAGGCCCATAATCCAGTTTTGGATTGGAAAGCTATGTCTGTGTCAAGTTGGGGTTGTCAGGGGATTCATGGCGATACTCCTTTGGTGTCAATTGCTTCTTCTACTCCTTCTGAGGTCCCTGAGTTTTTGTCGGACTACCAGGATGTATTTGATGAGCCCAGATCCAGTGCCCTGCCTCCTCATAGGGATTGTGATTGTGCTATAAAATTGATTCCTGGTAGTAAGTTCCCTAAGGGACGACTTTTTAATTTGTCTATACCAGAACATGCCGCGATGCGGAGTTATATAAAGGAGTCTTTGGAGAAGGGACATATTCGCCCATCCTCCTCCCCTCTTGGTGCAGGTTTTTTCTTTGTGGCCAAGAAGGATGGTTCTCTGAGACCTTGTATAGATTATCGTCTTCTAAATAAAATCACGGTCAAGTTTCAGTATCCTTTGCCATTATTGTCTGATTTGTTTGCTCGGATTAAGGGTTCCAGTTGGTTCACCAAGATAGATCTTCGTGGTGCGTATAACCTTGTGCATATTAAGCAGGGGGATGAATGGAAAACAGCATTTAATACGCCCGAAGGCCATTTTGAGTACTTGGTGATGCCTTTTGGACTCTCTAATGCTCCTTCTGTGTTTCAGTCCTTCATGCATGACATATTCCGAGAATATCTGGATAAATTTATGATTGTGTATCTGGATGACATTTTGGTCTTTTCGGATGATTGGGAGTCCCATGTGAAGCAGGTCAGGATGGTGTTTCAGGTCCTGCGTGCTAATGCTTTGTTTGTGAAGGGCTCAAAGTGTCTCTTCGGAGTACAGAAGGTTTCCTTTTTGGGTTTTATTTTTTCTCCTTCTACTATTGAGATGGACCCAGTCAAGGTCCAGGCTATTCATGACTGGACTCAGCCTACATCTGTTAAGAGTCTTCAGAAGTTCTTGGGTTTTGCTAATTTTTACCGTCACTTCATCGCTAATTTTTCTGGCGTGGTTAAGCCCTTGACGGATTTGACCAAGAAAGGTTCTGATGTGACTAATTGGTCTCCTGCGGCCATGGAAGCCTTTCGGGAGCTGAAGCGCCGGTTTTCTTCAGCCCCAGTCTTATGTCAGCCTGATATCTCTCTTCCCTTCCAGGTCGAGGTGGATGCTTCTGAGATTGGTGCAGGGGCTGTTTTGTCGCAGAGAAGCTCTGATTCCTCTGTGATGAAGCCTTGTGCCTTCTTTTTAAGAAAGTTTTCACCTGCCAAGTGGAATTATGATGTTGGTAATCGGGAGTTGTTGGCTATGAAGTGGGCATTTGAGGAGTGGCGACATTGGCTCGAGGGAGCTAAGCATCGTGTGGTGGTCTTGACTGATCACAAAAATCTGATTTATCTCGAGTCTGCCAAGCGCCTGAATCCTAGACAGGCTTGTTGGTCGTTGTTTTTCTCCCGTTTTGATTTCGTGGTCTCGTACCTGCCTGGTTCAAAGAACGTAAAGGCCGATGTTCTTTCTAGGAATTTTGTGCCTGACTCTCCGGGAGTTTCAGAGCCAGCTGGTATTCTCAGAGAGGGAGTGATTTTGTCTGCCATTTCCCCAGATTTGCGACGTGTGTTGCAGAAATTTCAGGCGGATAGACCTGACCGTTGCCCACCAGAGAGACTGTTTGTCCCAGATAGATGGACCAGCAGAGTTATTTCCGAGGTTCATTCTTCGGTGTTGGCGGGTCATCCTGGGATTTTTGGTACCAGAGATTTGGTGGCTAGGTCCTTCTGGTGGCCTTCCTTGTCGCGGGATGTGCGTTCCTTTGTGCAGTCCTGTGGGATTTGTGCTCGGGCTAAGCCTTGCTGTTCTCGTGCCAGCGGTTTGCTTTTGCCTTTGCCTGTCCCGAAGAGGCCTTGGACGCATATTTCCATGGATTTTATTTCGGATCTTCCAGTATCTCAGAGAATGTCTGTCTTCTGGGTGGTGTGTGATCGATTTTCCAAAATGGTCCATTTGGTGCCCTTGCCTAAATTGCCTTCCTCCTCCGATTTGGTTCCTTTATTTTTTCAGAATGTGGTTCGCTTGCACGGCATCCCTGAAAATATTGGGTCTGACAGGGGATCCCAGTTTGTGTCCAGATTTTGGCGGATTTTTTGTGCTAAGATGGGCATTGATTTGTCTTTTTCGTCGGCCTTCCATCCTCAGACGAATGGCCAAACCGAGCGAACTAATCAGACGTTGGAAACTTATTTAAGATGTTTTGTTTCTGCTGATCAGGATGATTGGGTGACTTTTTTGCCTTTGGCCGAGTTTGCCCTTAATAATCGGGCTAGTTCTGCTACTTTGGTTTCGCCTTTTTTCTGCAATTCTGGTTTTCATCCTCGTTTTTCCTCGGGCCAGGTTGAGCCTTCTGACTGTCCGGGGGTGGATTCTGTGGTGGATAGGTTGCAGCAGATTTGGAACCATGTGGTGGACAATTTGAAGTTGTCACAGGAGAAGGCTCAGCGCTTTGCCAACCGCCGTCGCGGTGTGGGTCCCAGACTTCGTGTTGGGGATTTGGTATGGCTGTCTTCTCGGTTTGTTCTTATGAAGGTCTCCTCTCCTAAATTCAAGCCTCGCTTCATCGGTCCTTATAAGATTTTGGAAATCCTTAATCCAGTGTCTTTTCGTTTGGACCTCCCAGCATCGTTTACCATTCATAATGTGTTCCATAGGTCTCTGTTGCGGAGGTATGTGGTGCCTGTGGTTCCTTCTGTTGAGCCTCCTGCTCCGGTGCTGGTTGAGGGCGAATTGGAGTACGTGGTGGAGAAGATCTTGGATTCTCGTATTTCTAGACGGAGGCTTCAGTATTTGGTTAAGTGGAAGGGCTATGGTCAGGAGGATAATTCCTGGGTTGTCGCCTCTGATGTTCATGCGGCTGATTTGGTTCGTGCTTTCCATGCTGCTCATCCTGATCGCCCTGGGGGTCTTGATGAGGGTTCGGTGCTCCCTCCTCAAGGGGGGGGGGGGTACTGTTGTGAACTCTATTTCTGGGCTCCCTCTTGTGGTCACAGGTGGTACTGTGTAGTGCTGTCTTTCTGCAGGTTTGTGGCTGGCATCAGCTCTCGTTATGTGTGGGTGGTTTTCTATTTAGCTCACTGGAACTCTCAGTTCAATGCCTGCTGTCAATGTATTCAGTGCTATTCTGATTCCTTCTGACTACCTTGCTCCCAGTCTCTTCAGGAGAAGCTAAGTTTCCGTTTGTGCATATTTTGATCATCAGTGTTCTATATTTTTCTTGTCCAGCTTGCTAATATGTGATTCCTTGCTTGCTGGTAGCTCTAGGGGGCTGAGTTTCTCCCCCCACACCGTTAGTTGGTGTGGGGGTTCTTGTATTCTCAGCGTGGATATTTTGTAGGGTTTTCTGCTGACCGCACAGTCCTCTATCTGTCTTCTGCTATCTAGTTTTAGCGGGCCTCATTTGCTGAATCTGTTTTCATTCCTATGTGTGTCTTTTCCCCTTACCTCACCGTTATTATTTGTTGGGGGCTTCCTATATCTTTGGGGTTATTTCTCTTGAGGCAAGTGAGGTCTTGCTTTCTCTTTAGGGGTAGTTAGTTCCTCAGGCTGCGTCAAAACGTCCAGGATTTTAGGCACGTTCACCGGCTACCTTTAGTGTGTTTGGTTAGGATCAGGTTTGCGGTCAGTCCAGTTACCACCTCCCTAGAGCTTGTTCTATACTTAGTACTTAGCTAGTAGTTCTGTTATCCCCAGCCACTGGGATCATAACAGACCTCTCTCTGCTCTTCTTGACCTTTCTGCAGCTTTTGATACTGTTGACCACCATCTTCTACTCTCTAGGCTCCAGTCACTAGGCATTAAGGACACTGCTCTCTCCTGTTTCTCTTCCTACCTTTCTGATTGCTCCTTCAGTGTTTTGTTTGCTGGCTCCACTTTATCATCTCTTGCTCTCGCTGTCGGGGTACCTCAGGGCTTAAGGCCCCGTCTCACTAAGCGATTTACCAACGATCACGACCAGCGATACGACCTGGCCGTGATCGTTGGTAAGTCGCTGTGTGGTCGCTGGGGAGCTGTCACACAGACCGCTCTCTCCAGCGACCAACGATCAGGGGAACGACTTCGGCATCGTTGAAACTGTCTTCAACGATGCCGAAGTCCCCCTGCAGCACCCGGGTAACCAGGGTAAACATCGGGTTACTAAGCGCAGGGCCGCGCTTAGTAACCTGATGTTTACCCTGGTTACCAAAAAAAAAAACAGTACATACTCGCCTTTCGGTGTCCAGGTCCCTTGCCGTCTGCTTCCTGCTCTGACTGAGATCCGGCCGTACAGTGAGAGCAGAGCGCAGCGGTGACGTCACTGCTGTGCTCTCACTTCTCACTGTACGGCGGCACTCAGAGCAGGAAGCAGACGGCAAGGGACCTGACGGACATCAGAAGGCGAGTATGTATTGTTTTTTTTTTTTACATTTACGCTGGTAACCAGGGTAAACATCGGGTTACTAAGCGCGGCCCTGCGCTTAGTAACCCGATGTTTACCCTGGTTACCAGTGAAGACATCGCTGGATCGGTGTCACACACACCGATTCAGCGATGTCAGCGGGACCTCAACGACCAAAAAAAGGTCCAGGCCATTCCGACACGACGAGCGATCTCGCAGCAGGGGCCTGATCGCTGGTACGTGTCACACATAGCGAGATCGCTATGGAGGTCGCTGTTGCGTCACAAAACTTGTGACTCAGCAGCGATCTCGCTAGCGATCTCGCTATGTGAGACGGGGCCTTTAGTCCTTGGCCCCCTTCTCTTCTCCCTCTACACGGCCCTAATTGGACAGACCATAGGCAGATTTGGCTTTCAGTACCATCTTTACGCTGATGACACACAACTATACACGACATCCCCTGACCATACCCCCCGCTGTACTACAGAACGCCAGTGACTGTCTGTCCAGTCTCCAACATCATGTCCGCTCTCTATCTGAAACTCAACCTCTCCAAAACTGAACTTCTTCTGCTCCCGCCATCTACCAACCTCCCTAAATCTGACATTTCCCGCTCCGTTGGTGGCACCATAATAACATTCCGGCAGCAGGCGTGCTATCTGGGTGTTATGTTTGACTCCGATCTCACCTTCACATCCCATATACAATTTTTTGCCCACTCTCGCTGCTTACACCTATAGAACATCTCTAGAATCTGCCCTTTTCTCACCATGGAAACAACAACAAATTTTGTATTGTTAACGTTGTTACTTATGACTCTCATGTTTAAAACTGTTAAACTGTAAAGCGCTGTGGAATATTTTGACGCTATATAAAGATTATTATTATTAATTTGTCAGTGAGCTCTGCTTGTGCTATCCAATGTTAAAATGGACAAAAACTGTAAAATCCGTTCTTCTGAACCAGTCACATAGGTTTGCCTTGGTAGGACAACCCTTTAAAGACTTTTCAGAAGCTTTGCTTATATAGTCCATGAGCCAAGAACCAAATTTGACGATATCGGTACCAAGCGGAGTGACTAATTCTCTTTGGTATTTTTAGGTAGATGCATGTCTGTAGTTTATTTTTTGATATGATAGCCCTTACATATACGTAGCTTATTAACCCCTTCAGCCCTAGGCCTATTTGTACCCAAGTGCCTAAGCCAATCTGACCTGTGCCACTTCATGGGCTAATAACTTTGGAACGCTTTCACCTATCCAAGCCATTCTGAGATTGTTTTCTCGTGACATATTGTACTTCACGTCAGTGCTAAATGGGAGTCAATATATTTTACCTTTCTATATAAAAAAATGCTAAATATTCGGAAATTTTGGAAAAATCGGCAATTTTTTAACTTTGAAATTCTCTGCTTTTTACAAAAATACTGATACCCCCCATAATAGTTATTAATTTACACTCCCCACATGTTTACTTCATATTGGCATCATTTTGAAAATGAAACCTTATTGTTTTACGACGTAATAGGGCTTATAGTTTTATGCGCAATTTTTCACATTTACAGCAAAACCCACTTTTCAAAGGACCAAGTCACTTCTGAAGTCACTTTAAGGGGCTTACATAACAGAAACCACCCATAAATTACCCCATTTTGCAAACTACACCCCTCAAGCTGTTCAAAACTCATTTTTAAAAACTGTTAACCCTTTAGGTGTTCCACAGGAATTTTAGCATGAGCCAAGAACCAAATATGACGATATCGGTACCACCCGGAGTGACTAGATGTAGTATTTGTAACAAAATTTAATCCAAGTTATGTAAATACACACTGAACATGTCATGTGCATATATATATATATATATATATATATATATATATATATATATATATATGTTACTCCATAATATCTTCAACATCGGACTCTGAATCTGACTGTTGTTCTACTGGCTCGTCTTCAGTACCCTTGTTCTGGCATGTCTGTAATCTGCACATGTCTGTGCACTTCAGGCCATTGCTGAGGCAAGTACACTGAGGAAGTTCACATGACCGCACACACTTGCAGGACAGTAGCTGTATAATAGCTTCTGGTGCTGGTGCCCCTTGCATCCACTTGACAACAAGCTTTCCGTCGTTATCTATCATCCAACCGCAGTCTGTTGGGTTTGCAACCCATGGCTGGCTCTGCAGACTTCTCCTCCAGATCGCAGCCTGGTAGTTTGCACGCAGTGCATGCATGAAAAGGCAGTCCTGGCAAGGAGGGAGTTGACTTGACTCTACCACTCCACGTCTGGCACAGAACAGCTGATAACGGAGCCTGTTTACCTCAGTTGTTTGGGTAGTTGGCAGGTACATGTGGCAGGTGATTTCCTGTAACTTCTCAAAAAGTTCGGTAGACACTTCCCATGAACGACCAACTTCCTGAAAGGCATCCTGGTATGTCTTGTTCATCTTCAACTGCTTGAGTGTCGTCATCTTCCCACGGCCAGCGAATGCACTGACGGTGTCACAGCCTGTAAATGCATGCATACCAATCAATGAATCACATACGCTGCCTCCCAATGTTCGGCTCAGAGTGGTGATATCCAGGAATCTTGTCCGGTTCTGTGTACCGCATTTCTGGAACAGGTGGGATGGGATTTTGTGGCACATGCCCAGACACAGGACCATGACATCAGTATCCTCCGAAGTGATGATGACCGACTTGTAACCAGATTCTGCTGCATGAAGAGCATGGAGAAGGAGGCGTTTGTCTGCTTCTTCTTGATTTGACTTAAGGTCAGCAGCCTCTTCCCACTGTTCTTTGGTGATCTTAAAGCAGAGCTGCTCACATGTGACATACAGCTCCTTCTCCTCAAGCTTCTCCCTGTGGTGTTTCGCCTTCCATTCTTCTACCAGAAACTTTATGAGACTTGCCTTGTTGGAGGAACTACTTAGAAGCTTTTTCCACTGCTGGATGTTGTGCCCATGTTGAATGTTCTTGAAATGGATCCCTGTGCCTTCATATCTGTTGACTCTTTCTGTATCTTTGATGGATGTCTCCTTGTAGACGTCAAAGACAATATCAATGCGCTTGCTCTTAGCACCCTCATGGATAGCGCGACTCATTGCTGTGCCTGCTAGCTGGCCAAATGTTGCATTGTTTCCCTTCAGTTTCTGAACCAGGCTCATCCCATCAATGATGGTTGCAGAGGGCTCGGGGATCACTTCTGCAGGACGAGCATTCCTCTCCAACTCCCTTGCGAGGGCAGCCTTGTTGGTCTTGCGGATAGACCCATCACCATTGGCAAGTGCCCATGGCAATGGACCCAGGGGATGAGTCAAGACATCACTCATTTGTAGCTTTCTGTTCTCAGCTACAAGTATCATCTGGCCAAATAGGTTTCTGTCAGCCTTCAAAATTACCTCCTTGCCAAGACCTTGTCTGCGTGTCTTCATTTGGATGTTAGAGAACGTTTTAAGTTTGTTCTTCGTCATCTTGTCATGAAACAATGTAGTTGGCTTATCGGTACCCAAACGCTCATCCTTGAATGTTTGATATGCATCCTCTCCTATACTGTATGCCCCTTGAAGGTCTTTGGCTACATCTGGTGGTGCTACAGTCGCTGTTGACAAACTGATAAGTTCACCATTATGCTCTTTGTTGAAGGGGTTCACCCAACCTGTCTCCAGCAGTTGAACGAAAGATTGGACATCGGCTTCATCTCTTCTAATCCTAGACACCTGTAGGTCTGAATGGCTGAAGTCAGTATATTGTTGGCCTACCAGGGCCCTCAGCTGCCTCAAGTACATACTGCGGTACTCTGATGTCAGGTAGAACCTGGAAACAGCTCCAACTTTGAGGCTGAAGCCTTTTGTGCCCCCTGGTGTCTGGGTGTCTTTGTTGATTGTCTCTTCAATGGTCTGGTCCACAGGAATTCGTCCAAAAGGATTCTTGCTACCGATCTGGACCGAAAAGCCACCTTGCATGAAGTATTCATGGACCTCTGGGTGTTCTATGGGCAGCCGAGACATTGTGGCATAGTAATAGGTTAGGTATCGGGCATAGTTGACCTTGTCATAGGCAAAACACCATGGTATCATCTGTCGGATTGCTCCTAGGTGAAGCATCCAGTTGCCTTCTCTTGAAGCTCGAACCAGGGCCAGCATGGTCTCGACCATGTCCAAGTATGACATCCAGAATGCTGAGAGTTGTTCATTTCTGAGGGTCTCAAGATAAACTTGAAAGAGCTTCAGGGTAAGTGTGCAAGATTCATTATCCAAGAGCTTTTCGAAGGATCCCTGCGACACACTGATGCGAAAGTTTGTGATGTTCTTCAGTGTTTCATCCAGATGGTGAAGGTCCCTTGCATGGTTTTCTTCTAGCCATGGAAGGAAGTTTTTCCAAGCAAGCCTCATAAGTGCTTCATAGACCAGCTTGTGTAGTCTCACTGCTCTGCCTGGGAGGTGTCAGCCTCTACAGAGGGAGATAGGAGCTCTGCAGAGAAGACCGGAGAGTCCTGTTCAGCACAGAACGTGTATGTGTCAGTGTGTGTGCGTGTGTTGGGGCACCTCAGGGTGTCTTCAAATGTGACATAGCCCCCTAGATTTCTTCCAGTAAAATTTGCACTCCAAAAGTCATTTGGCGCTCCTTCCCTTCCGAGGCCTGCCGTTCCCCAATACTGCAGTGTACGACAACATATCGGGTGTTGTTGTGTTCGGGAGAGATTGGTGAACAAATAGTGGGGTGCATTTTTTGCTGGTACACCTCTTAAAAATAAAAAAATGAGCCTAAAATGACACCTTCATGTAAAAAATGCACTTTTTCCATTTTCTCAACCAAGTGTTTCCAACTACTGTGAAACACTGGTTGGGTCAAAGTGGTCACTATACCCCCTAAAAGATTCCTTGGGGGTGTAGTTTCCAAAATAGGGTCACTTTTTGGGGTTTCCACTGTGGGGGTACCTCAGGCAGCCTTCAAATGTGACATGGCCCCCTAGATTTCTTCCAGTGAATCCGCCACCCAAAAACCACATAGCGCTCCTTCCGTGTTGAGCTGTGCTGTGTGCCCATACTTTAGTTTACGAGTACATGTGGGGTGTTTCTATAAACTGCAGAATTAGGGTAACCAAGTTTGGGTTTGCCGTTAACCCTTGCTAGGTTGCAGGTAAAATTGGATTACAATGTAATATCTGGAAAAAAAATGAAATTTTGAAATTTCGCCTTCATTCTGCTAAAATTCCTGTGGAACACCTAAAGGGTTAACAGTTTTTAAAAATGAGTTTTGAACAGCTTGAGGGGTGTAGTTTGCAAAATGGGGTAATTTATGGGTGGTTTCTGTTATGTAAGCCCCTTAAAGTGACTTCAGAAGTGACTTGGTCCTTTGAAAAGTGGGTTTTGCTGTAAATGTGAAAAATTGCGCATAAAACTATAAGCCCTATTACGTCGTAAAACAATAAGGTTTCATTTTCAAAATGATGCCAATATGAAGTAAACATGTGGGGAGTGTAAATTAATAACTATTATGGGGGGTATCAGTATTTTTGTAAAAAGCAGAGAATTTCAAAGTTAAAAAATTGCCGATTTTTCCAAAATTTCCGAATATTTAGCATTTTTTTATATAGAAAGGTAAAATATATTGACTCCCATTTAGCACTGACGTGAAGTACAATATGTCACGAGAAAACAATCTCAGAATGGCTTGGATAGGTGAAAGCGTTCCAAAGTTATTAGCCCATGAAGTGGCACAGGTCAGATTGGCTTAGGCACTTGGGTACAAATAGGCCTAGGGCTGAAGGG
This sequence comes from Ranitomeya variabilis, assembly GCF_051348905.1. Classification (NCBI taxonomy): domain Eukaryota; kingdom Metazoa; phylum Chordata; class Amphibia; order Anura; family Dendrobatidae; genus Ranitomeya; species Ranitomeya variabilis. Next base: position 541,295,343 of record NC_135235.1, on the reverse strand, counting down.
GTTAATAAGCTACGTATATGTAAGGGCTATCATATCAAAAAATAAACTACAGACATGCATCTACCTAAAAATACCAAAGAAAATTAGTCACTCCGGGTGGTACCGATATCTGGCCCGGCTCATGGACTAATAGGACAGTTTGGGATTAGGATATCTCACATTACACTGGGTGTTGTAGTGTTTCAACAGCTAGAGACCATTGTTCTGTAGGGTATCTATGCATGTCACCAGGCCAGTATTTACAATGAGGTCTACAATTTGGTGGGCTGAACTAATATGCGTGAACCTTCACAATGAAGGCAGACAAAGGCTCAGAATTACCATCAGTGACTGGATAATGAATAGGCTGTATTCTTATGTAGAATGACTCGACCTACACTATGTCTGCTTCTTATGTCATTAGGTTTCTAGGTAAAAGAGAATCTTGCCTCCAGGTAGAAAACTACTATAGGGACAGTAGGGTTTTTATGGAGTGAAGCAGGTTGGATTCAAACTACTGGAGTATGGAAACTATTAAGCTGATATCATACAACAAAAAAGCAAATTACAGAGATGCCATCCATTTCTCTCCAGCTGTGAGAGTTCTGAAAGTATCAATATGGCTTCCTAGCATGCTGTGTGGTGACCATTGTGAGAAGGTCATAATCCTTCCTTCCCATTGTTGCTGCATTTGCCTAACACTGGGTAAATAAGCTAATGTTTGATACCTGGAGGAAAAGTGCAGGCTGTCATCAGTGGAGCAATAACCTTCCAACAGTAGTTTGGAAGGAACCTGCAGACTCCATTTTGGTGATCATTAGATCTTGACATTGTGCAAAAGGAAACCCATCTCCTCATGTACAGTAGGGACATCAGAGTCTTCACCAGTGTTATTAGCTGGGGTGAGACAACTCCAAGGCCAAGCTCACACGTTGAGCATTTGATGTGTTTTTTACCTCAGTATTTCTAAACCAAAACCAGGAGTGCGTTAGAAATACGGAAGTGGTGCACATAATTCTATTTTACTTTTTCCTCTGATTCTTCCACTTCTGTTTTTTTCTTACAAATACTAAGATATAAACTGATCAAATTGCTCCAAGATTAATAGGATTCCATTTGAGACCTAAATTGGCATTGTCCATCTTCAGGCTGCGTTCATACGGCTGTATTTCCCTTCTGAGTGGTATCCGTTAAAAAGAACTGTTAGTAATTAGACCAGTGTTATTCACTTCGGCTATTCAGATGAACTGTGTTCACACGGGCCAAATACATGGGTGAAAAAAAAATCACAACATGCACTTGTCTCTTCTGTATGTTAGATGAGACTCGCCCATTCAAGTCTTTGCAAAAAAAAGTCATATCTCATAAGGATCATTTGCATAGCATCTGATCTTTACAGATACAATTCCCTGACATAGGAAACTGTATTTGGTCTTGTACATTTTAATACCTGCTGATGTATAAAAATGGATGCCATATGGATGACAATACAGATGAAAAATTGTTCATTTTTTATGGATGAAAAATTGACACATTTGTATACACTCATGTGAACTTAGCCTTAGGGTTTGCTCACACTGGCTTATAACAGGGCCAAGTGCTCTCCGATGTTATGGGATAGCACTCGGTCCAATGTTATACTATGGGGTGGTGCAGATCTGTGTTTTTTTTAAATTCTGTTACAGCATGAGAAAAAATAGCAGCATGCTGTGAGTGGCTCCAATGTTTGGACCATGTGCATGAATACAATTCTATGGGTGCGTGCGAAACATCAGACTGCACTCGGATGTCATCCAAGTGCAGTCCGATGTATGCACACAGAGACAATAGAGAAGATGGAGAAATTAAATTCTCCATCTTCATTGCACCTGTGCTGTGAATTAGATCGCAGTAAGATGTTACTCGGATCAAACTCTTGACAGAGTTAGAGCCTAGTGTCATTAGCTTAATCAGCCTGATTCTCTTGTAAGAGAGAATCGATGCCAGTGTGAGCGAGCCCTTAGGGTGAGATTTCTCTGCCCACAGCAATGGCAAATAGCCAAGTGATTTAGTTTTATAATTGTGTGGTATTTGGCTTGCTAAGGTTGGGAGGAGCTTTAGCCGTGTGGACAACCGCACAGTGTAGCCCCACACTTGGAAATATCTCAGAACATAGTGGGTACCCTGTTTTATAGAGAATTATGCCGTTTATTGGAGAAGCATATCTTAGGTGTTGAAAGTGCCCGCCAAGTGTAAGGCCTGTTTCACACGTCCTGATATTTTCGGTACCGTACAAAACAGTATTGGAGATGTCAGTGTCCATGTGTGTATTACTTGTGGCACACGTTTGGCAACTGTGCGCCACATCAGTACCACATGCATCGGCGACTAAGAAGCAGCACTACAGTTAGCGCTGTTCCCCTGCGATGGGTGCTGAAGACAGCTCTTATCATTCTCCCCTGCTCTGCCAGCGATCAACACGAGCAGGGGAGAGTAATGAGAATTATATTCAACTGATAACAGTATGAGCAGGCGGCGATTGATGGGACTATTACTCCCATCAGCCTACACCTGCTGCCGATAATGCCAGTGAGAGCAGGTTGCAGCTGATGGGAGTATTCATCATCTGCTGCCTGTGCTATAAATAAATAAATACATAAATAAAAAATCCGGAGTGGGTTCCCCTGTATTTTCTATAACCAGACAGGCATGACTGACAGCTGGGGACTGCAAGGCTGGATATCAAGAATTGAGGGGTCCCCATACTATTTTTTAATTATTTAAATAAATAATAATAAAAAAAAACTGGCCGCTGCCGTCGCCCCCCAGCACAGAGAGCATCGCTGCCACAATGAGGTAATAGGGGGATACTCAACTTACACCATCCCTGTGAGACACCCCCTCTCTTCATCATCGGGATCATTCCCCCCCCACCATATGCACCTTGGTCACCCGCCCTATAAGACGACACACGGCGTATAAGAAGACCCCGGACTTTTAAGAAGATTTTATATTTTAACTGGAAAAGTTGGGGGGTCTTCTTATATGCCTAGTCGTCTTGTACGCCGGAAAATACAGTAACTTTTTCCCTATAAACTCCAATTTCTCCTCATTTGAATGTTTTATTATCAGTCCTTAAAGTGGAGTAAAAGTGTGACACCATTGTTCTCTGCAGCGATATTGGAGTCAGAGATGCTGTCAGGGATAACCTCCAAGCTGTTCTCCTTCCATTCAGCACTTTTTTTCATCCATTTCAACATTTTCTAGGGTCTGCCAGAAAAATGTTTGGATTTCCCTTTGACTCCCATTATACTCGTTTACTAGAAATGAGCATCGAATATTAGGAATTGCTTGGTTCAAGTATTGAGCATCAGAGCATTTTAGTTCTTGCTGATCTCTAGTCATCAGTAATTCTGATCCCTAAATATGTGATGCTTTGAGGGTCATTTAAATGGCAAATGTTTCTGTAGACTTATGATGTCATTTTTGGGGCAGAGATATTGAGGGCTTCTGATTTGTCTAGATTGATTTTAAAGTTAGACAGCTCACAAGACTGTTCACAGATTGCAATGAGCTTGGGGAAGGATCTACTAGGGTTTGAGAGGAAGAGAAGAAGGTCATCTGCCAAAGCTTTGACTTTTTGATCTGTGTGTTTAATTCTGAGTCCCTGAATATCAGGGTCTTGTCTGATTTTTTGTATTAGAGTTTCCATAACTAGTATAATTAGCGAGGGAGAAAGGAAAACCCTGGCGAGTTCCATTCTGAATCTTGATGCTCTGTGAGGAGGAGCCATTCACCCGTATTCGTGCTGAAGGTTAAGAATATAATAGTACAATACCGTCCGACAAATGCAGGTGGGAAATTACATTTTTCCAAACTGCTTGCCAAAGTTCCAGCTAATTCTATTGAATGTTCTTTCAGCATCAATTAAAAGGAGTGTCAGGGGGTTCTCTTTTTCAAGGCATAAGAAATTGAGTGCAAAACAGAATTGTCTTTTTCCTTCTCTTCCTTTAACGAAACCAGCTTGATCTGGGTGGATATTATTTTGTAGGACAATACTAATTCTTCTAGCTAAGAGTTTTGCCCATAATTTCATGTCAATATTTAGCAGGGAGATCTTTACCTTCTTTAGGTATAATTGAGATGAAGGCCTCTAGAGACTGTCCACTGGAGCTTTTTTAACCCCTTAATGACAGCCAATACGTCTTTTAACTGACCTGAGATATAAGAGAATAGCATCCCCATACAGGTGACAATCCAGCAGCTATCGCCTGTCCACTATAGGTGACAACTTGCTGCATCAGCCACGATCAGGGTTTGCACCGTCCAACTGTTTAACCCCTTAGATGCTGCTGTCAATACTGACTACATCATTATAAATGGTTAACAGAGTGTGGGGGCTTCCTATTTAACCAAACTGGTGCCCTCAGATCTTGATTTTGTGGTCCTGATGTTTGCCATGGCAATTCATGACCAAATAGCGGCCTTAAGGTACCGTCACACTAAGCGACGCTGCAGCGATAGCGACAGCGATGCCGATCGCTGCAGCGTCGCTGTTTGGTCGCTGGAGAGCTGTCACACAGACCGCTCTCCAGCGACCAACGATGCCGAGGTCCCCGGGTAACCAGGGTAAACATCGGGTTGCTAAGCGCAGGGCCGCGCTTAGTAACCCGATGTTTACCCTGGTTACCAGCGTAAAATGTAAAAAAAACAAACAGTACATACTTACATGCGTCCCCCGGCGTCCGCTTCCTGCAATGACTGAGCGCCGGCAGTAGCAGGGCACAGCGGTGACGTGTGCTTTCACTTTCACTTTACTGCGCTCAGTCAGTGTGGGAAGCGGACGCCGGGGGACGCATGTAAGTATGTACTGTTTGTTTTTTTTACATTTTACGCTGGTAACCAGGGTAAACATCGGGTTACTAAGCGCGGCCCTGCGCTTAGTAACCCGATGTTTACCCTGGTTACCAGTGTAAAATATCGCTGGTATCATTGCTTTTGCTGTCAAACACGGCGATACACGGCGACCTAGCGACCAAATAAAGTTCAGACCTTCTAGCAGCGACCAGCAATTTCACAGCGGGATCCAGATCGCTGCTGCGTGTCAAATACAGCGATATCGCTACCTAGGACGCTGCAACGTCACAGATCGCTGGCTATATCGCTGTGACGTTGCTTAGTGTGACGGTACCTTTAGAGTCTGCTGGCTGTAGTAATCTGTTCAGAAGTTAGAGGCATTTAGGTGGTAAAAATACACATTTTCATTTCTATCATGCCACATTGCATTAATTCCTGTAAAGCACCTGAAGAGTTAATAAACTACCTGACAGCAGTTTTCAATATGTCTGGGGGAGCTGTTTTTAAAATGGTATCATGTTTGAGGGTTTCCCAATATATGGGACCTCTAAAGGCACTTCAAACATGCATAGGTCCCTAAAAAAATAAATTTTGTAAATTTCCTTGAAAAAATGAAAAACTGCTGCTACATTTTTAATCCTCCTAAAATGCTAACAAAATAAAATAACATTTTACAGATGGTGCTGATGTAAAGCAAACATGTGGGAAATGATATTTATTAATGGTTTGCTGTGGTACGGCCATCTGGATTAAAGGGATAATCATTCCAAGTTTGAAAATTGCAAATTTTTTAACATTTTTCTAAAATTTACCATTATCATAATGGTCAGATTTCAAAAATTTGGCTCCGTCACTAAGGGGTTAAAGCATCCTTCCTATCCTTTAAGGTAGAGTTTTCAGCAGACTCCTTATCATCAGAGGCAGGATTACAATGGCAGGGGACACAGAATCCACAAATAAACGGCGCTATCACAATGACATTTTCACACGCTCAGTAAATGCTTCTATACAAAAGGTAGGGTCAGCATTTGTTCATTGTGGCTAATGTACATAAGTTATTTACTGAAACAGGAACACTGAATCCAATTCATCAAAGCATTTACACTGAATAAAGCCCCCGTCTCACATAGCGAGATTGCTAGTGAGATCGCTGCTGAGTCACAAGTTTTGTGACGCAACAGCGACCTCAGTAGCGATCTCGCTATGTGTGACACGTACCAGCGATCAGGCCCCTGCTGTGAGATCGCTGGTCGTGTCGGAATGGCCTGGACCTTTTTTTGGTCGTTGAGGTCCCGCTGACATCGCTGAATCGGTGTGTGTGACACCGATCCAGCGATGTCTTCACTGGTAACCAGGGTAAACATCGGGTTACTAAGCGCAGGGCCGCGCTTAGTAACCCGATGTTTACCCTGGTTACCAGCGTAAATGTAAAAAAAAACAAACAGTACATACTCACCATCTGATGTCCGTCAGGTCCCTTGCCGTCTGCTTCCTGCTCTGACTGTCTGCCGGCCGTACAGTGAGAGCACAGCACAGCAGTGACGTCACCGCTGCGCTCTGCTCTCACTGTACGGCGGCAGTCAGAGCGGGAAGCAGACGGCAAGGGACCTGACGGACATCAGATGGTGAGTATGTACTGTTTTTTTTTTTTGGTAACCAGGGTAAACATCGGGTTACTAAGCGCGGCCCTGCGCTTAGTAACCCGATGTTTACCCTGGTTACCCGGTTGCTGCAGGGGGACTTCGGCATCGTTGAAGACAGTTTCAACGATGCCGAAGTCGTTCCCCTGATCGTTGGTCGCTGGAGAGATCTGTCTGTGTGACAGCTCCCCAGCGACCACACAACGACTTACCAACGATCACGGCCAGGTCGTATCGCTGGTCGTGATCGTTGGTAAATCGCTATGTGAGATGGGGCCTTTAGTGGCATATAAGCTTTGAAAAGTCGCAACATTTTGGCACAACTCAGAATTGTGCTACAATTTTGCAATTTTGACGTTTTGGTGTGGTGTAAGATGAGGGAATGACAGCACAGCTTGTCTGATTCAAATTAGCTGTGGCATTCTATACAATAAAAAAAAATCTCACTCCAGTAGTGCTGACTGGTGTAAGATTTCTGGCTTTGTGAAATAGAGGTGTATGCCCCTGGTCAGATGCTTCAGATTCATGAAGCCAGTATTTACTGGCTTGCCTCCTGGCAATGACAAAAAGCAAAAGTGACCAAAACAGCCAAAAGGGATGAGAACAGAAAAATGGTCTGTTGTCACCACCTTCAGAACCATTTCTTTATCGGGGTTATCTTTCTAATTACCTATCATTTCTACCTGTTATCTGTTCCATTTTTACAAAGGAAAGACAGTGGGGGCACCACGGTCAGTGGGACTCAAACCCAGGCCTCAACACTACCAGGGAACATAAGCAAGAAAAAAGGTAGGCCTTACAAATGGGAGTCACCATAAAGTCAATACAAAAACACAGCTTTATTGGAGAAATGTACATGCAAAAAGGCAAAACACATTTAAAAGCATTTAAAACAAGGGGATATAACATAACCCCATACTGACAAAAGCCCACAATAAGGCCAAAAACCCGCACAGACCCAAGCAGAGTGAAATACACATGCCCCTGAATACAAAAGGCCTAAATGACAACATAATAATATGTAACCAGCCCACCTCGTCCCATAAGGTCACTGACATGAACAGATGTACTATAAACCAAGGGACGAGCCAGACCTGACACGCACCCTATGATAAATGTGCCGTGAGATCCACAAATCAAATATTTATACAAAAACTGAGACCGGCTATACAAGTAGTGCAGGCAGGGCTGGAAATATACGTGCAAATTAGCAAGTTGTCCTATACCCACCAGAAAATACGACCGGACGCCTAGAATGAAGTAAGAGCATAAGGTGCATACATAGCCCATGGGCACCGGTAATGGGCAAGACCAAAAAGGGCATGTGTACCCTGAACAAGGATTGTGCGGGCAGCAGACACCTTGTTATATCCCCTTGTTTTAAATGCTTTTAAATGTGTTTTGCCTTTTTGCATGTACATTTGTCCAATAAAGCTGTGTTTTTGTACTGACTTTATTGTGACTCCCATTTGTAAGGCCTACCTTTTTTCTTGCTTATGTTCCCTGTTCCATTTTTACAACAGCTAGATAAATTGATTCACAATCGGTGTTGCTTCATAACTGGACAGGATGATGTCACAGAAGTGTGATTGACTTGGAGTTATATTGTGTTGTTTAAGTCTTCCCTTCATTTTTTGAGCAGTGTATTTAGATCGACGACCTGCATTAGATCCAATCATCAGATCAGGAAAGACTTACCTTATCTCCCATTGAACCGTACCAAGGGCATTAAATATATGACTCATTCATGAAATTGTAGTATGGTCATGTGTACGGAGCCCCACAGGGAAGTCTCACGTTTCAAGTAGTAAATATGTGGAAATACTTTGTATGGTAAGAATATGGATGATCTATCATAATCTGTCATCTAAATGCAGTTTTTTTTCTATATTTAGGGTTGATGATGTGGTTCGTTCTATGTATCCTCCTTTGGACCCGAAACTACTTGATGCAAGGTATGCGTGTTCTGGTGTTTAAAGGGCTAGTCACTTATCTATTAACAGTGCCACATGTCCTAGGTTGTATGTAGTTTTGTACCTCTGTCCGATTCACTTCAATAAAGCGTCGTTTAGGAGAAAAAACGCATCCTGCAAAGTTGTCTGCAGGATGCGTTTTTTCCCCATAGACTTACATTAGCGATGCATTGCGACGTATGGCCACACGTTGCATCCGTCGTGCGACAGATGTGTCATGTTTTGGCGGACTGTCAGCACAAAAAAAGTTGCATGTAACGTTTTTTGTGCGCCGTGTCCGCCATTTCAGACCGCGCATGCGCGGCTGGAACTCCGCCCCCTCCTCCCCGGACATTACAATGGGGCAGCGGATGCATTGAAAAACTGCATCCGCTGCCCACGTTGTGCTACATTAACACACTGTCCGTCGGTATGTCGGGCCGACGGTTTGTGACGGCCCCTACCGACGGACTAGTGTGAAAGAAGCCTTAGTTGCAATTGCCTGTGGACAAGAAGTGTTACACTGTTTCTGTTAGAAAAAAGAAGCTGTGTTTGTCTTTAACCTTGTACAACCAATTTAAAGTAGAGTTTATCATATGAAAAATATGCCACACTGGAAACAAATGGAAGCTCCAACATTGGCACCATTTTTGGTTGCCGCAATCCCCCCCCAAAATGCAATCAAAAATTATCAAAACGTTGTTTGTACCCCAAAATGGAATTGATAAAATGCAGGTTTACACACAAAAAAGAGCGTTCACACAGATCTATCGATGGAAGAACAAATGTTATGGGTCTCAGAAAGTGGCAACACAAACCAATTAATTTTTTTTTTTTTACAAAGTTCTGAATTATTTTGGTGTCATTGTAATCGTATAAGCTGAAAAATCATGTTGCCAGGTAATTTGTACTGCCTTTGCAAAAATGAAACCCAAAAAACAATGACAGAATTGTGTGTTTTCATTATTTTACCTCACCTCATTTTTTTTCTTATTTTCCATCACTACGGGAAAATGAATGTTGTCTTTCAAATTTACAACTTGTCTTGCAAAACATACTCTCATACAGTTATGTCGACAGAAAAATGTAAGTTATAGTAAAAAATCTGTTGCAGGGGTTAATGTTAAAATAAAAATCTTTGAGTAGTTCCCTTTTGAGGGTGCGTAAGGATAAGTTCCCAAAATGAGTTTTTGATGCTGCAGATTTTCATTGCACAAAAAAGCAGTGTCTTACAGTTCCAGCAAAGTAGATGGGATTTATAGAAATATCATGCCCTGGTTTTTTTAACACTGTGTAAACTGACCTGTGGTCCTTGCTTCAAATCCACATGTTAATTTCTCTTGGAGTGACGCTGAGAGTTATGCACAGATTTTCTCCATAGACTTGTATTAGACGCAGAAAATCCGTAGATAAAAAAAACAAATATGCATTTTTAGAATCATAGAATGTTAAACTTGGAAGGGACCTCAAGGGTCATCGTGTCCAAACCCCTGCTGAATCCAGGATTCGCTAAACCATCTCAGACAGATGTCTGTCCAGCCTCTGTTTGAAGACTTCCATTGAAGAACTCACTACCTCCTGTGGCAGCCTGTTCCACTCATTGATCACCCTCACTGTCAAGATTTATTGTAATATCTAATCTGTATCTTCTTCCTTTCAGTTTCATCCCATTGCTTCTCGTACTTCCATGTGCAAATGAGAATAAAGATGATCCTTCTACACTGTAACATCCCTTCAGATATTTGTAGACAGCTATTAAATCTCCTCTTAGCCTCCTTTTCTGCAAGCTAAACATACCCAGACCCTTTAACCGTTCCTCATAGGACATAGCTTGCAGTCTGCTCACCATCCTGGTAGCTCTTCTTTGAACTTGCTCCAATTTTTCAATGTCTTTGTTAAAATCTGGTGACCAGAACAGGACATAGTATTCCAGAGGAGGTATGACCAAGTAGGAGTAGAGGGGCATAATTACTTTACGTGATCTAGGCTCTCTGCTTCTCTTAATACACCCCAGAATTGTGTTTGCCTTTTTTGCTGCTGCATTGCACTGTTGACTCCTGTGCAGTCTGTGATCTATTAATATACCCAAGTCTTTTTTCCACATGCTGTTGCTTAGCTCAATTCCTCCCATTCTGTAGATGTAATTTTCATTTTCTTGCCCAGATGCAGAATCTTGCATTTCTACCTGTTAAATGCCACTCTATTTGTTGCCGCCCATTGTTCAAGCTTATCTAAATCCTTCTCAATCTAATCTGTGTTCTCTAGTGTTAGCTATCCCTCCTAGATTTGTATCATCGGCAATTTTGGTTAGCTTACCTTTAGCTCCCTTATCTAGATCATTTATAAAAATGCTGAACAACACTGGTGCCAGAACTGAGCCTTGTGGTACCCCACTTGAAACACTCTTCCAATTAGATGTGCAATCAATAAATACCACTCTTTGAGTACGATCAGTGAGCCAGTTATGAATCCACCTAAATGTAGCCTTGTCAATCCCATACTTGGTCTTTTTTTCCATAAGGATAATGGGAAATAGTTTGTCAAATGCTTTGCTGAAGTCAAGATACAGTATATTATATCTACCCTATTTCCCTCATTTACCCAGTCAGTGATTCCATCATAGAAGCAAATTAGTTTTGGCTGGCACGACTTGTTTGCAACAAACCCATGCTGGCTCTGGTTAATTACTGTATTATTATCCAAGTATTAACATACATGAGTTTAACAACTTGTTTGAAGATCTTTCCTGGTATAGAAATAAGGCTCACTGACCTGTAATTTCCTGGCTCCATCTTCTTTCCTTTTTAGAAGGTAGGGACAATATTTGCCCTTTTCTAATCTTCAGGGACCTCCTGTTCTCCAGGAATTTTCAAAGATTCTGACTAGTGGTTCTGCAATTTACTCTGCTATTTTCAGTACTCTACGACGTAATTCATCTGGACCAGGAAATTTAAATTATTTAAATTAGCTAAGTGTTCCCTCACCACCTCTGTTTATAGATAGTGTGAATTCTTTTATTCTTTCGAATAACCGCTGTGCTGTGCTTTACTGCCGGCGCTGACACATTCAGTGCAGGGAAGCTCTCGGCAGCAGCGCGCCATCAGAATGTGAGTATGTAGTGTTTTTTTTTTTTACTTTTACAATGGTAACCAGGGTAAATATCGGGTTACTAAGCGTGGCCCTGCACTTAGTAACCCGATGTTTACCCTGGTTACCCGGGTGCTGCAGGGGGACTTCGGCATCGTTGAAGACAGTTTCAACGATGCCGAAGTCGTTCCCCTGATCGTTGGTCGCTGGAGAGAGCTGTCTGTGTGACAGCTCCCCAGCGACCACACAACGACTTACCAACGATCACGGCCAGGTTGTATCGCTGGTCGTGATAGTTGGTAAGTCGTTTCGTCTAACGGTACCTTAAGTCCTCGCTGGTCTTCCTCCTCTTGTAATCCAAAATTCAAGGATAGCATGATCATTGCCTCCTAAATTCCTGTCATCTTTACTTCTTGAATCATTTCCCAGTTGATAAGAAATCCAAAATGACAGATCCATGGCGAAAATGCACTAAAATCCACACAACTGTTTTAAATAAAGTTTTGTCAAAGCCAAAAACCAGGCAGTATAAAAAACAAAGCAGCTTTATTTTGAACGTGATATGCCAACAAGAGACAAAAACTGCAGCATCAAAAATGTGATAGAGACGCATATAAAAGAAACTTGCTGAACAACACAATAAAAAAAACACAAGTACCCTAATTTACTTATTAGGTGCATAAATACTACAGAAATTCTTCGAAAACTCACTAAATTCTCATCATGGGAAAATAGTTACCTGTCTATACACCGGTCCAGACACAGCAATACCATTAGTGGCATAAGTTAACTATTAGTTATGGCTGCTTTTCTGTTTTCTTCAGGGTGCTTTCACATTGCATTTAGTTACACATTCTTGGGTTTCGTCGGAGCTTGCATTCGAACCCCCCCCCCCCGCAAAACGGGATTTGGACATATGTGCCGATGGGGCCATAGACTACAATGGTGCCGGTATAGCGAAAGTGCGCTCTGCTGACACCATTACAGTCTATGGCCCAGTCAGCGCAAACGTTCAAATCCCATTTTGTGTTCGGACGCAAGCCCTGACGGGACTCACGAACGTGTAACTAACCACAAATTGAAAGCACCCTAAAGGTGGAGCCTTCCTCTGTGTATCAACTTCATTTTTTTCTTATATCATAAATCACCAATTATGGCCACAGTTTTGATATCTTTTTCATAAACCCTTAAGATACTGGAAAATATCTATATTATTATTATTTTTTTAATTTTCAGAACTACGGCTCTTCTGCTATCGGTGAGCCATCTTGTTTTGGTAACAAAAAATGCCTGTCACCTGACGGTTGGTATGGATTGGATCGATCAGTCTCTTTCAGCAGCTGAAGAACATATGCAGGTTCTCAGAGAAGCTGCAATGGCCACTGAACCTGAACGTGTGATCACAGGAGCAGAAAACTTTCTGCAAGAACAGTCTACGATCTAGAAGCCTGGACAGCCGCTGGTGATTGAGCAACCCCACAGATGTTTGCCTTTAGTAGCTTGAATTTTCTAGACCTGTCTCTGCGGTGGCCTTTTTTGAAAAACATAGCTGAAACAGCTCTGGTCTAACTTGGGGAAGGGGAGATGTAAGGTTATTCATATTACTTCTATGTACTAGAAGACACAGCAATCCATTTAAAGGGAATCTGTCAGCAGGTTTTTGCTATGTAATCTGAGGATATCATGAGGTAAAGGCTGAGACCCTGATTTCCGAATGTGTCACTTACTGTGTGATGTTGTTTCCTTACAATTAATGTTTTAATCAGATCACTGTATATTCTAGCTCCCTTGAGCCAAGTTGTCTGACCATGCCCCCTCCTGATAAGCAGCTCACTGTCAATAGACAATGTACTTAGAAAGCTGAGGTGTGGAGGTGTTAGCTTTCTCAGCTCTACTATACGCTACATCTAAAAACTGATTGTCACAACTGCTGCGCCCAGTAAATTAAGCGATACATCGCTAGATTCAGGGTCTCTTTCCCTACATTATGCTGCTCTCTGATGAGGTAGCAAAAACCTGTTGCCAGATGCCCTTCAAAGCAATACCAACACATTGGCAGGGCCTAAGAGTGCAAGCCGTAACTCATGGATTCTCTCTCTGGTCTTCTTTAACTCTTGATTTCAGTCTTTCCACAATGAAACATTCCATATGTTGAATGGATACTAGAAAGAGTTAACAGTGTGGGGGTCCGTTTAGGGTCGGTTAATGTAAACATCAGACCATGAATGATCAGATGATTCTCAGTCTGTTATACTGCAAAATTCTAATGAAACGAGTGTTCCTAGGAAAATTGGTATACAATAATCTTCCAGTGTGAATGCATCTTAATACTTTTACTAGCACCGTGGGATTGTGAGCTGCTGAGATCATAAAAGACATGCTGGGTAGCAACTACCATCATACACTACTGCAGATTTAGTGTTCGTCACTGTAAAACGGTATTCAAATTTAGCACAGGACACAAAAGATAAGAGAACCATGCACACGCATGTATGCACCAAGCACACGCATGTATGTACCAAGCACACGCATGTACAGTATGTACCAAGCACACGGATGTATGTACCAAGCACACGCATGTATGTACCAAGCACATGCATGCACAGTATGTACCAATATAATGAAACAATGAAGGTATTAACTTGCAACATCACGTAAGTACGGTTAATGAAAACTAACTTTGTTGCACATATGCCGGACTATATCATAGGCCAAGTCGTAAACAACTACTACAAAGGGGATGTGGAAACCACAAAAAAACGACCAAAACTGGATGCATAAATTACAAGAGTGATCTTTATTCAAAATGCAAAAAACACATTAAAATCATGACAACAAACGGACAATGACCAGACAAGAATGTTATGCGGTAGGAAATTGGTGTAAAGTACCGCAAAAAAGCTGCTACTGTGTAACCAAACATGCAGACTAGGAACAACTGGCTCCAAAATATCTCAGATATATGTGTAGGGGATAAAATATCCAAGTAAGAGTGCTTACTGGAGGGATAAAGTGCATTGAATGGCATGTGGACCTAACCTGAAATCAATATGCTAGAACCTATGATTGAACCATATATATACCACACTGGGTTAAAATAATGGACCTCTGCATACGACTTAAAGAAATGCTATCAGTGCCTCCCTAAAGAATACACTATGCATACATCAATGCTATGTAGGACTCCACTGCATAATACCCCCAGAGGCCAGCGCGGCCATACAAATGTCTAAACACCCATATCACGGTGCAATAAGCAACCACTGTCCCGTTGTCAATTACCTCATGAGGGGAGCACTCAAGTGTGGCCAGGTCATGATGTATGCATAGTGTATTCTTTAGGGAGGCACTGATAGCATTTCTTTAAGTCGTATGCAGAGGTCCATTATTTTAACCCAGTGTGGTATATACAGGTCCTTCTCAAAAAATTAGCATATAGTGTTAAATTTCATTATTTACCATAATGTAATGATTACAATTAAACTTTCATATACTATAGATTCATTATCCACCAACTGAAATTTGTCAGGTCTTTTATTGTTTTAATACTGATGATTTTGGCATACAACTCCTGATAACCCAAAAAACCTGTCTCAATAAATTAGCATATCAAGAAAAGGTTCTCTAAATGACCTATTACCCTAATCTTCTGAATCAACTAATTAACTCTAAACACATGCAAAAGATACCTGAGGCTTTTAAAAACTCCCTGCCTGGTTCATTACTCAAAACCCCCATCATGGGTAAGACTAGCGACCTGACAGATGTCAAGAAGGCCATCACTGACACCCTCAAGCAAGAGGGTAAGACCCAGAAAGAAATTTCTCAACAAATAGGCTGTTCCCAGAGTGCTGTATCAAGGCACCTCAATGGTAAGTCTGTTGGAAGGAAACAATGTGGCAGAAAACGCTGTACAACGAGAAGAGGTGACCGGAACCTGAGGAAGCAGTGGACTGAGTCTGATGTGGAAACATCCAGAGCCACCGTGCACAGGCGTGTGCAGGAAATGGGCTACAGGTGCCGCATTCCCCAGGTAAAGCCACTTTTGAACCATAAACAGCGGCAGAAGCACCTGACCTGGGCTACAGAGAAGCAGCACTGGACTGTTGCTAAGTGGTCCCAAGTACTTTTTTCTGATGAAAGTAAATTTTGCATGTCATTCGGAAATCAAGGTGCCAGAGTCTGGAGGAAGACTGGGGAGAAGGAAATGCCAAAATGCCTGAAGTCCAGTGTCAAGTACCCACAGTCAGTGATGGTGTGGGGTGCCATGTCAGCTGCTGGTGTTGGTCCACTGTGTTTCATCAAGGGCAGGGTCAATGCAGCTAGCTATCAGGAGATTTTGGAGCACTTCATGCTTCCATCGGCTGAAATGCTTTATGGAGATGAAGATTTCATTTTTCAGCACGACCTGGCACCTGCTCACAGTGCCAAAACCACTGGTAAATGGTTTACTGACCATGGTATTACTGTGCTCTCCTGACCTGAACCCCATAGAGAATCTGTGGGATATTGTGAAGAGAAAGTTGAGAGACGCAAGACCCAACACTCTGGATGAGCTTAAGGCCGCTATTGAAGCATCCTGGGCCTCCATAACATCTCAGCAGTGTCACAGGCTGATTGCCTCCATGCCACGCCGCATTGAAGCAGTCATTTCTGCCAAAGGATTCCCGACCAAGCATTGAGTGCATAACTGAACATTATTATTTGATGGTTTTTTTGTTTGGTATTAAAAAACACTTTTATTTGATTGGTCGGGTGAAATATGCTAATTTATTGAGACAGGTTTTTTGGGTTATCAGGAGTTGTATGCCAAAATCATCAGTATTAAAACAATAAAAGACCTGACAAATTTCAGTTGGTGGATAATGAATCTATAGTATATGAAAGTTTAATTGTAATCATTACATTATGGTAAATAATGAAATTTAACACTATATGCTAATTTTTTGAGAAGGACCTGTATATGGTTCAATCATAGGCTCTAGCATATTGATTTCAGGTTAGGTCCACATGCCATTCAATGCACTTTATCCCTCCAGTAAGCACTCTTACTTGGATATTTTATCCCCTACACATATATCTGAGATATTTTGGAGCCAGTTGTCCCTAGTCTGCATGTTTGGTTACACAGTAGCAGCTTTTTTGCGGTACTTTACACTAATTTCCTACCGCATAACATTCTTGTCTGGTCATTGTCCGTTTGTTGTCATGATTTTAATGTGTTTTTTGCATTTTGAATAAAGATCACTCTTGTAATTTATGCATACAGTATGTACCAAGCACACGCATGCACAGTATGTACCAAGCACACGCATGCACAGTATGTACCAAGAACACGCATGCACAGTATGTACCAAGCACACGCATGTACAGTATGTACCAAGCACACGCATGCATAGTATGTACCAAGCACACGCATGTATGTACCAAGCACATGCATGCACAGTATGTACCAAGCACACGCATGTACAGTATGTACCAAGAACACACATGTATGTACCAAGCACACGTATGTACAAAGCACACGCATGTGCAGTATGTACCAAGCACACGCATGTATGTACCAAGCACACGCATGCACAGTATGTACCAAGAACACACATGCAGAGTATGTACCAAGCACACGCATGTACAGTATGTACCAAGAACACGAATGTATGTACCAAGCACATGCATGTACAGTATGTACCAAGAACACACATGTATGTACCAAGCACATCACAAGCCAAGTCAATGTCTCAACTCCTCATGTTAGTTTTAATGGGAATCTCCAAAGTTGTTGCTGACCTAGTCTCTTGCCAGACATTATTGACTGTACAGAATCCTGGTCATGTCTCCCATTATGATTGTTAGATTTCTGTTGGGAGATTCGAATCAGCAGAAAATGGCTTTTCACACCACGCACATGTGCTCCCATGGCCTTGCAGTTCAGCCTGCAGACTACTTCAGAAGCCGACTCCCTGACTCTGACACAGGCTTGCAATCTGAGCCTGCATCTTTGCCCGCAGATGATGGCTGATTTAATCGGCCATCATCTGTCTCTAGCATCCGTTGAAACCATTATGGCGCTCTGAAAATGGCGTCACAAGCTAATTTTTTTTTTCACCAAAAAAACTGTTGTATAGTTGGTATCTTTGTAATTATACTGACATGAAGAATCCTATTTTGACCATAAAATGAACAGTGTAAATAACACCCTCCCTCCAAAGAAAAAAATAAATTGCGGAATAAGTTTTTTTTTTGCTATTTTGCCACACTTGAGGCTTTTCAATACATCACAAGATAAAACCCTTTAGGTTATGAATCTAAGAGTTCATCATTATCAATGTTACAACCTTTACAAATTATTCTTCATGCAACACATTAATACATCTGGTGGACGACAAATGCTGTTTTGTTTTTTTTTAGACGATTTCTACTACACTAATCTGTTCTGAGGATCTCATTGTAAATTTGCTCTTTTCTGTAGACTTAAGGAGGAGCTAAACCTTTGATGAGAAGACTAAAAAATTTAGAGCATGCCCAGCTCAAGAGGCAGGAGTGCACACAGCGCAGAGTACAGATCCAATAGAAAGCATACGCTGCTCTGTGCATGCACTCACTCAGAAGCTGCGCACCTGCCAAGCAGAGGCGGGGTGGGAGGGGTTTGTGTGTCCGTGGGGGTCCCGGGACCCAAATCCCTTCCTGCTTATAATTATAAAGATAATTAAAGGTGGAAAAAAAACAGTGCAAAGGGTTTGATACTTTAAAAGGGTTGCTCTACAATAAAAAAGCAGGGTCAGCTTATGACCAAGAGCTATATATAGTAGGGCAGCATATCCACGCTGCAATACCAATTATAGCCTACGAACAAGAGTGGTGCCATTTCTGGAGTAACACCTTTTCTATTTTTCTAGGAGTTGTAGACAACCCTTTTAAAAGGGAATCCATCAGCAGGTTTTTGCTATGTAATCTGATAGCACCATGAGGAAGGGACAGAGAACCTGATTAGTGATGAGCGAATATACTCGTTACTCGAGATTTCTCGAGCATGCTCGGGGGTCCTCCGAGTATTTTTTTAGTGCTCGGAGTTTTAGTTTTTAGCGCCGCAGCTGAATGATTTACATTTGTTAGCCAGCATAAGTACATGTGGGGGTTGCCTGGTTGCTAGGGAATCCCCACATGTACTTATGCTGGCTAAGAGATGTAAATCATTCAGCTGCGGCAATAAAAACTAAATCTCCAAGCACTAAAAAATACTCAGAGGACCCCCGAGCATGCTCGAGAAATCTCGAGTAACGAGTATATTCGCTCATCACTAAACCTGATTCTAGTGATGTATCACTTAGTTTACTGGGTGCAGCAGTTATGATAGTCAGTTTTCTTTGCTGCAATCTAGCAGAGTTCAGTTGTTGATCTGTGAGTAACCCCACTGATGGGCAGATTTCTGTGTATGAAACAGCGAGCTGCTAATCAGTGCTGGGATGTGGTTGGACTAGGAGGCACAAGGCCAGCTGTCCTGTAGTGATGATCTCATAATTGAAACTGCAAAACACAGCCCAGTGAGTGACACATTGCTGTAATCGGCCTCTGCGTCTACATTATGGTGCTCTCAGGTAACATAGCAAAAACCTGCGGACAGATTCCCTTTAGCAGGAATTACTTATACCGTTGCTGGTGTCACTTCATGATGGGAAAGTCTGAATCACCATGTAGTTGCTGTCATGGCTTGTAAATATGTTGCTGGAATAACCTCTCGTTCCCTGCCACCATACTACCGAAGGTAAAAAAAAATCTGAAAAACAGAACATGTATAGAATCTACTTTTTGTATCTGTATATATCAAATCTGCACTTTTCCTCTCCCTGGTATAGCACCTTCTCGTTAGTTTACATTTGCTATATGTAGACATTGTCTCCACTGTATATTGTGCTGCATTGTAAGTTATATATTTCTGTAATAAACCTCTAATACTAGGTGAGCCTTCTTATTACACACTGATTTTGCACATACAGTGGCTTGCAAAAGTATTCACCCCCTGGCTTTTTATCTATTTTGTTAGATTATAACCTGTGTTTAAATATTTTTGTAGCTCAATTTGTGTGTGATGCATCACCACTAAATAGTCTAACTTGGTGAAGTGAGAAAAATCTACACAAATTAAATTTTTGGGATCAAATAACTAAAAATTGGCATGTGCATATGTTTTCACTCCTTTTGCTATGAAACCACTAAAAATTTCCAGTGCAATCAATTCCCTTCTTAAGTCACGTTTAACCCCTTCATGACCTTGGGATTTTTCGTTTTTCCGTTTTCGTTTTTCGCTCCCCTCCTTCACAGAGCCATAACTTTTTTATTTTTCCGTCAATTTGGCCATGTGAGGGCTTATTTTTTGCGGGACGAGTTGTACTTTTGAACGACATCATTGGTTTTACCATGTCGTGTACTAGAAAACGGGAAAAAAATTCCAAGTGCAGTGAAATTGCAAAAAAAGTGCAATCCCACACTTGTTTTTTGCTTGCCTATTTTGCTAGGTTCACTAAATGCTAAAACTGACCTGCCATTATGATTCTCCAGGTCAGTACGAGTTAATAGACACCTAACATGTCTAGGTTATGTTTTACCTAAGTGGTGAAAAAAAATTCCAAACTTTGCAAAAAAAAAAAAAAAAAAAAAAAAATTGCGCCATTTTCCGATACTCGTAGCGTCTCCATTTTTCGTGATCTGGGGTCAGGTGAGGGCTTATTTTTTGCGTGCCGAGCTGGCGTTTTTAATTATAGCATTTTGGTGCAGATACGTTCTTTTGATCGCCCGTTATTACATTTTAATGCAATGTCGCGGCGACCAAAAAAACGTATTTCTGGCGTTTCTATTTTTTTTCTCATTACGCCATTTAGCGATCAGGTTAATGCTTTTTTTTATTGATAGATCGGGCGATTCTGAACGCGGCGATACCAAATATGTGTAGGTTTGATTTTTTTTTTATTGATTTATTTTGATTGGGGCGAAAGGGGGGTGATTTAAACTTTTATGTTTTTTTTATTTTTTTCACATTTTTAAAAACTTTTTTTTTTCACTTTTGCCATGCTTCTATAGCCTCCATAGGAGGCTAGAAGCAGGCACAGCCCGATCGGCTCTGCTACATAACAGCGATCATCAGATCGCTGTTATGTAGGAGAATTGCAGGTGTGCTGTGAGCGCCGACCACAGGGGGGCGCTCACAGCCACCGGCGATCAGTAACCATAGAGGTCTCCAGGACCTCTATGGTTACCATTCAGAAGCATCGCCGACCCCCGATCATGTGACGGGGGTCGGCGATGACGTCATATCCGGCCGCCCGGCCGGATGCGGTAGTTAAATGCCGCTGTCTGCGATTGACAGCGGCATTTAACTAGTTAATAGGTGCGGGCAGATCGCGATTCTGCCCGCGCCTATTGCGGGCACATGTCAGCTGTTCAAAACAGCTGACATGTCCCGGCTTTGATGCGGGCTCACCGCGGAGCCCTGCATCAAAGCAGGGGAGCTGACCTCGGACGGTATAGTACGTCCGAGGTCAGTAAGGGGTTAATGAAAGGAAGCCCCACATCCCCTTGTGCAATGTAAGTGTCACCTGGTCTGTCACTATATACACAGCTTTACTGAAATGCCACAGACACTTCTTTTGTAACCTTGGCCAGATCTATGCCTTGCCACAATTCTGTCTCTGAGCTCCTTGGCCAATTCCTTTGACCTCATGATTCTCATTTGGTCTGACATGCACTGTGAGCTGTGAGGTCTTATATAGACCGGTGTGTGCCTTTCCAAATCAAGTCCTCTCAGTTTAATTAAACACAGCTGGACTCCAATGAAGGAGTAGAACCATCTCAAGGAGGATCACAAGGAAATGGACAGTATGTGTCTTAAATATGAGTGTCTGAGCAAAGGGTCTGAATACTGATGGACATGTGATATTTCAGTTTTTCATTTTTATAAAATTTGCAAAAATTCTACATTTCTGGGTTTTTTTCAGTCAAGATGGGGTGCAGAGTGTACATTAATGAGAAAAAAATGAACTTTTTGGAATTTACCAAATGGCTGCAATGAAACAAATAGTGAAAAATTTAAAGGGGTCTGAATACTTTCCGTACCCACTGTACATATACGGAACCGCTATTTTAGCTCTGTGATCCGGTCAAGATGGCTGTTATCATCCCAGCAGTCTGTACAGCTCCCCTGCATCAACGATCGCTGTAATTCGCTGCTCAATTCTGACAAGCCAATCTTAGCAATGTGCCAATAAAGTTGAAGAAACGTGTGACATGTGATTGGTGCCCTGTGACACAGCACCAATCACAGCATTTACACAAGCCCAACACAATACACATGAAAGCACCACTTACACACACATCCCCAGTGTTTTGAAAAATAAAATAAAAATGGCCCATACGCTTTCCTTGCCTCCGACACGGATTCAGCCAGTGAGGAAGATCCCACATTCCTCCTTCTCCTCATCTAGTGAGGAAGGATCCTCAGCCGAGCACCCTAAGACCCTGGCAACCCTTGCATCAATCGATCCCATCCCGACTGTGCTGCATATAGGCATAGTCAGGAAACCAGAGCTTCCTCAATACTGGAGTACTGATATACTCTGTTGTACACCGGTATTCTGTATGGCCGTAACAAGGACATGATTTGAAGCGATCCAAAAATTTTCGTATTCTAGTGATAATGTGCAGTGTCCTCCCAAAGGCAATCCTAACTTTGATAGTCTACATAAAATTTGGTCAGTGGGGTGAGTGGGAGGGAAAGTTGTTTGGGAATTGCTGCACCCACTGCTATTTTAAGGGTGATAACTAGAAATGGGCGGACCCCTGAAAGTTCGGGTCCAGCCGAACAGTAACCCGACCGGATTCACTTGGGGGCCTCTGAATAGCAGTAAAATCATTACCACCAGTTAGTTAGACAGCCATGGTTCAGACGCTATCAAATGACAGCGTGAGCCCACAGCTGCAATAGGAGTTAAAAAGTTTACCTCCGGTCACTGGCGTCGGCTGATGGGACTACTATTTCCAACAGCCTACGCCTGCCGACGATAATAGCAGTGAGAGCAGAATGGGATGATGGAAATACTCATTAGCTGGCGCCTGCGCTATAAATAATTAAAAGAAAAACGGCATAGGTTCCCCTGTATTTTTGATAGGCAAAACTGACAGCTGGGGGCTGCAACCCTCAGCAGCTGTCAGTTACCAAGGCTAGTTATCAAGAAGGGGTCCCCAGACTGTTTTTTAAAATTATTTATATAAAAAATAAACAAAAAAAAATGGCATGGGTCCGCCCGATTTTTAACAACCAGCCAAGTTAAAGAAAACATCTGGGGGCAGGTATTCTCAGGCTAGTAAGAGGCCATGGATATTGGCCCCTTCCAGCCTAAAAACAGCAGCCCCCAGAAAAGGCGCATCTATTAGATGCACCAATTCTGTCGCTTTGCCCACCTCTTCCCACTTGCTCTGTAGCGTTGGCAAGTGGGGTTAATATTTGTGGGGTTGATGTCATCTTTGTATTATCAGGTGACATCAAGCCCATGGCATAGTAATGGAGAGGCGTCTAAAGTTGTATTGTAAATAAACACACAGCCAGAATAGTCTTATTTGAAATAAAAAAAAATAAAAATAAAGTTATACTCCCCTAACGCAAATTCCAGTAAAGCCATCATCTCCTGTAAAAAGCATAAAATAAAAAACAACCATATCCCTCACCTGTACGTCGTTCTGTCCCATGCCGTAATCCATATCTGGGGGATAAACAATTTTCAACCTGGACAGTGCCAAGATGCAACCGTCCAGGCTGAGAACCACTGAGGAATGAGCTGCTGTGAGTGCTACCTTAGTTACTAGCGGTGATGCCATCGAGGTTACCGCTGGTCACTGAAGCTGCGTTCGCAGCCGGGCCAATGAACTGATGTGACCTCGGTGAGACTTTTGCTTGCAGTTAGTCCGGGGTCACAATTGTGTGTGCAATGCGGGAAACTCCCGCGAGTCTCTTGCATCAATATCCAGCACTGCTGCCAGCACTCGGGGCCGGGGCGTGCGGCTGCATAGAAATACATGCAGCTGAACGCTCCAGTCCCAAGTGTCGGTGGCAGTTTCTCGCATTGCACACACAATTGTAACCCCAGCCTTAGAAAAAGCCTCAGTGCAGTGGTGAGTTCTCTGGAAGAAATTTACCATTGTGAACTCACCACTGCACTGTGAGATTTTTTCTCATTGTGCTAGCGGTGATCACTAGGGTTGAGCGAAACGGGTCATGCATTTTCATAAGTCGCCGGACTTTTGGCAAAGTCGGCGTCTCATGAAACCCGACCCGATCCCTGTGCGGGGTCGGCCATGCGGTACGCGATCTTGGCGCTAAAGT
Organism: Ranitomeya variabilis; assembly: GCF_051348905.1. Classification (NCBI taxonomy): domain Eukaryota; kingdom Metazoa; phylum Chordata; class Amphibia; order Anura; family Dendrobatidae; genus Ranitomeya; species Ranitomeya variabilis. The sequence continues at coordinate 541,271,479 of NC_135235.1, read as the reverse complement.
CGCGTTTCGTATGACGCGTTTAGCGCCATTTTTTCAGCCAATGAATGAGCGTGGGCAGAGTGATGACATAGGTCTTAGGGGAGTGAACGCCTATCATCATGTTATCGTTTGTGCGCAGTAGGGATTTGGAATGTGCAATAGGAAATTTTCTTTTCTTTTCAATGTTCTTTTTATTGAAAAGTAATGCAAATAGTCAAAAATAATGACATTAGTAGAATAACAGTTAAAAAGTATAACAATAAACCTTGGGTTCATCGTGAATCCTCTAGAATATCTGCGGACATTCAGACGGCGACCTCAATCCAGTCATCAAACCCTCTCCAATGGCTATTCATGATAAGGTAATTTCATGTGCAATAGGAAGAAAGAGAGAGAGAGAGAGAGAGAGAAAAAAAAATTCCTTCATTGGGTTTCGGCCGAAACCCGACTTTTCACGGTGGTCGGCCGATTTCACTCGACTCGACTTTTAAGACAGTCGGGTTTCACAAAACCCGACTCGACCCTAAAAAACTAAAGGTCGCTCAACCCTAGTGATCACTGCCGTTCAGGAGCCTGCTCACTGCAGCTCATTCTTCCCCATTTCTCAGCATGAACGGCCGCATGATGCTACCGATCTTGCTGAAGAGCATGTCACACAAATGGATTACATCGTGGGACACTATGTATTCCAGCCATCCCACGCAGTCTCAGTGACCGCCGGTAACCTCAACTACGTCAGCAATGGTCACTGATGCTGCGCTCGTAGCAGCTCATTATTCAGTGGTTTTCAGCTTGGACGGTGGCATCTAGGAACCGTCCAGGTTGAAAACTTTATTCCCATACATAAATTATAGTGTGGGACAGAACGACGGACAGGAGGGGGATATGGTTTTCTTTTTTATTACAGGAGCCCTTGGCTTCAATGGAATGGGCATTAGGAAAGAATAACTGTTTGTTATTTTAAAATAAATGTTTAGTTAAAATAAAACTTTATTCTGGCTGTGTGTTTATTTACAATACAACTACAGGATTAGTAATGGAGAGGCGTCTAATAGACGCCTCTCCATTACTAAGCCGGGGGCTTGGTATCACCAGACAATAAAAAGGTGACATCAACCCCACAACTATGAACCCCACTTGCCACCGCTACAGGGCAATAGGGAAAAGCACCAGAATTGGTGCATCTAAGGCTTGTTTTACACTTGCCGTGGTTTTGCGGCCCACAATAATTGCACGACGCGCCGTATTTACGGCCGTGAAAAAATATCGAGGCTGCTCGATATTTTTCACGGCTTACAGATACGGCCCCCATTGTCAATCAATGGGGCTGCAAAAACAACGGAAGGTTGTTTCTGCGGTGCGCCGTCACTTCCGATTTTGCGGAACGCCATTTTTTTTCCAAATACTTTTGCTATAGTATTGTGAAGCTGGAAAACAGCGATCCACAAGTGTTTTGCGGTCCGATATTGCAGACCAATACGGCCCACAAAAAAGGCCCGTAATAACGGGCCGCAAAAACCCGGTAAGTGTAAGGGTATGTGCACAAGTTGCGGATTGGCAGCTGCGGATTCGCAGCAGTTTTCCATGAGTTTACAGTATTATGTAAACCTATGGAAAACAAAATCCGCAGTGCACATGCTGCGGGAAAAAAACGCGCGGAAACTTAGCGTTTATTCCGCATGTCAATTCTTTGTGCGGGTGGAATCTGCACAAAATCCGCGGTAATTCCGCAGTGCGGTTTACCTGCGGATTTTCCAAAATCAGTCTGGAAAAATCCGCTGAGTAATCCCAAGCGTGTGCACATATGCACACGCTGCGGATTTTTCCGGACTGATTTTGGTATATCCGCAGGTAAACCTTACTGCGGATTTCCTACGGAATTACCGCAATTTTTAAACCGATGCGGGATCCGCACAAAGAATTGACATGCTGTGGAATAAACGCTACGTTTCCGAGCGTTTTTTTTCTGCAGCATGTGCACTGCGGATTTTGTTTTCGATAGGTTAACATGGTACTGTAAACTCATGGAAAATTTCTGCGAATCCGGAGCGGCCAATCCGCTGCGGATACGAAGCAAAATCCACAACGTGTGCACATACCATAATAGATGCACTTTTTCTGGGCAGCTGCTATTTTTAGGCTGAGAGGGGGTCAATATCCATGGCCTCATACCAGCACCCAGTTGTCTGCTTTAGCTTGGCTGGTTGTCAAAAATGGTGGTAAGGGGAAACACTTTTTTTTAATTTAAATAATTAAAATAAATAACTTTAAATAATGCTCCCATCAACCGCAGCCTGCTCTCATATTTAACGGCAGCAGGTGTAGGCTGATGGGATTAATAGTCCCATCAGCTGTCACTTATCAGTTGAATATAACAAATCATTCTCCCCTGCTCGCCGGCAGATCAGAGAATGATGCGAGCAGTCTTCAGTATCTGGCGATGGGGAACAGTGATGACTGTACTGCTGCTTCCAAGGCGCCGATACATTTGGTACTGATGCGGCACATAATTGCTACAAGTGTGCTGCAAGTATTGCACTCACGGACATCCCCGGTATTGGAAATATCAGAATGTGTGAAACCAGCTTAACACGTTCATGGTCTGTGCCCGAACAGTAGGTGTTCAGTACGGACCCCAAACTTTACTGCTGGGGTTCGCGAATCTCTAGTTATCACTTCTACATTGATAACTTACACCAGTATCTTCGCTCTTCAAGATACTGTCAGAGGTACAGTTGCATGCGGCACAGTGCAAATAAATCAGAGGCCTCCCTAAGCCGCTAATTGGGCAACTGCTGAGAATGGGCAAAAGCAGAGCCCAATGCAGCGACATGCTTATAGTCAAGTATAAGGACAAAAGGGATGTCCTTATCTTAACCACCATGCACCGTGACAACACCTCCCTGAGGTACCAAAAGTCCCAAAGTCAGATGGCATCTTGGATTACAAGAAGTACATGGGTGGTGTAGATCTCTCAGATCAGGTCCTCAAACCATACAGTGCCATGCGAAAAACTAAAGTATGGTACAAAAAAAATTGGCCGTGCATATTGTACAGATGGCATTGTACAATGCCTTGGTGCTGTTTCGATCTGAAAGCAGTAGGAGTCCTTTCCTTCAGTTTCAGGAGGTGGTCATCAAGGCCCTAATGTTTGGCACTCAGGACGGTAAGGGTCCATATTGTCTCATGTCAACATTTTCCAGCAGAGGTTCCCCAAACAGCAAAGGGAAGAACACAAAAACGGTGCACAGTATGCTCCAAGAGGAGAATCTGAAAAGACACAATTTACCATTGCGAAACCTGGCCTTTACATTAAGGATTACTTCAAAGAGTACCACACGTCCACATTTGTTTTTACCCTGTTCACACAACACAATTTTATAATCTGATGTACTCTGCAGTTTCCAAAATGGGGTCACTTGGGGATTTCTACTGTTTAGGCACATTGAGGGCTCTGCCAACACGACATGGCACCCGCAGACCATTCTATCAAAGTCTGAATTCCAAAACTTCACTCGTTTCCTTCCGAGCCCTGACGTTCACCCAAACAGTGATTTTCCTCCACATATGGGGTATCAACGTACTCAGGAGAAATTGCAAAACTTTTGGGGTCCCTTTCGTCCTGTTCCCCATGTGAAAATCATAAAAATGAACTTTTAGCCCCATTTTTTTTTTTTTTTTTTAAATTTTCGCAGCTCTAAGTTATAAACTTCTTTGAAGCACCTAGGGGTTCAAAGTGCTCCTCCCACATCTAGATAAGTTCATTGACTGGTCTAGTTTCCAAAATGGTGTCACATGTGAGGGGTGTTTTCAGCTGTTTAGACACATCAGAGGCTCTCCACACGCGATATGGCGTCCATTGTCAATTTCAGACAACTTTGAGTTCAAAAAGTCAAACTGTGCTCCTTCCTTTCCATGCACCAAAACAGTGGATTTCCCCCCACCTATGGGGCATTAGCATACTCAGGAGAAATTGCACAACTTTTGGGGTCCATTTTCTCCTGTTACTCTTGTAAATAAAAAAAGTTGAGGCCAAAAATATAATTTTTGTGACTAAAGTTAAATGTTCATTTTTTCCTTCCACGTTGACTCAATTCCTGTGAAGCATGTTTTCATGAACTACTTAAATGAGGTTTTAACCCCTTCCCGGCATGTGACGGTATAGTACGTCACATGTCGGGACCCCCGCTTTGATGTGCGCTCCGGCGGTGAGCGCACATCAAAGTCGCGACATGTCAGCTGTTTTTTACAGCTGACATGTGCGTGCAATAGCGGCGGGTGAAATCGCGATCACCCGCCGCTATTAACTAGTTAAATGCCGCTGTCAAACGCAGACAGCGGCATTTAACTACCGCATCCGGCCGTGCGGCCGGATATGAGCGCATCGCCGACCCCCGTCACATGATCGGGGGTCGGCGATGTGTCAGGAAGGTAACCATAGAGGTCCTTGAGACCTCTATGGTTACTGATTGCCGGTGGCTGTGAGCGCCACCCTGTGGTCGGCGCTCACAGCACACCTGCAAATCTGCTGTGTAGCAGCGATCTTATGATCTTATGATCACTGCTGCATAGCAGAGCCGATCGGGCTGTGCCTGCTTCTAGCCTCCCATGGAGGCTATAGAAGCATGGCAAAAGTAAAAAAAAAAAGTTTTTAAAAATGTGAAAAAAATAAAAAAAATATAAAAGTTTAAATCACCCCCCTTTCGCCCCAATCAAAATAAATCAATAAAAAAAAACCCAACCTACACATATTTGGTATCGCCGCGTTCAGAATCGCCCGATCAATAAAAAAAAAGCATTAACCTGATCGCTAAATGGCGTAATGAGAAAAAAATTCGAAACGCCAGATTTACGTTTTTTTGGTCGCCACGACATTGCATTAAAATGCAATAACGGGCGATCAAAAGAACGTATCTACACCAAAATGCTATCATTAAAAACGCCAGCTCGGCACGCAAAAAATAAGCCCTCACCTGACCCCAGATCACGAAAAATGGAGACGCTACGAGTATCGGAAAATGGCGCAATTTTGTTTTGTTTTTTGCAAAGTTTGGAATTTTTTTTCACCACTTAGGTGAAAGTCTTAGTTACTCACCGGTTAACGGTGTTTTTCGGAGTCCATGACAGCACTACGGAGAGAGGGGATCCGCCCTTCAGGAACAGGAAACCTACAGATACATAAGGGCGGCACCTCTCCCACGCATCAGTTGGTTTACAGAGCACAAGAGGACCACCAAGGTTAATAGCATACATAATAAACAATGATACAAATAACTAACTATTCACTACCCGTGAATTATATAAATAAAGGAAGAGGTGTACACCCAGAACTTAAGAAGACGGGAGGGTATGTACAGGTGCTGTCATGGACTCCGAAAAACACCGTTAACCGGTGAGTAACTAAGACTTTATCGGTCGTCCATGACAGCACTACGGAGAGAATTACAGAGAGTAACTAACTAGGGAGGGACTACAGCTTGCAGCACCCTTACACCAAACGAAAGGTCAGAAGAGGCACCCAAGTTCAATCTATAATGGTTATAGAATGTGTGTGGAGAAGACCAAGTAGCAGCCTTACAAATTTGGTCGATCGACACCTCCAATCTTTCTGCCCACGAAGCCGCCATAGCTCTAGTGGAATGCGCTTTTAGACCTTCAGGCGCCGGCTTGCCCTTTGAGATGTATGCCAGCGAGATAGCCTCCCTGATCCATCTAGCTAAAGTAGATTTTGATGCCCTGTGACCCTTCCTACTACCCTGATAGGACACGAATAGGGCGTTATCTATCTTCCAGGGATCAGTTACTGCCAGATATTCCAGGATACATCTTTTTACATCTAAAGTGTGTAGCTTCCTTTCCTTATCGTTAGTAGGATTGGGGAGGAAGGATGGAAGAACTATTTCCTGTGTTCTGTGGAACCTGGACACTACTTTAGGAAGATATGCTGGATCAGGGGATAGTATCACTCTATCATCCCTAAGCTGCATGTAAGGGGGAACCCTGGATAATGCTTGGATGTCGCCTATCCTACGCGCCGATGTTAGGGCCACCAGGAAGGCTACTTTAAGGGATACATTTTTAATAGAGGCTGATGAAATTGGCTCAAATGGGGCCTCTGTCATGGCTGAGAGGACTAGGTTCAGGTCCCATGGCATGACCCTATTCTTCACCATTGGCCTGGACCGTTTTGTCGCTCTGATGAATCTGCTGACCCAGTGATTCTCAGCAATGTTGCAGCCAAAGAGGGCCCCTAAGGCTGATACCTGCACTTTAAGTGTATTTGGGGATAACCCCATATCTAACCCTTTCTGTAAGAATTCTAAAATCTGGTCTATTGGTATTGACTGACCAGCTATTACCCCCGAGTTTTGAAGGAACCTCTTCCAGATCCTAACATAAATCTTTGTGGTGATTATTTTTCTGCTCTTCAGCAGAGTGTTAATGAGGCCCGGAGAGAACCCCCTATCCTTTAACAGCGCCCGCTCAAAATCCACGCCGTCAGATGAAGGCCAACCGCCCGAGGATGGTAGACTGGGCCCTGGGACAGGAGATCCGGGATGTCTGGCAAGACCCATGGGTCGGATATCGACATAGCCCTCAGGCATGGAAACCACGTCCTTCTGGGCCAGAAGGGGGCAATTATTATCACTGTGGCTTTGTCCTTCCTGATTTTCCTCACCACCAGAGGAAGTAGAGACAGGGGAGGAAAGGCGTAGGCTAGCCTGAAGTTCCAGTCTATGAGGAGGGCGTCTACTGACAGAGGATTTTCTCTGGGGTTGAGAGAGCAGAATTGTGCCACTTTCCTGTTTTCTTTTGTGGCAAACAGGTCTATTTCTGGTTGACCCCATCTTTCCACGATGAGGTTGAAGATGGAGTCGTTCAGGGACCACTCCCCCTGCCTCAATGTGTTGCGGCTTAAGAAATCCGCTGTAGTGTTTTCTGCCCCTCTTATGTGAAGAGCCGTCAATGAGAGAAGATGTTGCTCTGCTAGATGGAATAGACGATCTGCTACGCACATTAGGGATTTGGAACGAGTCCCGCCTTGGTGATTTATGTATGCCACGGCGACCCGATTGTCCGAGAATACCCGCACGTGGTGGCCCTGTAGATAGACAAGGAGTGATTTAACTGCCTGTTCCACAGCCGTTAACTCCTTTAGGTTGGAAGACATTTCTATCTGATCCCGATCCCAAAGCCCCTGGATCAATGTATCCCCCATGTGAGCCCCCCATCCAGAAGGGCTAGCGTCCGAGGTGACTATACGAGTTACATTATATTCCCAGGGGACCCCTGTGGACAGGTTCTCTTGGACTAGCCACCATCCGAGGGATATAATAGCGTCTTGGGATAGGGTCATCAGGCTCTCCAGACATCCCCCCAACCTTTTTTGTTGTAACAGCACCTCGCCCTGAAGTATCCTCGTATGATACTGGGCCCATCGGACCGCTGGAATACAGGACGAGAGAGAGCCCAACAGAGACATGGCTCTTCTAAGGGACATGGTGGGGTTTTCAGAGGCATTCAGCACCTGAAGGTGCAAGCGATCAATTTTTTCTTGAGGCAAACGGCATTCCTGAACCTGGGAATCCAGGGTCAGGCCTAAAAATCGCTGCACCGTCATGGGCTGTAAGCGTGATTTTTTGACATTTAGCATCCACCCCAGACGCTCCAGAGCAGACATCACTTTATGTAACTGTTCCAGACAGTGATCCGCCGTTTTACCTACGATAAGGAGATCGTCCAGGTAGGGGATTATTAGAATGTTGGACTCATGCAAGTGAGCCATAACCTCCGCCATAACTTTGGTAAACACTCGAGGGGCGACCGATATACCAAAGGGGAGGGCCCTATACTGGAAGTGTCTGATTACCCCATCCAACCTTACCGCCACCCTCAGGTATCGTTGGTGACCTGCATAAATGGGGATATGGTAATAGGCGTCCTTCAAATCCAATACTACCATAAAGCAGTTTTTAAACAGCAGCTTTATTGCGGTGTTAATAGTTTCCATCTTAAATGATTGGACGGTCAGGAAATTATTAAGAGCCCTAAGGTTAATAATTGTTCTGAAGGAGCCATCAGGTTTACTTATTAGAAATAGAGGAGAGTAGAATCCTCTACCCTGTTCTCCTTCCGGAACCTCTGACAGGACATTCTTACTGAGCAGGTCGTGAACTTCTGCTTCCAGGGCCGCCTGTTCTGCTGGAGAGGACCTGAGTGGGGTAACTCTGAAGAAGTTCTGAGGGATGGAGGAGAACTCTAGCCGCAGACCCGTAGCTATTAACCCCAAAATCCAATCACTACTGGAGATTTTGGACCAGGCCGGGTAGAAGGCAGATAGTCTACCTCCCACCGGGGCGACTAGTCATTGGGGTGGTTTTTTGACCTCACGGGATGGCTCCTGACGTCCTCCACCTCCAAACATAAATCCAGTACCTTTCTTCTTTTTCTCATCCCATCTGCTCTGGTCTCTGGCTGGTCTCCTCCGAAAGAATCTTTTCCCTGTGAAGGGACGCCTGTAAGAGGTAGCTGGTAGATTGGGAAACTTTTTCTTCTCGTCTCCAGCTTTCTCCAGCAGTTCGTCTAGGACTGGACCAAACAGGTATTCCCCTTCGCATGGGATAGAGCACAGACGGGATCTGGATTGAAGGTCACCTGGCCAACATTTCAGCCACAGGGCCCTGCGTGCTGCGTTTGATAGTCCGGCCGCCCTAGCCGCCATTCTTGCCGAATCCGCAGATGCGTCCGCGAGAAAGGCAGCGGCATTCTGAATTGTTGGCAGGAATTTCAACATAGAGTCTCTGGAAACACCGCCTTCCAACTTAGACCCTAGCTGATCCAGCCAGACCATCATCGATCTGGCTGCACATGTCGCAGCTACAGCAGGTCTCAGGGCACCCGCCGACATCTCCCATGTCCCTTTAAGGAATGAGTCAGCCCTCTTATCGAGAGGGTCCTTTAGGGAAGCCATGTCGTCGAAGGGGATAGATGATTTTTTAGACGCCTTAGACACCGCTGCGTCCAATTTCGGCGCCTTATCCCATGTATTCACCATGGGGTCCTCAAAGGGATATCTGCGTTTAAAGGCAGGTGGAAAAGAGCCTTTCTTCTCCGGTTTTTTCCATTCCCTTTTGATGAGGTTCTGGACCTTGTCATTGAGCGGAAAAGACCTACGTTTTTTAGGGTCTAGACCGCCAAACATTAGGTCCTGTGTAGAGAGTTCTGGCCTTTCATCAGCCACCCCCATGGTGGATCTAACTGACTTAATAAGTTTGTCCATTTGGTCCAATGGGAAACAGAACCGGTTAGACTCCTCTTCCGAAGAGGACGCTGAGGAGACAGAGGCGTCTGACTCATTCTCCCTACTAGGGCCAGCGGACAAATCCGACTCTGAGGCGCTAGGCTCCCTTCTTCTTTTGGAAGACTCCCCCCGGGACAGGGATTTCAGGGAATCTTTCACCTCCTTCCTGATAATCTCCCTAAGGCTTGATGTGAAATCAGGAGACTCTTCCGCCACCTATGGGAGCGGAGAAAAAGGCTATGTAATTTATCTGGCGCTACCGCTATCAGTGTTCCCATCAATTTATTTCCTACCGTCTGCCGTACACACGACTGACAAAGTCTCTTAGGGTAGGCGTCTGGCAAAGGGCAAGCGCATAGCGCGCACTCCTTGTTTTTTGATTTACCAGCGCTTTTTTTCCCCTACGGAAATAAACATAGGAAAAGACTGCATCAGGGTACATTCACGAAGATCTCTTACCCAGGCAGTAGCGGTAGGTACCGGATTACTGGGGGGTCGGTCCAGATCCTTCTGCTTAGATCTGCGACTGGTCTGGTTACTGCGTCCGCGGGTCTTCAGCTGGGGGTTCGCATGGGACTTCTCCGAGGATCCATCCTGCTCCTGCTCCAGCAGACCGACGGCAGCTTCCGGCTCATCCATAGCTGCAGATGGGCTCACAAGCAGTGCTGCAGCATTTTGTTTGGCTATAAATAGCCCTCCCCCGGATCCGGAATCAGTGCAGGTGTGTGGCCAAATCCACCCCCCCGACTTGCAGGTGACTGCTCCACCCCCCCCTGCACCCAAACGCCCCCCCCCCCGCCCCCGCCCCCGCCGCATGCAGGACAGCGGCGTTTTTAGAAAAAAACCGGCCGGCGTTTGACTTCCGGTTTTGGCCCCGCCCCCTGTGCGTCACTTCCGGTTTCGGGCAGAACGCTCAGAAACGTGCCCGGAAGCCTGGGAACGGCGCCGCCGGACCCCCCAGCCGCCCCCCCGCTACGCCACCGCCGCTTCCACGGCCGCAGCCCAGCGGTGACCGCGGCAGAGGCCGGTGTCCGACCCCCAGCTCCGGTCCCGAATCGAAAGGAGCACACAGGACGCCGCGCTGCACCGCACCGACGGGGAGAGTGGGGAAGACCGAGGCCCAGGGGGGAGAGCGGACCCCGGGGGGGGACATACTCACCTGCTGACCACTGGGGATGGACCTCCTCCGGACGTCGCTCCACACTGCACCGCTCACTGTCGTGGAGCCCTACCCGGACCCACCGTGGCGCTTCCAGGGACCCGCACTGCCCGAGGTAGGAGACCCCCTCGCTACCTGGGTCGGACAGCCGGCCTGGGTATTGATAGGAGAAACGAAGTCGTATCTGCAGGGAATCCTGTCCTCCAGGAACAGGAAACCAACTGATGCGTGGGAGAGGTGCCGCCCTTATGTATCTGTAGGTTTCCTGTTCCTGAAGGGCGGATCCCCTCTCTCCGTAGTGCTGTCATGGACGACCGATAAAAATAACCTAGTCATGTTAGGTGTCTATAAACTCGTAGTGACCTGGAGAATCATAATGGCAGGTCAGTTTTAGCATTTAGTGAACCTAGCAAAATAGGCAAGCAAAAAACAAGTGTGGGATTGCACTTTTTTTGCAATTTCACTGCACTTGGAATTTTTTTCCCGTTTTCTAGTACACAACATGCTAAAACCAATGATGTCGTTCAAAAGTACAACTCGTCCCGCAAAAAATAAGCCCTCACATGGCCAAATTGACGGAAAAATAAAAAAGTTATGGCTCTGGGAAGGAGGGGAGCGAAAAACGAAAACGGAAAAACGGAAAAAGCTCCGGGGGTGAAGGGGTTAAACAACTTGAAGGGTGCAATTTTTAGAATGGGGTAATTTGTGGGTATTTTATGTCATGTGGACACCTCAAAGTCATTTCAAATATGATGTGGTCCCTAAAAAAATGGTTTTGTAAATTTTGTTGGAAAAAGGAAAAATCGTTGGTGAATTTTTAACCCTTATAACTTAAGTTTTCAGTTATTTTATCCCATTTGTTGTTTGCTTCACAATAAAAAGAAAACCAAATGTTCAGTTGTAGGCATGTACATTACATGAACAGATGCAAACCCTCAAAAGCAAAAGTGTAATGCCAGTTTGTGAGGCAGCAAAATACTAAAAATTACAAGGGGGTGAATTATTTTGCCAGCCACTGTAAGGGACTCAATTTTTTTTTTTGCACTTTATGGATTGTGAGTCATCCAACTAGCTGTGAATATATCTACAAATATTTGTTACAGGACCTGACTCAGCATGAGCATCCCAATAACTATCCATCTGAGAATAGGAACTAATCCTGATGCAGCATAAAGCGCCTGTTACCGGACTTGAAGGCCAACCCTTACACATTATTTCTCTAATCTTCCTTCTCAAACTATGCTTCAAAGAGGGACCATAGCCACTGTCTTAAAGCCGTTGTCCACTACTCAGACACCCCTTCTGAGTCCTTATTTCCACCAAAATAAAACCACCTACACTCATCTCCAATGCCAGCGCTGTGTACAGGCTCTTCCAGGGCCAACATGTTATGTCATGCAATCCGTGCCTGCAGATGATCAGTGGCGGCATCACTGGACATCCCTTCTTTGAACATCAGACATTCTGAGGTAACAGCTGCTCTCAGATTTCCTCCAGATGTCCGATTCCTCTGAATGAGGGGAGAGTGAAGCAGCAGCGGGAGAGCCAGTGGGACTGGAGGCAAATATAGGTATTATTTCACTTGGAGAAACAGTGATTGAGAAATGTTTGTCCGTGTCGTGAACACCACCTTAATTGAAGAGATTCTACGATAAGTACTGCAAGACTATATTTTGACTAAAGTCTGTCACACACGAGATAGCGGACAGCTGAACGATGATTTGGATAGCAGCCATCTAAAGGTACCTTCACACTGAACAACGATAACGATAGCGATCCGTGACGTTGCAGTGTCCTGGATAGCGATATCGTTGTGTTTGACACACAGCAGCGATCTGGATCCTGCTGTGATATCGTTGGTCGGAGCTAGAAGGCCAGCACCTTATTTCGTCATTAGGTCGGTGTGTATCGTCGTCTTTGACAGCAAAAGCAACGATGCCAGCAATGTTTTACAATGGTAACCAGGGTAAATATCGGGTTACTAAGCGCAGGGCCGCGCTTAGTAACCCGATATTTACCCTGGTTACCATTGTAAGTGTAAAAAAAAACAAAAACAGTACATACTCACCTTCTGATGTCTGTCACGTCTCCCGGCGTCCGCGCTGCTGCTCAGAGCTTCCTGCACTGAATGTGTCAGTGCCGGCCGTAAAGCAAAGCACAGCGGTGACGTCACCGCTCTGCTTTAGGGCCGGCGCTTACACAGTACAGGGAAGCGGACGCCGGGGGACGCGACAGACACCAGAATGTGAGTATGCAGTGTTTGGTTTTTTTTACATTTACACTGGTAACCAGGGTAAACATCGGGTTACTAAGCGCAGCCCTGCGCTTAGTAACCCGATGTTTACCCTGGTTACCCGGGGACTTCGGCATCGTTGGTCGCTGGAGGGCTGTCTGTGTGACAGCTCTCCAGCGACCACACAACGACGAAACAGCGACGCTGCAGCGATCGGCATCGTTGTCTATATCGCTGCAGCGTCGCTTAATGTGACAGTCCCTTAATTCAGCCAAGCGCTCCTGAGTTTTCAAAGACAATTCTGGCAACAGCTTAGCTCTAGGAGAAAATATGATAGTCAAGCGCTACTATACACATTATAATAATGTACAACAGTATAATATGTAAAGGGGGCTTTAGGGTCCTTTTACACAATAATTATTTGAATATATAATCAAATGTTATGGCCACAAAAAATATGCTATTGACAACTTTTTATCATTTGATCAGTGGATAGGTTTAAAGGGAATCTGTCACATTTGACCTACCTAAACTATTAATACGAGCATACAGGTTATAGACTGCTGAAAAAAAAAAACCGTCATCCCTGTATGCCTCATATCAGATGCCTTGTTGAGAAATCATCTTTTATTACTTTATGTAAATAACCTCTTCCAGGGAGGATGCTGTCTGGAAAAAAAAAACTCTGCCTCCTGAGCTTATCTTAAATAAAAGGGGAGTTACCAGTATGAGCCAACTAACACAGAACAGAACTGAAGTTTGACTTCTTGCAAAGATTTTTTTGCAGCGCTGTGAGCTCTGCTGTATTGCAACCCTGTCTGCATGCGAGATGGAAGCTGAGAGGACACTGCAGGTGTGTCCGGTATAAATCACACACAAATCAGGAGCCATTAAACATCACTGGTAACACCCCCTACATGTGAAAAGCTCTGGAGGCAGAGTTATCTTGCAGGCAGCGTCCTCATAGCCTAGAAAAGGTTACTTGCATAAAAAAAGGATCTCTCAACAAGACATCTGATATGAGACATACAGGGATTAATTTTTTTCATCAGTCTATAACTGTATGCCATATTAATAGTTTAGGTCAAATATGGTGACAGATTACATTTAAAGTCCAGACACATTAGGTGGCTGACAGCCCAAGGATCTTTTGGGCATCTCTCCTATTCACAGGACAGGACCACTTGTTCGGCTGACTGCTAATGGACGCTCACAAAGAAATCAATCTAAAACATCTCTCCCAGAAGCTTATGTCCCCTGATGCCCCTATACACAATGTCACAATGAATAAATAGCTGTCGGTGGTTACAACAGACATTAGGCTAATATGTATGAAAGGGGGTGGATTTAAACTGAGCAATAATTGGGTATGAGTAGCTATGATTTAGGAGCCGTTTTTCAATATATAAATTTGCTTGGCCACAAGGACAGCTCAGGCAGTTCTGTTTCAGGATGCTGTTAACAGTAGTACATATCTTCCTGGACCCTCTATAAATTTGACTTGATAGGGAAAAAGAAATGCAAGCTCTTTGTGAAATGAGTACACAACAGATTTAGGTTTCTTCCCATCTATCCTTTCTCTCATTATTTTATATCATTTACTTTCAGCACTGAATAGTCTTGATCACATACAACAATTCTTAGGGAAAATAAATGAAGCCACACAACCAACTCTTGTAATTTTTTTTTTTTTATTATAACTTAGGGTCCACAATTCCTGTCCCCTCTCAAAAAAATAAAATAATAAAAAGTTCATGGATTCCCCCCAAAAAAACAACTTGTAAACGTGGAATCCCATCAGCAGAAGATAAATTCATATTTTCTATTTCTTTGTCCAAATTAAAACAAATATATATAAAATAAAAAAAATAAATGATAACATATTGCTCGTCCATGCTGCTTCTCTAGTAAAAGCTAAATCAATTAAAAATCTCTCTGGAATTTGGCGCATGTGGACAAAGTTTGGAAACAATAGTAAACGTCATCTATATATATATATATATTTATATCCATATATATAAAAACAGGGACCGATGTGAGAAATCTCAGATATCTTGTACACTTGCCATTTCTTTTCTTTTTGATAGTTTAAAAACACACATTGCATTGTTGTAGTGTATAAATAGACCATAAACAGTACATACAAAGGGAGATCATGAAATTACACAGGCAAATAATGATCATGATAAAAAAAGGCAATACTTCGTTTTTTTCCCAATATGTATTTTCTACACAAGTTCTGCCCAATGTCTTGAAGTAACATGATTCCATAAAAGATTGTACTGTCGAAGGAAAATAAGACTTAAGTCAACGCTAATCATCAGAATAAAACAAAAAAAAAATGTGAACCCAAGTCAGCTGAAATGAATTTCAATTTGCATAAGGCCAAGCTGCTTTTTTTCTTCTAGAAAATCTTAAAAGAGGACCTGTCACTAGGTGCAGCATTTGCCCTTAGTTTATTCTGCCGCTCCTGAGTATTCCATTATTTTTTTTTTTTTAATTCCGCCATACAGTTCTACACATAATGGCCTTTTTACTTAGTACTACAGTAATTTTCATGTCCCTCAGGGGCGGTGCTCATAAGGGTAATAACGCAGGACAGTCTAATGACACACCCACAGGGAATCTTGTGAACCATGACCTCTTTGAAATGACTATAAAATTTAGCACTAAAAAGTATCTCTTGTCATTGTCATATAATGGGTTATATATATCACATCACACACTAATAGAGATATATATAAATGTTATGGTTTAGTCAGGGGAACAGCAGGAATAAGAGCAAAGCTGGCTACATTTAACTTGATGAGAGGTACCCTATTATTTTTTTTAAAAGCAACTATGTAGGAAAATGCGGCCTGACTTTTCACAGCAGCAATAATAAAGTATTCTCTTTTTAAACATTAAAATGGCTTTAGAAATGTGGCTTTTTTCTGATTTGTAGACCACAGGAAAAGAAATGAAAATTAAAAATTATGCAAACTGTTGCATGGAGGGGAAAAAAAATTGAACGGTTTTATTGCACGACCAACCCATATGTCCTTACACGCACATACATACAAAAATACAAATACTCACAATCACCATAATACTGATTTTGAAGCATGTACCCGTTTGAAATGGACAATACAATGAACGTGTATCTGTCACTTACACAATTGTTTTGGTGGAGCTCATAATACAGTGATCTTTAAAGGGAATCTGCCACCAGCACATACTGTATAATTACACCTACTAAGCAGCACTCTGCAGTCAGGTGGCCAGAAGTAGCAAGCCCCACATAAAATGTAATGCGTTTCCTTTCAGATTTGGTGAACGACATAAGGTTCAAGAGAAGATTTTTTATTAGCCTCCCAGCTTCCAGACCAGAGGTGATAACTTGCTGATCACTTGAGAATGGGGGTCCTGAGGTCCTATTTGGAGAAGAGGGCAAGTGGTTCCATTGAAAGAAAAACAAAACAAGAGAATCAATTAAAAACTAGTGATAAGCATAAAAAAGAAAATTCTGAACCACAAGCGGATTTGGGTCCCCCTGCAATCGGCAAGTTGTCACGTGTCCTGCAGAGAGCTGATGACTTGCAATCCTAGCACATTCCCTTTAAGGAGATTGTCTTAGTACAAGATTCTCTTTAAGGTTCAGGGCAACAATCCATATGCATGATGGCAGCAAACACTGTAACTGACAAGTGCACTGTAATACACAATGAACGAGTTTCATGACTATATTGTAAGTTTTCCACTTCCGATAAAAACGTAACAGTTTATCTGGAGAGAAGAAAAAAAAAAAAGGAAAAAGAAAATCTATCTTGTATTTATTTTTCTTTGATACAGTAAGTCTACCCTCCAAATTGGAAAAGACGCAACTCTGCTCCGCTGTTACAATAACAAGACCCTGCAGGCTGCAGTACCCATCCCAGGCTGTGTCTTTAAAACGTTGGACAGCAGAGATCACACCTTACCTGTTGAGCTCACCGTGCTGCCATACCTTCTCCAGTAGAGTGCATGCATGTGGCAGTATTATAAGCTGTGTGGAGTCTTAAGAGTCTATGAAGTAACGCCATATGCCTTAACATTTCCCCAAATCTCAATCAGGCTATTGCTTTTCAGAGACAGTTTGCTGTTTACAATTGTTACTAACTCCAGTGACATGTGACAATGGAATAAATAGGGAGGAGTGTTTTCTATTTGTACTGGTGAGAAAAGCTTGTTATGCCATTTGTCGCCAGGTGAAAAGGAACCACTAAAGGTACCGTCACACTCAGTAACTTTGCAACGAGAACGACAACGATCCGTGACGTTTCAGCGTCCTGGATAGCGATCTCGTTGTGTTTGACACGCAGCAGCGATCTGGATCCCGCTGTGATATCGCTGGTCGGAGCTAGAAGTCCAGAACTTTATTTCGTCGCCAGGTCGGCGTGTATCGTCATGTTTGTCATCAAAAGCAACGATGCCAGCAATGTTTTACATGGAGCTAACGACCTGTGAGAACGAGAAGTGAGTCGCCGTTACGTCACTGGATCACTCCTGCATCGTTTTGGAGTTGCTGTGTTTGACGTCTCTACAGCGACCTAAACAGCGACGCTGCAGCAATCTAGTTTAGGTCGGCTCGTTGTCAATATCGCCACAGCGTCGCTGAGTGTGACGGTACCTTTAGTTGCTTCATGCTGTCAAAATAAGGCCTCCATACATGGCTAGAGGGCTCACTTGGTCATCCTTAAAACGACATCCCTGCCAACCTGTTTCAGGATGCATATAATAGGTAGGCGATGGTATCAGACACCAATCTCTTCCAGCCGACATCTTCTTAAAACACCACTCTAGCGGTTTCTTTTATTTCCAGTGCTTTAGTGGTGCTACCAATTGAAGTTCCCTGTTGCTAGTCTTGTACTTATCAGCCGCCATTTTCAGCCGTTTCAGATGCCGCTCCGGTCAGTCTCCAGAAGTTTGTGACATACTAGATAACTCCATTGATTGCTGGGCGAGTTGGAGACTCGTAAGTCTATGAGAGCCAAAACAAGGTTTTCATACTTGCATTGAAAGCTTGTGACGATTACCTCTAACTTCCGGTCTAACAGAAGTTATGGTCACAAGACGACGGGAAGGGACCGTAGCGGCACACATTATAGATGAAGACGGCAGCTGGCAATTATAAGACTATTCTCGGGGACTTTAGATTAGAAGCACCACTCCAACGCTGAAATTATAAAAAAAAAAAAAAGTTAGAGTCGTGCTTAAAGGGAACCTGTCACTCCCAAAATGGAAGTTGAGCTAAGCCCATGTAGATAAGCCCCTGATGTATCCTGAAAGATGAGAAGAGGAGGTTAGATTATACTCCCCCAGGGGCGGTTCCGCTGCGGTCCGGTCCGATGGGTGTCGCCGTCCGGGGCCTCCCATCTTCTTACGATGACGTCCTCTTCTTGTCTTCACGCTGCGGCTCCGGCACAGGCGTACTTTGTCTGCCCTGTTGAGGGCAGAGCAAAGTACTGCAGTGCGCAGGCGCCGGGAAAGGTCAGAGAGGCCCGGCGAAGAGGACGTCATCGTAAGAAGATGGGAGGCCCCAGACCAGGACGCCCATCGGATCGGACCGCCCGTGTGAGTATAATCTAACCTCTTCTGATCATCTTTCAGGTTACATGGGGGCTTATCTACAGCATTCCAGAATGCTGTAGATAAGCCCCTGATGGCGGTGGTCTTAGCTCAACTTCCATTTTGGGGGTGACAGGTTCCCTTTAAACGGTAAAGTACATATTTTAGCTCATAGAAGTTATTGCGGATCCAAGTTAGTGCTATCCAATGGGGGTGAGCCTTTCTAATGGGCAAAGGTGAGGGCAAATCTTGTGGGTTCAGGTTGCGTCAATTTATAAAATTTGGCAAGCAACTATAAAGGAGTCAAAGGAAAGTGTATTTGGTTCTAGATGCAGCCATAATTATGTGACCATGATTTTGTATGCAAAGTTCAGATGCCATGATTTATGTTCAGACCACTACATTACGGGCTTGTAAGGGGCAAGCATTATCTGTATTTGCTGATTTATGAGAAAATAAGGAC
The DNA here is from genome assembly GCF_051348905.1 of Ranitomeya variabilis. Lineage (NCBI taxonomy): Eukaryota > Metazoa > Chordata > Amphibia > Anura > Dendrobatidae > Ranitomeya > Ranitomeya variabilis. The sequence continues at coordinate 541,252,758 of NC_135235.1, read as the reverse complement.
GTCACCTTTCAGTATGTAAACATGTCACTGGGTAGTAAATCAACAATTGCTCCCCATTACCGAATGCACATCACTCACTCCAATAAAATAAAAAAGTTGTAAATTAACACTTCCATATACCCACACCAACCCATAAAAAAAAAAAAAATTGGTCCTAAACATATTTGACAACGATCTAACCATCATGATGCTCCATAGTAGACATCCGAGGCAGATAACCACAATGCCATATTTACCAGGCTTGAGATGCTTTGGCGGTTTTCTTTTAATCATAAAATCTTGCCCAGCAGCTCCTGTCATTTTACTGCTAATACAGTATATACTCTATATATTCCAAAACAAAAGAGGAACGCGCTACTGTTGCTCCCTGTGGCTGCATCTCAACAAAGCAGCAAAGTGAATGGCTGCACATGTACAAGTTCATCTTTCAACAAGTGGATCATTCACCGCTAACCAACACTCAAGGTTACATGGCTGAAATTTACGATAAAAAAATAGGGGTGTCACCTATTTAAAAAAAAAAAAAAAAATCATCCAGGCACATTTCAATAAACTTCCATTTTTGTCTGTGGCACCAAAAATGATGTCAGAGAAATGAGCATTCTCCTACGGCTTGTACCTTTTTGCTACAACGTCCGCTACATTTACTGGGCCTTTGTGTGCTGGAAATACAACCGGACTCCACTGGCTCTAAGCTCACAGAATTGCAAGGGTCTTTTAACATTGATATATGTTTGCATTTCTTGGATGTGCCGTTTGCTCATCTAAAACAAAGGCAAGATAGCTGTATTCAAAATTTATAACATTTTTCACGCTTCTATACAATAATTTGAACACAATGGTTTCTTTTTTATTATTTTCAATGATATTGCAAAATACATGTTCCTGAATGCTGCATGAACAGTAAAAATGAGGTATATCAAAAGGAAAAAATAAAAATAAAATGAACACTGTACATACATAATTTGTCAAAAAAAACAAAACATGATAGTAAAAAAAAAAAAAATGTTTAAGTCCATTAATTTAAAGCTATTGCCGAGAATATTAAATATAATAGACTGGAATACCGACGTGACCTACTCTGAAGGTTATGACATCGTTACGATGAACAGGAGAAGTGAGCTGCACTGTTTAAAGGGAGGGGTAGGAAAAGAAAAAAAAAAAAAAAAAATTAAACTCAATATGTGCCTTCAGCTCAAAATCCCATTCCTGAGTCCGATAATCTACAAGCCATTTTAGATTATTTTTTTCCCCATAGTCAGCAAACGGCAGGTTTTTTTTGTTATTCCCCTCTGGAGAAGTTTGCAATTTGAAGAAGAAGAAGGAAAAAAAAAAAAAAAAAATACTCTGCAGTTGCCCCAAAATCGTATTTGGTTACCCTGTTCCCCGGCTCTTCCCTCCCCCCACTATCTATTTTTTTAGTAAAAGTTTAGGTACAAGCTGAACTATCACAACACTTTTCATAATAAAGAAAAAAAAATTTTTTGCATTGGCAGGGCATAGATTACATAAATCTTGTTACGATTGTGTAGAAACATTCTAAGATGGCAGTGTCTTCAAAAATAAAAAATACACCATGATTTAAAAGACATCCAATATCTGGCAAACTCACAGCCTCACCTGAAGCTCTGACTAGTTGACGCCTTGACTCTGATGCTACCTGTATCATTTACATCAGATAGCAAATTTGTGTACCCTGAGAATTCTGGAGTTGAAGTCCGCAACCTGTGATCCACTCCCCCATCAGTGCTAGTGTTATATATTGGCACCCTGCTGCCAGGTTTGAATTGAGAACCGAATGCTTGTGCAAAGTTCTCGATCTGGCACGCGTCATGTGGTCGGATGTCTTTGTGTTGTTCTAACGAACTGGCCAAATCCTGAGGTTGAAGGTGATAACCTGAAGAGGACTCAAGGCCCTTTTGCTGATCCTTTTGCCCATTCAATTCCTGAGATGATATCTGGTAACTGGAGGATGTGTCTAAAGTTTTCTGGGACTCGATCTGATCAGCCAGCTCCTGGGAGGGAGTCAACTGTTGAGTCTCCAGTGATAAGGAGAAACCAGCTTGGGGGCCCACCACCATGCCAAAGTGTGACTTTGGCAGAGTGGACGGTAATACTGATGTTACCGACTGATTGAACCCACACTCGAGAGGAGATGTAGTGTAAATCTGTTTGTCGGGAAATAGAGAATGATTGGCGAGAGATGAAGATAGGCTCACAAACTGTAAACTCGGCCCCAGGGGGAATGAAGTCGTATGGCTTGTTCTTTCCAACGCTTGCTGAAGGTACTTTGAATACTCCTGAAACATACTGGCCTTATCATTTGGTGTAGACTGCGAGTCTGAGCAGACATTCTCCTGCACCAAATCATTGTGGTCTCCTGGTGTCTGGAGCTCAACGTGATGATCTGCAATGTTAAAGGAGACGTCGGGATGCCCAACCGATTTGTGTGTGTAGTGATCCAAGATGCTCTGGAGAACCTCGTCGGGAATGACAGATTTGTCATGACAATTCTTGATTTCGACATTCAGTGCCTGGGAATCGATAAGAGTTAGTGGGTTGTCCCCATCGATAACACTGGAAACTGCAGAGTGGATGACAGACTGTTGAGCCGCCATATGCCCTACATTCACACCATAGGCATTGTTGCTGCCAGAGGCCTGCAGGTACCTCCGCTTTTTCAGGAACTGCATTGCATCATCATAATTGCTACTGGTAGGACCCTTGCTACCTGAACTTTGAAGGAGGTTCATGGCATCTACATTGGTATTTCCTACCAAGTCAAGAGGGTTGTTCTGTTTATCTGAAAGTTTATGTATTCCCATGTTAGCAGACTGGGCCTCCAATGAGAGATCATGCTTCTCTGCTTGTTTCCGGTTGACCTTCTTGAACAACAATTTTGGCCCCTTGGTATCCAGGTCTTCAATGCCGGTGCTGGACGAACCACTACTGGAAGACACTATTGGAACATCCACTGCGTAAGTCTGAACGTCAAGACCTGCTCCCATGTGTGCCTCATTCAATTTGTTGCCATGCTTGTGGTCCTTGTGAGAGGAACCGTTTCTTGACTTGCTTTTTTTGCGCCCAGAAAAACTGGAATTTCCCTGAGATAAATCAAAGTTGCCAGACAGATTATCCATATTAGGATTCGATGACCCGGGCTCCAATCCTTTATTCACATTCTCGCCACATGTCCTTTTGTGCTTCAGCAACCTATCTGTTCTCGAGAAGAACTGTCAAAACAAAGTTTAGTGCTGAATTAACACACGGATAAAAACTCCCAGAAAATTAAAATGACCCCAAAAAGCATCAATAAGCGATTGGTATGATTGTCATAATCATGGCACGAAGACAGAAAGGCTATAATGACGCATACAGTTTAATAAGGAAATACTTCTATTTCCCTAACAAAAAATTCTGGAGCACCTTTTCTTAGATCTCTGTGTTGTGCTTTTCCTCCCAAAAACAAATTCATTGACAATTGGGTATTACTCACACTGGCACAACCAACACTGGCAGTGTCAGCCTGTTGAACCATACAGTACTTATTCATACAATTCAAGGAGGAATAACAAGGGAAACAGTACAGGGCAGAGCTCCAAGAAAGCATACTCCAAAACTGAAATATACAAGTATTTATAACACAAGAAAGCTGCTGGGTCTTATTTAAGAGGCTGTTCATATTTCAGGGTTATATTTCAGACACAGGAATAAATGTTCATGCTCCGACCACAAGAGGAGGAACAATGGAGACAACTGCCCTCATACAAGTTCTATGTAAGCAAGAGAAACAATGTACCGTATTTTGCGGATTATAAGATGCACCGGATTATAAGACGCACCCCAAATTTTGAGGAGAAAAATAGGAAAAAAAAACACAAATCAGGGATTTTTGTGTACTCACCGTAAAATCCTTTTCTCCGAGCCAATCATTGGGGGACACAGAACCATGGGTGTTATGCTGCTGCCACTAGGAGGCTGTAAATACAAAAAGATTAGCTCCTCCTCTGCAGTATACACCCATACACTGGCTCCAGCCGAACCAGTTCAGTGACAAAGCAGTAGGTGATCATAAGCATCAAATCAGCCATCAGTCCAACAGTGTGGGTGCTGTGTCCCCCAATGAGCGGCTCGGAAAAAAGGATTGTATGAGGAGTACACAAAAATACCTGTTTTTCTTTCGCCTCATTGGGGGACACAGGACCATGGGAGGTCCTAAAGCAGTCCCTGGGTGGGGAACCGACAATGATCAAACCCCATGCACCAACTGTCTATAGATGCACTAATGCCACCTTCAAGATTCGCCTGCCCAGGCCCGCATCTGCAGAAGCCTGAGTGTAAAACGTTGTAGAGCTTAGTGAATGTGTGCAGACTGGACCAAGTCGCAGCCTTGCAAACCTGTTAAGCCGACACCTGGTGCCGAATGGACTAAGAAGCACCCACCGACCGAGTGGAGTGCGCCATTATCCCCGCTGGGATAGGCGTTCCCCTAAGATGGTAAGACTCTTGAATAGCCGGCGTATCCACCTGGGTATTGTGGATTTTGAAGCGGCAAGTCCCTTCCTGTGACCCTCAGGAAGAATGAATAAAGTGTCCGACTTACGGAAGGATGCCGTCCGTGAGACGTACCTTATGAGAGCCCTCACTAAATACAGAGTGTGAAGAGCCCCTCTCCACCCGTGTACTGGTGCCGGGCAAAATGAGGGAAGGACAACGTCCCCATTAAGGTGAAAGGAGGAGACCACCTTGGGCAGGAAGGATGGGGATGGTGCGAGGACCACCTTGTCCTGGTGGAAAGTTAGGAAAGAAGCTCGACGGGACAGAGCGGCTAGCTCCAAAACCCGCTTGACAGACATCACCGCAACAAGAAATGCGATCTTCCATGAAAGGTGGGTTAACGAGACATTCTGCAGCAGTTCGAAGGGAGTATCCTGTAGGACACCCAGGAGCAAGTTAAGGTCCCAGACTTCCAACGGCGTTCTACAGGGAGGTATCACATGGGAGACTCCCTGAATGAAAGTCCTCATCTGCAGCTTGGAAGCAATCCTGCGCTGGAACAAAAACAGATCGGGCAGAGCTCTGGACTTTGAGGAAGCTAAGCGCTAGGTATGAGTATAGGTCGGTCTGAAGGAACTCCAAAATAGTGGGGATGGAGAATAGGTGAGGACGACCGCAGTCTTTGCACCATGCAAAAAAGGCCTTCCAGGTGCATTGATAAAAGCGTACCGATACAGGCTTCCGAGCGCTAATCATGGTGGAAACCACCTTTTGGGAGAAACCAGCTTGGGTTAGGACCAGAGTTCTGGGGGCAAATCGGGCCCTGGGAGAGCAGATCTGGTCGATCCAGTTACCTCCAGGGAACGTCGACGACGAGCTGCACCAACTCTGCGAAACACGCTCCGCGTGGCCAGTCCGGAGCGACTAGGATCACTGTGACACCCTCCGCCTTGATCTTCCTGATGACCCTTGGAAGTAACGGAAGTGGGGGAAACAAGTACGGTAGACAAAACTGACCCCATGGAAGAAGAGAGAACAAAATCGTGGAACAATGCAAGGTCACCACCATACTAATTATTTACCCAAAATAGGGATTGTTCATATATTTATCAACTGGGACCAAGAATATAGGACCATACTGGACCAACTGCCAGACAGTAAACCAAAAACACCAAAGAACAAAGAAAGCAGCAAACAATCCGATTATTATAAATATACAAAAACACTTTATTAGCTATAAAACCAGGAAAAAACATGACAGGGGGAAATTGTCCCCATACAATATCAGCATGTATCCATATGGACAAGGTGAAGGTGGCTATAATGCATAGAAAAAATCATTTACTAGCTGGCAGAAACCATACATATACTAGATTGCTGTGTCAGACTAGTAGTATAGATGTACTATGGACCTTAGTCCTACATCAATAGTAGAAGAGCCTAACACACAAAAAATCTAAAATATACATACCGGACAGTGTGGAGATATATCAAACCAGGTTAACACCTCACCTTCGTCCACCCCAGAACCAGCGCATCCACCCAAATGGCTTCTAGACCCCGGGACTGAGCTTTGAACTCGGGCACCTTGGTGTTTAATCTTGATGCCATCAGATCCACATCCGGAGTCCCCCAGCGATGACAGATCTGTTGGAATACCTCCGGATGACGTGACCACTCTCCCGAGGCGAGACCCTGATGACTGAGGAAGTCTGTCACCCAGTTTTCCATGCCCAGGATGTGAACTACTGAGATGACAGTAGGTTCTCTCAGTCTAGCGAAGGATGTGTTCCACCTCGCGCATTGCTGCCCTGCTGCGGATACCCCCTTGATGATTGATATATGCCACCGCCATGGGGGTGTCTGATTGAATTCAGATGTGATGACCAGCCAGGAAATGATGGAACCACCTAAGGGACAACCACATCGCTCGAATCTCCAGGACTTTTAACCGGAAGGCGATACTCCTGAGGTGACCAGTGCCCCTGGTCCGTGTGGTGACGGAAGACAGTTCCCCAGCCGAGAAGGCTGGCGTCGATAGTGATTACCAGCCACTGAAATGGGAGAAAGGAATTCCCCCTGGGTGGGGAGAAGACTGCAACATCCACCACCTGAGTGCCTGCTTGACCCGCAGGGAAAAGGGGGCACAGCCAGCCCAAGAGGGGAAAAACCGTGTTGGAGGACGGAAGAAAATTATATTTTGTACCCGGAAGACACCAGGTCCCTGACCCATTTGTCATGAACGACAGAGACCAAGGCTTGACGACATTTAGATGAGAATCTATGGGACCTGGATCCCTTGGATCTGGACTGCTTGGGTCGGCTTTTCCACGACTGGTTGGTCTTATACGAAACCTGGGGACCTCTGTCCCCATGAGTTGAGGGCCCCGTTCCGGAAAAGGTGGTTGTAGTGGACAAACCGGGATTACTGCGAAAGAACCGGAATTGTGTCTGTTGCGAGCGGCGATAGGGTCGCCTAATCTTCTGCTGAGGGAGGAATTTACTCTTCCCTCCTGTGGCGACAGATGAGCTGATCCAGGTTCTCACCAAATAAAACGACTGCTCTGGTAAGGCAGAGAGGTAAGGGACTTTTTGGACGCAGAGTCCGCTCTTCATCCCCTGAGCCATAGTGCCTGCCTAATAGTGACAGCGTTTGAGGCCGCAAGTGCAGCGCAGTTTGCCGCGTTCAGGGAAGCGTGTACCAAATAGTCCCTGGCTAAGGAAATCTGATTGGCCAGGTCCACTGCCTCCAGGGGAAGATCACTCCCCTGCATGGTCTTGCTCAGAGCATCTGCCCAAGAGACCAAAGCTTTGGCTACCCACACAGCGGCAAAAGAGGGAGAGAGTGCTGAACCTGAGGCTTCAAAAACCCAAATGGACAAGGTTCTCTGACGGTCTGTGGGGTCTTTAATCGATAATCCGTCTGGGAAGGATAGGAGGGTTTTGGAGGCCAGTGGAGATACCGATGGATCAATCGAAGGGGACTCCGCCCATTCCTTCAGCAGATCCATTGAAAAAGGATATCTTGCCTCAAGAGGTTTCTGACCTGTGAAGCATTTGTCAGTCTGCTCTTTATGCCGCCGAACTATGTCCTGAAGCTTGGGATGGTTGGCAAACACCCTATGAGGGCGTTTGGTCCTCTTGAAGGACACCGCGTGATCTGGGGCCGAGGGAGTCCTCGTCAACCTTCAAAGTCTGGTTGACGGCCTCAATGAGACTATCAACGGTCACCTAATAATCCGGCGATTCCAGGTCGAGGGGCCCATCAGACTCGTACTCAGAAATCTGGTTGCTGCGAACCCATGGAGAGCGGGAGCGAGAAACGGAACTCACGGATGCCAAGGTGCGAGTGGGCCCGGGAGACGTGCTATGGGTCTGGTTTCTAGATGCCTGTGTATCTTTTGACTGAGTAGCCCCTGCAGGGTGATGGTTCCCATGTGGTGGAGGAACCCTCTAAGACAGGCAAACGAATGCCCTGACCCAAGGAGGGGTCTTGGAGGGACAAAATTGCTTTAGCTAGCGAAGCCATGGACTGAGTGACGAAGCCCACTCAGGGGGACAAGCTACACTGGGTTCGGTAGCGGCGGAGGGCTCCTGAGCGCATTTGGGATTGCAGGCCTTGCAGAGTGGAGTACTCTGTCCCTGTGGCAACGAAGTCTGGCAGGTGGTACATGAGGTGAAAGACTGTGCGTTTTGTTAGCCCTCTTGGATGTCTTGGGGAGTGACATGTGTCCCAGTATGACTCCAAGTCTGCTAATATGCCAGTGAAATACTGCAGAGAAAGGCCAATGGCTTCGTGTATCACAGCCTAGATCTTACCCAGGTCCTGACTTCCCTCCCGGTGCCCTGCGTTCCTCTGAGCAGGCCACTCAACAAGAAATCAGGTTGAAGATGTGCATCGGGAGCTGCAGGAGTGAAAATGCAGCCCAGGAAAGAGTCACCGTATGCCACACTGTGTGGAGAGGTGGCCGGTAAGGAAAAATGGCCGCCGGGATTAACATAAGTCAGTCTCGCCTTGAGCGAGAAGCGCTAAGTGTGTGGACGGAGTTGCTGGCGCTACGCAAGCTGGTGGGTGAAGCTTTCAGGTTGCGACCTAGGACACGCCGAAGCCGGGGACTAAATTTCTGGCGCCGGCCGGAAAGTGCCCTGGGAATCGTCCTGAGGGGATAGCGGTACACGCTACCGCAGCCCTCCTGCTGACTGATCTGTGGTGCCCAGGAAATAAGAGCAGAGCCCATCCCTGCCTGGAATGCTCTTCATAGAGGTTAGCTGCTACCGTATGAATGGTGCAGGAACCTTCCATCCACCATCCCTTTGTTAGGGAGGTGGAGAGGGACAGTCCGCCTCCTTCCATTGCCGCTGTTTGTCAGTGGTGATGCAGTGCGGGCCACACGGATGCCATAGATGCCTCTGTACATCCTAGGGGTTTACTCCCACCAGGATGGAGCAGGGCTGTTGGTCTGGCTGTACTAGCATGGTTGCAGAAGAGGGTACATGAAGGTGACACTTCATGTTCCCGTCTTGCCGGTGTGGTGACAGCGGTGCCCTGAAGGGACCCGTCGCCCCTAAAAGAAACGTCAAGCATACCTTTTAACGGTGCAGGAGGGAGTACGTGGAGGCGACACTCCACATTCCCGCCTGTTGTTGTTTTGGGGAGATCGGAGCCCTGAAGGGATCCGTCGCCCCTTGTAATAAAAAAAAAATCAATAATAAAAGTAAAAAATGAAAAATAAAAAGTAGAAAATAAAAAGATTGTGGTCTGAATATCAGACCCATGTGCCTCCTACAGACACCAAGCATGAACTGGTTTGGCTGGTGCCAGTGTGGGTGTATACTGTAGAGGAGGAGCTTATCTTTTTGTATTCACTTAGTGTCAGCCTCCTAGTGTCAGCAGCATAACACCCATGGTCCTGTTTCCCTTAATGAGTAGAAAACTTTTTTTTTTAATAAAATGGTGGTGCTTCTTTTAATCCATGCATCGTATTGCTTACCGGGGGTGGTGGCTGCGGTGAAGCGGGGTCCCAGGGTCGCTGCTGGAGGAGGCAAGAGTGGAGTGTTGCTACAGGCTGGGATGAGGGGGTGTTCGGTGGGGCGGCGGCCTGCAGCAATGCTCCATTCTTGCCTCCTCCAGCAGCAACCCTAGGAACCTGCTCCACCGCGGCCGGTAAGGTATATCCACATTATAAGATGCACCCCCATTTCCCAAAAAAATTTTTTGGGAAAAAAAGTGCATCTAATAATCCGAAAAATATGGTAGCTCGCCCACTCTTGGCTGTAGCTTCACCTCCAAAAGGTGGGAGCTGGACCGAATTATTCCGGTCTCAACCATGAAAGCCTGAAATTCATAAAACCCTTTATTTGTGCTCTCATTAAGAAAATGTATTCCAGACACCTCCCCAACACCTACAGGATTTTATAGTAACCCAATAAATAGGTACAAAGTACCTTAACACACCACTCAAAAAGAGGGAAAGTAAAGAAATAACAAATTTTATTAGAATACAATTATTATAAATATATATAAAATCAGACATTAAGAGGAAAGGATTTTTACTCAAGCATAGTGCACAAATGAGATAGAGGTGATGGATACATTCAGGCTCTGGGATTGTGTGCAAGGCATCAACATATTAACATGCATAAAGATCCATAGCTAAACTAGCCTTAAAGTGCATAGTGCAAAATGCATGAAAGAGTTAATCAAAATATAGCAGCCAACACATGTGATATTGAGGACAGGCGGACTATATGGGTATGTGTTGGCTGCTATATTTTGATTAACTCTTTCATGCATTTTGCACTATGCACTTTAAGGCTAGTTTAGCTATGGATCTTTATGCATGTTAATATGTTGATGCCTTGCACACAATCCCAGAGCCTGAATGTATCCATCACCTCTATCTCATTTGTGCACTATGCTTGAGTAAAAATCCTTTCCTCTTAATGTCTGATTTTATACATATTTATAATAATTGTATTCTAATAAAATTTGTTATTTCTTTACTTTCCCTCTTTTTGAGTGGTGTGTTAAGGTACTTTGTACCGATTTATTGGGTTAGTGTTAATGCACACACCCCTTCCATGCTTTTTGGGATTTCTCTCCACGGTGAAGGAACCCATTTACTAGCATAGATATGCTTTTGGACATTTTTTTGTAGGATTTTATAGCAACAGAAACTCGTCTAGGTGTCAGTTTTTTATGTTTGACATATGATTTGTATTTTAAGCAAAGGAGACAACGTTACATGAGGAAGGGGGGGGGGGGATGGGGGGGAATAAAAAAAACAAAAACAACAACCAAAAAAAAACACAAAACAACATCGCCACAACCATGATTCCCATTCTTTACATGGATACAAGTACACATGCGGCAATCTGTGGACAGCACGGAGGAAAAAAAAATGGGCTGTTTATGCACCAGACTCAAATTTATACCTGCTGACAAGTGTCGCATTTGTATGGCTTTTCTCCGCTGTGAGTCCTCTTGTGTCGCTCCATGTGATATTTTTGGATAAATTTCATGTTGCATTGGTCACAGTTAAAAGGTTTTTCACCTGAAATATAGAACAACATACAGTTTGAGCGGACGCGCTATCCTGGCTATAAAAATCCCATTAAATGAGAATTTTCCAGTAACAGCGATACAACACATCACACATAAGCGTCTACGTACCACTGTGAATTTTTTCGTGCCGTTGGAGCAAATACTTTTGTATGAAACTCATATTGCATTGACTGCACTGAAATGGTCTTTCACCTATTAAAAAAAGGGAGAAAATCAGTGTATGACAGAATTCTACAAGGATGCCTCAGTGTCAGAACAAGCATTCTGCTTTATTGCCTTAATTTTCTCTAAATATCCTCAGTGATTTGGTGAGGCTGAAATATTCATTAGGGTCAACCCAGTGTATATATAACAGATAGCCAAGCGGCTTCCTGTACGTACTGACAGATATGGGACTGGCCTGTTAAGTGACCTCTGACATACAGCCCCCCCCCAACTCATCGTCCACCTCAATTGTGGCTACCAAATAAAATCTACATGCAGTGGAACGCAAAGATGATCGATTTTTTTTTATTAGAAACTGCACAAAGTTATGGCTTTTCTCTTAGGATACGTGTGACTTTTTGATCAATATTTATTTTGAGGCTGGATGGCAAACAATTTATTTTATTTTTGCAAAATGCTGTACATCATGCAGGATAAATAATGAAATTGTACAGTATGGATTGTCACAGACACAGAGACATGGCAGTACCAACTATGTTTTGATTTTTGCTGGGAGGATTTTTTTCTTTACAAATTAAACTTTTTTTTTTTTTACACGAACATTTTTAAATTTTTTACAATTTTTGTTAGCCCCTCAAGCAGACTTGAACATGTAATACTTTGCTTACATTATCCAACCTGTCAGTGTTTTCCATCCTGTTAGGCTCGGTCTCTGCCAAGGTCTAATAGGCTTTGGTATTTGGCAGCTCATCGCCATACCACATTCACACCAGTGGGAAGGAGTGTAGTATAGTTTGGTTTGTGACCGGCTGAGAGGGAATATGAACCAGCTTCAAACCCAGCATCTGGTCTGTAGATTACAGCTGGCCCCTGGTACGGATGGTGTGGGTTATGTTAGTGCCATATATGTAGAAAGTTACACCGTATTAGGACGCAAATATGTCATTTTCCGCTAAGGCTTTAAACGACATCTGCTAACGTGTATTTCATGAGCAACTCTACAGTCAGCAGGGCCGTCTGTGGAAAAAAAAGTAATATAAGGATTTATGGTACCTGTGTGTATGAGCACATGTCTGCGTAGATGGTAGGAGCTTCTAAAAGCAGCACTGCAATGTTCACATATATGAGGTTTCTGATTTGGAGACATGTTAGCAGCTTCACCATCAACACCTAATGACTGAAAAGAAAAAGAGAAAGGCCATTAGATTTGCTCTTGGAATATCCCCATATTTATAAATTACAGCATCCTCTGAACCCTAAAACTTTACTCTCTGTAAATCTGGCTCAGACTGCAGAAGAGCAGCGGCCGAGAGCTGCATCACTGCTCCACAGAAGACATAATAGCTCCTTATTGCTAGGTAGAGCCGGAAAATGTGCATTACCAATGTATCGCCTAAAAATGATATAGGCATGAGTACAAGAGGGAAAAAAAAAAAAAAAAAAAAAGACAAAAAAGAGGCACAGTGGTCATGTATTTGGTTGGGTTGCCACATGTAACATAGAAAAGGGAGGTCACGGAAGGACACCCTTCTGTCTTAGGGTCTGGCCGCTATAGCCCTACTGCTGTCACTAGTATCGCTGTGTGAATGTAGCTTAATCTGCATTTTAAATAGTGTTCAGTGAACCCTAAGAACAACTTGTCACTACACAACAGACTTTGGAGAGGAGAGCCAGACAAATGTAACGGAGGACAAGACCAGCTGAATCCGCAGACCTTCTAGAATTCAACGTGGAACAATCACAAGAAGTCTACTCTTCCTGGGGTTCAATAACCCGAGGTCTCTGTTCACTTTCCTTCTCCAATGCTTCAGATGTGGAGATTTGAACTGTACAGCCCACTTTCAGAGTTTGAATAAAAAGGCAACAGACCATCAAGATCAACCAACCAGAGTAAAAAAAAAAAAAAAATTAACACTCATGGGGTGTAACCAATATGTCCTCCTCCAAACACGGAGTTATAAAAAGCAACCACCTGATTAAACAGAGGTGTATGCAAAATGGAAGTTGAGCTAAGCCCACCGGCATCAGGGGCTTATCTACAGCATTCTGGAATGCTGTAGATAAGCCCCCGATGTATCCTGAAAGATGAGAAAACGAGGTTAGATTATACTCCCCCAGGGGCGGTCCCGCTGTGGTCCGATAGGCGTCGCGGTCCGGGGCCTCCCATCTTCTTACGATGACGTCCTCTTATATTCACGCTGCAGCTCCGGCGCAGGCATACTTTGTCTGCCCTGTTAAGGGCAGAGCAAAGTACTGCAGTGCGCAGGCGCCGGGAAAGGTCAGAGTGGACAGGCAAAGTACGCCTGCGCCAGAGCCGCAGCGTGAAGACAAGAAGAGGACGTCATCGTAAGAAGATGGGAGGCGCTGGACCGGACCGCGACGCCCATCGGACAGGACCGCAGCGGAACCACCCCTGGGTGAGTATAATCTAACCTCGTCTTCTCATCTTTCAGGATACATCGGGGGCTTATCTACAGCATTACAGAATGCTGTAGATAAGCCCCTGATGCCGGTGGGCTTAGCTCAACTTCCATTTTGGGGGTGACAGGTTGCCTTTAAGCACCACTCCAGGTTTTTTTCTCTAATTTCAGCGTTGGAGTGGTGCTTCTAATCTAAAGTCCCCGAGAATAGTCTTATAATTGCCAGCTGCCGTCTTCATCTATAATGTGATTTTGGGGGTGACAGGTTCCCTTTAATAACTAGTTTGGATCTTGCTCTAGATTATACTAATCTCAGAGAGCAAATATTCACCTGGTTCCTGGCCTAACGGTTGAAATCCTAATCTCTTTTCCACTCTACCTTTTCCATGTACTGTAATTTTATTGGTTGCATCTTATAAAATCAATAAAAACAAAAGAAATGAATCAAATAGTTTGTCTTACAAGGCAGGAGAAACTGATTATAGCCATGACTAGTCATCATTGTAACACTGTCCACATGACTATTCGCAAGGCCCGTGCTAGAATTTCACTTTTCTCGGCCTAGTAAAAGTACCAATTTTGTGAGAAGCATGTGCAAAATTATCCACAAGCAGAACTAAAACTCTGAGGGCAGGTTCCCTTCAAAAGGTCTGAAGGCTGAGTGACACTGCCAAGAAGATAATTTTTAACTTCACAATATAGAACTCAAGGACTTTACTGAGGATGTTTTTTCTTTGTAGAGTAAAACAAATATTAGCAGTATATGGGCACCTATGAAACAAATAGATATCTATTGTGTTGCTGTGGATCGCTGCATAGTCAGCAGCGTCAGAAAGACGACCTTGATGGTTTGGGAATAACCTGAAAACAAACTATATTGGACCTCACGAGGCGGCGCTCCATGCTCCTAGATACACACATCAGCAGGTATAAATATTGACAGAGCAGCAGATAAGTGAGCAGTGAAGCAAGCAGGCAGCCCCTTAGGGGTTTATTCACATGTCTGATTTTTACATGTACGAGATCAGACTTTCTCCACCCTTTCCATTCTGACAGACTGAAAATCGGACCACCCTCTGATGTCATCCAAGTGCAGTCCGACCCTCAGATATGTTTCCACAGACATGTGAATTGCCCCAAAGACTATCACAGGTACGAATGCTAGCTGTGAAAAACACGGATAGCACTCAAACGTGAAAACTGGATGTCAGAATGAGCCATAATGAGTAGCAATATTGGCTGATAATTTGTAAACTATTAAAAGGGATGTTCTGATCAAAATAAACATAGTGCCAGTATAAAAAAAAAAAAAAAAAATCACAACTTTGGCGACATGCTTTCCCCCCTCAATTGTAGTCTTCTTATATGATAAAATGACTTAAGACTAGGTGGGTGTGTGTGTGTGTGTGTGTGTGTGGGGGGGGAACAGGACAACTATCATAGCTACTCTGATGAGGACTATAGTACAAATTACCACAACACTCACTTTAGTATGCAAATAATTTTTTTTACTGGCAGGGCAGCATATGGAAACAAAAAGGACAGCCAACATTTTGCTCTGTCCTTGATCATGCCCCATGTCTAATGGTTCTTAGTTGGCATTGGGGCTGAATGTTTGTCATAGCCTGTGATCAAGGCCTGTGTAAGACCAAAACGCTGGCCATCCTTTTTGTTTTAATTTACTGATTTATCAATAAAGCTTTATTAAAATATTAAAAATAAGAGCTATGGTGTTTTGCACTACTCTTTGGAGGGACATCCACTATTAAAGAGCATCATTGTTTCCTAGATACGTGTGCCAACCAGCACACAAAGGAGTTCTCAGTTTAGGCTCAACAAATTATTTATGATCTTTTGGCTTAAATAGGTTTTCCCATGAACAAAGATCATTTTAATCAATAGATGTTGGAATAATAAGTTCCAAAATTGGATATGTAAATGTCCCCTGCTGTGCACTGTGTAATGGCTGTGTGACCGTGCAAGAACATGGTCTGATCATACCACATCTCCTGGGCATGGGAGAAAAAAAAAAAAAAAAAAAAGTTTACAGACATTAATGCACGGAATTACAAATTATTTTTTCTTTGAAGTAAAACTTTTTTTTGTAAAACAGGCCGGGATATGCTTTGTCTCACAAAAAGGATCAGCTGTGATCCCGTGCGGTAATGTCTGAATACCCTCTTTTTCTCCGCCCCCCTGCCCAGGAGCTGTGGTATGATCAGGCCATGTTCCTGTACAGTCAGACACGGCCATTACACAGTACACAGCAGGGGCACATATATAAGATTATCTCAGCACAGGAACATTTTATTTGAAACACATCCAATTATGAAAATTATTATTATTCCAAGATACATTGATTAAAATAAACTTTAAAGTTAACTTTCCTCGTGAGAAAATCACTTAAATTAAAAGAAACCAGTAGGCATAATAATCACACCATACTTCCAACAAGTAAAGATGGCACTTCCTCTAGCTGCCCATGTGATTCATTGCTGATGCATCATGGGGCTGAGCGCACAAAACTGATAGGGTGAAAGCAGGAAACCTAAAGTTTGAAATGGGGCAAAGTAAGAGATTATTAGTATGTGAAGGCTATAAGAAAAATAGTGCAAAGGAACAGTAGTATAGATCTCATACCATCTACTTTGTGGAGACTTTTGGAAAAGAAAAGTAGGTTCCTAAATAGTTTCTATCTAAACCAGTGAACTTTTCCTTTATGGCCCTAACAACATGCAAACAGCATACGGCCATGTGATATATGGTAAAGGGGCTGAGAACACAACTTTTGGACGAACCTCGAACAAGTGGAACTGACCGAGCAATTGGCGGCAGGTCTCACATGACAATATCACATTAAACCAATGTCAACATCACAAACTGCATAGATGTCCGGTGTCCGATCAAGTGATCGCCGTTATTCACTGAATAACAGAAATCAAAGAAAAAGTTTGCCGGCTTTGAAATGATAACCCGAAACCTCCTGGTACCTCTGTCAAACTGGGGTAGCAAGCACTTGTGCTCAACACTAGTGACGAAGAATTCAATAAAACGACCTAATTTTATAAAATTCTGTGTTGTACCTCTGGGTTCAAAACGTTCACTATACCCCTGAATAAAATAATTGAAGGTGTGGTTTCCAAAATGAGTTCTCCGCTGTTTAGGCACATCAGGGACTCGCCAAACGCGACATGGCGTCCGCTAATTGCTCCAGCAAATTTTGCATTCAAAAGAGAAATGGCGCTCCTTCCCTTCTGTGTGCCCAAACAGTGGGTTTCCCCCACATATGGGGTATTGGCATGTTCAGTAAAAATTGCACAGCAAATTTTGGGGTCGATTTTTTTCCTGGTACCCTTGTGAAAATAATAAAAATTGTGTCTAAATTAATTTTTTTTGTGAAAAAAAGTTAAACGGTCATTTTTTCCCCACACATTCAAAAAAAATTCTGTGAAGCACCTGAAGGGTTAATAAACGTCTTGAGTATGGTTTTGAGCACCTTAAGGCCTCTTTCACACTAGCGTCGGTACAGGTCCGTCGCTATACGTCGGCCCGACGTACCGACACGTGAAAATGTGGCACGACGTGGGCAGCGGATGCAGTTTTTCAATGCATCCGCTGCCCATTCTAAAGTCTGGGGAGGAGGGGACGTTTTTTCGTGCCGAAGGTCTGCCAAATCCCGGCGGATCCAGTGCACGACGGACGCAACGTATGTACATACATCGCGATCCGTCGGCAATACAAGTCAATGGGCAAAAAACGCACATTTGCAGGATCCGTTTTTTGCCCAAAGCGACGGATTGTGACGGAGGTCCCACGATGCAAGTGTGAAAGAGGCCTTAAGTGGTGAAGTTTTTAGAAAGGTGTCACTTTTGGATATTTTCTATCATATCAACCCCTCAAAGTCACTTCAAATGTGAAGTGGTCCCTAAAGACAAACGGTTTTGTAAATTTTGTTGGAAAAATGAAAAACTGCTAGTCAAACTTTAACCCTTATAACTTCCTAACAAGAAAAAAAAATTTAGTTTAAAAAATTGTGCTGATGTAAAGTAGACATGTGGGGAATGTTATTTCTTAACTATTTTGTGTGACATATGTCTCCGATTTAAGGGCATAAGAGTTCGAAGTTTGAAAGTTTCTAAATTTTCGTAAAATTTCTGGGTTATTTCACAAATAAACGCAAGTTATATCGAATAAATGTTACCACTATCATGAAGTACAATATGTCACGGAAAAAAAAAAAAAAACAATCTCGGAATCACTGGGATCCGGTGAAGCGTTCCAGAGTTACAACCTCATAAAGCGACACTGGTCAGAATTGTAAAATTTGACTTGGTCATTATTGGTCAAGTGTGGCTCAGTCATTGAGGGGTGAAAAATGTTTCTCCAGGTAGTGTGCAACTACTCTTTAGCCTGCAGCTGCCAACGTATTCATGCAGTTCAGGAAAGAAAAACAAAAGAAAAAAAAAATAGAAGAACAAAGTTATTATAACTAGGAAGTGTTTAGAAGTCCATAATCATTTGTCCAAAATAGAGAACTAAGATTCCGACTAGTTGTAAGATTATCAAAGTATCTACAAAAACTTCAAAATAAGTACGGTATTTGGTGGCCTGGGAGACGGCAATATCCTACCCCAAACATAGGAGGCCAGATCTATGTGCTGCATATAAGGGAGATTGCAGTGGGCAAAGCAAAAAAACGTTACTGTGCAGCTGCACTTACACCGTGGCAGCACATACGCATTCTCCGGCTGCATCTGTTGGCTGGCAATCAGCAGCTTTATATTCCTGTAGCTGTAACTATGTCATGCCCCGTGTTGCTTAGCTGAATGAGCATGTGTAGTAAGGAGAGAAAGAAGCCATCAGTCAATGACTGCTCCCCTCCCTCCCGCCGTCAGCATACTCCGCCAGACAGGAAGCAAAGATATAGAAGGTAGAAGTTCAGATGAGGTCAGGGCCTAGACTTCAAGCAAATAGACAGATCCAAAATAGCACACGGAGCAAAAGCCACCATACCCTGTTATTGCCGCAATTTATGGCCAGTTTAAAAAACAGCGTTAAACTATGCTTACATAAAAGCGGGTTATTTACTGACAAGCTAGAGACAAAGCAAAAAGTTCCTCTCTATCTCCATTCAACAAGAACCCCCCCCAACCAGCACCTCGGCTTCAGGGTCTCAATAAGGGGAGGTCTAGAATAATGCAGGAGGGATGGCGCCAGCCGGTGGTACCAGTCCATCGTTTACTTCACCTGGGAGCCAGCACTCCTGCATCACCAGACTCGGGATGAACAATGTGGCAGAAGTTAGTGAAGCCCACGTGAGCACATGAAGGCTCTTACTTTAGAGGAGTCACTCCGCCTGCGCTTGGATTTTGCTTCCTGAGCTTCTGAGCTTGGACGCCTTGTCTTCTTCATGGATGGACTTGCAAGTTTTGGATCGCAGCCATTTTTTTCAGTTCTTATTAAAAGCTGTGAGAAGATATGGGTACGATTAAGGTTAGGATATGGGGTCACTTTTTAAGGAATATTTTCACTCCTCTGATTTCATGGAAGCTTTTACAGCATGCTGTACTCTTGATGGTATAGATTATGTAGCATGCAATGCCTTGTGCGGTGCATGCAGCCATACACAAGTAACCTAAAGCAGGGCTGTGGAGTCGGTAAGCCAAACCTCCGACTTCTCGATTTCCCTGACTACAGGGCTCAGATTCCGACTCCACAGCACTGTAGGAGGAGCTTCACTACTGAGCATGTACATAAAGTGCGGCACAGATTCATCCCAACTAAAAGCCTGGATCCTTGGATGAGGAACAGAACAGACATTAATAGTACATTTGATAACTTTTCCAAATTCTGCATTAAAGTACTGTACCCAATTTATCATATACTTTAGGAGTTGGTCCATTATATACCGACTTCACAGCACTGACCAGACAGATACACTTCATTGCCCCGAGGTTTGATCATGTATTTATCCCCATAATACACTGACTTCAGCGTAATACCTCAATTTACCTCCAATGAAGAATAAGAGGGATAATCGGATTCCGTACAAGTGCCGTATACAGAAGGGAGAGGGGCTGGTAACGCCACAGTCACAGATATCTGCAGCTCATGTGCATCTGTTTTCTGGTGACAAACAGGGGTTCGATATCTGCCAACTTGTGCACAAGCAGCAGGTGTCTGTGGATGTGACATCACCGTACACTCGCCTCTTGATAAAGGAAATGAACAAAGTTAAATTTCCACTTCACAGGGATTTTCCTGAAACACATTTTTGCCCCAAGTCACTTGTCCTATGAAATGTGCAGCGTTAACAAGTAAGAAACTTCAAGGACTGATCAGAACAGTGAACATGCATGGCCTCCACGCCATCCACTACCTATGGGAATGATTTTCTCAGTCTCATAGAAGTGGATGGTGCAGGAGCACACTGACTACTACATCATTTTCACACGGGATGTTGGAATCCCAGTGTTCAGGATCTGTGGATACCAGACATCACCTTGCCACAAGGCATTTTGTGAAAAATCTAGGTTAAAGCAAAAAAAAAATTTTTTTAAGATGTATTCCCAAAGGACGCACGTCGACTGTTGACCCAAAACCCTGTGCCGTGAGCACCTTCAGACGGTGCCATAGGGAATATTTAGCCTCCTCACTGTAGTGACCAATGTAAAGGAGCTTTCTCCTACACAGGCACAGTCGGGTCATTCCATATCAAGTGATCCAAATGTGAATATTTTTTTTACCTGACGTCTTTAGATTTTTTTTATTTTTTGTTTTTATGAAGTACAACTTTAGTTAATTACAAATTAAAAGTTTAGAATTTTTTTCTTCATTAGTTAATTTTTTACAGATTTTTAAAGTTTTAAAAAAGTGCGGATTTTGGCCTGGTATGGCTTTACATTTTTAATCATACCTCGGGCTAGAATTAAGATATAGTGGTGGGAGAGGCATCATTTTTCTCAGAACGGTACCGGCTTTCATTTGATATGTCACAAGACTATGTTTCTTTATATTTTGTTTTGGAGAAATCAAATTAAACATTTTGATGTGCAATTCAGAAAAAAACGTATGTTTTAAAATTGTGAAAACATGCATGTGTGTTACTTGTGACCTTGTTTATATTTGTACAGGGATTCAACTTGGGACCTATCACATTTGTATTTTTTTTTAAGCCTTGAATCATGTGATTTTATGTTTGTGTGAGTTTCTTCCCTTTTTCTTTTCAAATTACAACTTATTGCATTCAGCATTTATATGTAACAATAAAGAAACACGAAAAACAACTACCAAAGTGCCAGAATAAATACATCTTAGTCATCATAACAACTTGCTCAGCATTTTCAACCTGAATTCATTGAACAAGCCAAAAGAAAAAACGTGATCACATCCTCAAGTGTGATTTTCTAAATACAGTCTGATCCTAATTATATGTTAAAAACAAGATTAAAAGAACCAATATTTTTACCACCTATTTATACATGGAACAATTTTTTTTCTACTATATCACTAAACATGTCATTTCTGAAGTGTTTAAGAAGAATAGTCCAGTAGTTAAATCCTCGTACTATAAAATATGAACTAATCAAACAATAGTAGGTTTTTACACTGGGCTTCTATCATCAGTGTGTCCCTTCTAGTGGGTGAAATGCCATCTTGTCCATAAGCGCTCACTAGCAGTGGCCGTTTCCTTCTGTGTCAGAGTATGTGCGGCTGTCATGGTGCTCGGCTCCACCTGAGTTATATCTGATTTTTTGTTCACTTTTACAATGTCTGATTTTCTTGGATACACAAAGGATGGCGCTGGACCAGAAGGGGCAGAAAAGTCACTTCTATGTCTAAATTTTCACAATCTTTGGAGAGTCCAGTAGCCGTCAGCGCTGATCAAATTCACAGGTCACATAGCCAGTTATGTCATCCATTGCCGATCTTGTGCCGCCTTCTACCACGTCATGGACGTCACTGTCTTTATTTCCACTACATGGGATGACAGTCCGGTATTGCTGAGTCCCTGTGATGGGTTCTGCTTCCTGTAACCGATGTTATAACAAACTCCTCCTCCCCCCGTAGTCCAGGTTTGTACAATACATGAACATGGATGTTAAGAGTATTTTTCTCCCTCCATTTGAGGAGTTGCCTGGGTGATAAGATTTGGTATGAATATGGTCTGTGAAGGCCCGAGCTGCCGGCCTGTCATCTGCTCTGCAGTCACTGTCTACCCCTGTTCAATCTCAGGTTGGGCCCTAACAAAGCTTCTCCTCTGTTCTCTCCTGCTTCTAAGCTCTAACATAATAAAATAATACAGGAATATCTAACAATCATGGATTATTAGGTAAATATGGACCCCACACGTCTACACCACAGGCTGAACAGACCTGAAATCGAGATTTTTGAACTGACACTGTAATAGTTTTATTTTTTAAAATATGATCCCATCACGATCCCAGCTTGTATTTTGGTACAGATGTGGCTAGGACCATAACAGGCACATGTGCAGTTTTTGAAATTTTTTAATTAAACGTTTTTTTTCGGAAATTTATTTTAAAGTTTTGCGCTTGCGTTCGCATAGGTAAAATTTTATTAAAGATACTCTTGTGACATATTTGGTGAAAGCCTGTACGGTTCTGAGTAGAATGGTGTTTATTTTGTTTCTCTATCTCTTTTCTAGCCTGAGTTATGGGGAGAAATGTAAAGGCAGACAACACCGAAATTCGCACTTTTTCCGAACTTTGAAAATCAATAAAAAATAAAAAAAAAAAATCTAGATTTTTTTTTTTCTTCATATTTTGCATTCTCTGACACACTATTACCAAATAACAAAATCTCAAAAGAATTAAAAATATAGTGGTAAAAATCATTGGTTCACTTGACATGGAATGACCCAGTCACTGAATGTGTTTTTTGGGCACACAGACATTTTGGGCCTCCATCTATCTCTACAAGGAGCACAGTGGGAGGCTGCAGACTGGCGAAAATCTGACTGAAAAAGGGATTTATTGACTAAACAAAGCTTTGGGACAGTTACAATGGGCTGGCTGGAGGTGGCCATTGAAATCTTTGTTTCACTTGCTGAAGCCTCAAGAGAGGACGTCTCCATGGAAAGATTTATCTCTGCGCCGTTCAATGGCTCCCAAAGCCTCAGATGTCGTCACACCTGCCATCGGCATTTGTGTGTCCCACCACAATGTGAGCAAATTCTTCTGAGTTATTTATACCAGAAAGGCGGCTGACCATTCTACAGATGAAAAAAGAAAACGAGACACAACAAGAAAACAGAGTAGGAACCTAGAGCACTAGAAATGAAGGGACTTCATCCACTAACACTAGACGCCAGTCACATCTCTGGGTTAACTTAGTCACCTGGCTTTAGCTAGATATTTTGGGTGCCCAACGCATGGCTGTACACGGCATCTAGGAATATGTGTATATCTGCTATACACACAGCAATGCTCCTCGCCAACACAATTTGTAGCTCCAAGTGGATTTCGGTGCATTTTTCCATCAAAACCTTTGTGACAAACACCCACAAAACGCCTTGCGTTCCTTGGCATGAGAAATATGGGTTGCTGTTTATACGAAAAGATTTCTCTGAAAACTGTTTTATTGCAGATTCCACCCTAGAAATAACACTGCTTAGCAAGCCGTGGATGAGCTGCATAAAGCAGGGTGCTCAGCACGCAGACCCACAAATAGGCTGTGGCAGAAGCTCAATTTTTCCTTCAGAACCTGTGTGTGAAAAAGAATGATAAGCAAACTCTCAAAATTCAATTTCTGTACCTCAGTGGCACATCAATCGATAAGTTAGAGAGGAATGTCTTCTAAGGGTATGTTCGCACAATGGCGACCCAGAATCTGGGCAGAAATTCTGCCCCTCGATTTTCTATTGTGGATTTACAGTATGAAGGTGTACTAAGCCCACTCCATGGAGACAATCCACGTTTACGTCAAGCAGTATCCACACCAAGTGGTGACATTTTCTGACTCGGGGATTTCAGCATGCAACCTGCATGGATACGTCCCTGAAAGCTGTAGCTAACGGAGAAAACCTGAGGTGTGAGGTGTACAAGTCACATAATAGTCGCACACAGCTGCCATGGTGGCCCATTCTATCACCTGCACAGAGAATATACATCTCCGTGCAGTAACATGGAGGGAGGGGAGGGTCGCAGTATTCCCCAAACTCCCATCCTCACGGACCCCAACAGGTCATGTTTTCAGGATTTCCAGAGTGCTGCACAAGTGGGAGAACTCCTGATACTTCCATCACCTGTGCAATACTAAGGAAATCCTGAAAACATGACCTCTTGGGGTCCGTGAGGACTGGAGTTTGGGAAATACTGATCTAGAGCAACGAAGAGTATATTTGCATAGGAGGTAAAAATGCTTTTGCCCTCTAGTATAAGGGACACTGCCCTCTGCCATGGAAAGTCCATGTCAGGCAGAAATTACCCACACAGGAACAATAGTCCACTTCAATGGCCTAATACCTTTAAGAAAGGCCAACAATGAGAAGGCATCTGCTACCAAAACTGAAGAGGTGAAGAAAGCCTTAGTGGGTGTCACCCATCCCTAATGTCTGAGCTGCAGCCTCATGAATATTGGTTTATCTCACAAAATGGCTGCCTCCATGTCAGAGGTGCCCAATTTCACACATGCAGATCCACCACACAAAATGGAGTACACTAATGAGCATTGGCAAAAGAGTATGACAACACTTGTCTTATGTGAACGTAGTGGAATACAGGTCCTCACATGAGCGTCACCACTACTGAGAGGTGTTACAGCCATATATTACCCATAAAACGTGTGGACAACCTCTGTGCCACAGGTCCAGATCCATGTTAATAACAAGTAATGGCATCCACAGCTCAGAAAGATGAGCAATATCTAACCATCAGGCATCCGCAGTGAGACATCTGCTTGTTCATGTCTATGCATGTGCAACACCTAGGGAGTCAACCCCAACCCACATGGAAATTCTGGTACAGATGCACCTAGCACATTCAGTAGCACCCCTTATCAATTTGTCTTTCATAGAGCTGCTGAAGCTGGTGGCAACCAAATAAATAGGGAAGACCAATGCTATATTCATCAACAGATAGCATGGAGCACTGTGGTTAAGCCACATTAACATCCATGGAGGTGAGCTGCAATACCAGACACAACCAGTGGACAGGTGTGGCGCTATTTTTAGAAGACATTTTTTTCTAATCCTGGACAAACCCTTCAAAGTATAACTGAACAGTCAAAAACAAGTCACAAGTCTAGATTGGTGGGGGTCTTGAAGGACACGGTACATGTGGGACGTGGCTGATACGAAAATGCCAAGGTGACTGCATACAAAAGCTACTATATATACAGTGTGTCCGTTAAGTCATGGGGCACTTTTGACCAGTCACTGGAAAGCAACAACAAAAAACAAACAAAAAAAAAAAAAACAATAGAAATGTGAAATCTGCTCCATATAAAAAGAAAACCTCTCCCAGTTTCATACCTATTCAGTGCAGTTCGATGTGGGCTACACACATCAAAAGGATAGTGAAGTTCTTGCCACACACCAAACTGCCGGTTTCCTTCAACTGCTTATCCCACCGAGTAATGTTATTCCTATGTGGTGGCTCTTCGTTATAAACGCGCCGATATTCATGTAGCACTTTGGTCTCGGATTCGAATTAAGTGAGCCACAGAACACACTGAACTTTCCTCTGCACTGTCCACATCTCCACTGGCATGGAAAACCACACACCTGGCATAAGCTTGTGGTTGCACGATGTCACAGACCTGGCAGTGTAACAATTGTACAAACCGACAATCAGTGGTTTGATAAAACAAGGCAAAAGCTGTGATTGCCTGCAACCATCATTTCAGCAATCAGGCGGTGAAACTATTTCTTTAAGGCATTTCAATATTGGACATTTGCAGTAGACCTCCCAGATATACAATAAATGTTTGTGCCATCTGTGGGACCGCAATCTACATGGTGGAGTGGCCAACACATCCAAGAGGAAAACAAAGGTATATGCGTCTCTCTCAATCCATTTCTCTATAGTAGTCCCAGGAACAGGTCAGCTAACTCTTCTACGAATCAGGTTATTCTCCTGCTGACTCAGACACTCAAACGCCACCCCAGAAACCAGGACCGAACAGTCAGAGGACCACAGTTCTGGAGAGAAGTGTGAGTTCAAAGGTGGCAGACGTGCACAGCATATCTATATAATTTTGAAGATGTGACCACCCATTTTATAAGTTGCTCGCTGTGGTGGGTGTCACACATTATGTATAGACCGGCCAGGGGTCTCCTTACCCAAACGAGACAGCTTTATGTAAGGCACATGTAAGGCAGCAGAGTTCTTGTCAGGAGACACCAGACCGGTCCATTTATCGCCACCTGTATTTTGACTGGGAAACATGGATGTGGGAAACCTTATTATTATTATTTATTGTTATAGCGCCATTTATTCCATGGCGCTTTACATGTGAGGAGGGGTATACATAATAAAACAAGTACAATAATCTTAAACAATACAAGTCATAACTGGTACAGGAGGCGTGAGGACCCTGCCCACGAAGGCTCACAATTATTCAATCTCAATAATTCACCATGCCCTCAGTGGATAAATGGATATCCATTTATCACTCATCTAGTAAGTTAGAGTGAAATGGGTCTGATTGCTGGGATCCTGATGACTAGCTGATCTGCAGGTAGAAAGACCCAGCAGATAATCCCTTCCCCTAAACATAGTTACAGGGTGATCAATAAAATTAACGAGTGTCTATGTAATGTATATTTTGGCAAATATACCAATCCGTGGCTCATGGCGGCCTGACACCTTGGTGAGTGAGTACCAGGCTTAGCACACAACTATAAAGGAAAGGTCCTCAGATGGTGACTTTTGTGAGTAGTCCTGCACAGGAGAGAAGATCTGGTATGTGCATATATTGGTGGAGAGCGGAATAGGATACATCCAGTTAGGCTACGTGCCCACAATCAGGAACAGTAGCATTTTGGATGCAGCGAAAAGATGCCGAGTCCAAAATGCTACTATTCTTGATCGTGGGTGGGTAGCCTTAGAGGGTTACTTGCAGCTGGGTGTGATAAGAGTGGTGAATGTGCATGGTGCAAGAATACCAAAAGGCTGTAAAGTGGGAACCTCTGGATGCAAGAATACTGCCTATAAGAAAGGGAGCACAAGTACTTTCTGTGGGGGTGTCATTACATTGGAACTGTGGTGCTCTCGGTGTCACTGTGGTGTTAAGTGGGAGTGGTACTGCTGAACGTGGCTTGTGACCATCCATCAGAGTTCAATGTGGCTCTCAAGGTAAGGCTACTTTCACACTAGCGTCGTGCACTGCACGTCGCTATGCGTCGTTTTGGAGAAAAAACGCATCCTGCAAAAGTGCTTGCAGGATGCGTTTTTTCTCCATAGACTTATTAACGACGCAGTGCGACGCATTGCCACACGTCGCAACCGTCGTGCGACGGTTGCGTCGGACCGTCGCCACCAAAAAACGTTGCTTGTAATGTTTTTTGGAGCGTCGTTCCCGTCTTTTCCGACTGCGCATGCGCCGCCTGAACTCCGCCCCCGCCTCCACGCACCTCACAATGGGGCAGCGGATGCGTTAAAAAACAGCATCCGCTGCCCCCATTGTGCGGCGCTTCCACAGCTAGCGTCAGTGCGCCGCAACGTCGCATAGCGACGTGCAGCGCACGACGCTAGTGTGAAAGTAGCCTAAGAAAGGATGTGTACCGCTGATGAAGACACAGAGACCCAGATTCCAGCCTTCTGTAACTTATTGGGCTGCTTACTGTAGTTTTGATCAAATCAGTTTCATCAGCTAGAGATTATAATTAAAGGCCTAGTGATGCAGTCCTCCATATTCATAAGCTCTGTATAACTCCGCCCCAGCACTGACTGCAGCTTTCTGCCTATGCAGTGCACACAGAAAGCTGCCAATCAGTGGTGTGGGCGGAGTTATACAGAGCTCAGCATTCAGAGGACTGTTAGATCTGCAGTAGATAAAACAGTGATTTTATGGAAACTGCAGCAAGCAGCCCAGTAATTAGTTTAACTATAGAGAATTGATATAGGGAACCTAGTGGGAAATGCCCCGGACACATTAGTAATAAGGGACTTCCTTTGTTAACTCTTTGCACCCATGGACAACTCTGATTTGTATTAATCTAAATGTGTTAGTGCTAAATCAGTACCAGAATGCAAGGAAGCTGAAATGTGGCTGATCTTGGGAGCTCAGTAGCCGTGGTTTCCAGGATGTGTACATAAACTATATGTAACACCATCAAAAAACTAGTTCTAGGGGCATTACTACACAAAGGGCTTCACACATGAAAGCAGTCTCAGATATAGTGGGCAGCTAAGACGCATCAGCTGGTCAAGCATGATAACTTAAAAGTGATGCCATACACCGACGTAACAGAGCCTGAACATAACGCTGCTACCCCAACATCTCTCGGCTAAGTGTATGGTTTGCCATATACATTATAAAGAGATATCCAAAACTGCCAATCCCATAAAAATGGACTAAGGGATCAAGTGAAAATGGGTTTCTTTGAGGAAATGGTGCGGATTTGCTGCAAACAGCATGGCAATGGCCAACCTCCGACACTGAAATTGACATGCTGGGCGTTTGATAGCCACAGGAACTGCACACTTGTTTCAGAAAACTGTCTAAAAACCACTAAAATCCACAATGTAGGAAAATACTTTGAAAGGGCATCAATATATAAACAGAGTTTCAAAATAAATATATTTTGATAGTGGAGGATCTGAACTCAGGGAGTGACAATGATCCTGAGAATGAAACCGCTTCAGTGCTGGGTCACCTTCACAGTTTTTCCTCTGGGAGCGCCAGTGTGCAGAGAGTAACCAAAAAGAAGTCACTTTCTTTTCAGAACTGTTCAGAGTCCCGTCCACCAGCGCTCATTAAAGGGAGAAAAACACTTGATTCATGCTGCCTAAACCACAGACAGAATTTTAATTTTTCTCTCTTAAACGCACCCGAGTTCAAAGTGATCAGTTTGAAGTTCTGGCCAGAGACTAGTTTGGCGTCATTCCCAGTCGGCTTCTCCTCACACCTCTCCAGTTGATCGACAGGTGTCTACCATGTATGTACACAGGGAGAGACATGTCAATCACCTGGAGCAGGGACAAGGCAGGGGCTGCACCAGATTAGTCACGTCTTTTCCTATGGTCATCGGCCAGCTTTTTAAACTATGGCCGATTTATCAGGTCCACAGTTTTACAAGTCAGTCTTGGTAAGGGGATGAAGTGTGAGGCGCGTGAGTCATTAAGTAATCAGTCAAGGCTTGAAGTGGTGCGCACCTCACCACAACTATATTTGTCTCGTAAGGAAACCCACTGCCCATCACGTCCCACCTCTACCCATTTTGTTGGAGCTAGGCGAAAATTGCATGAAAGCGCCAAGTGTTACAAAATTTTGGCAAAAACTCATGCTCATGTTGCGCAAAAAAATTGTGCCTTTTAAAATCTTTTTTTTACGTCAGAAGTCTGACGTAAAAGCTTTGATTAACTGGGCTTTATGTTTCAAGTAAAAATATACCTGGCTCCAGTCAGCAACAATTCTTGCTGCCCACAGTTTGAGCAACATGAATCAAGCGACAGATTCCCTTTAAAGAAGATCTTTGACTGGATTTTCTCATTTATATTGGGTCCCTCCTCCAATTGGTGCTGCTCCGCTGATGCTGGATTTTTTGTAAACTTAATAGCTTCACCTAATGGTGCTGCTCCCTGGATTCTGGGACAGTTTTTTTTCTGTGCCCCTCAGTTATGACCCCTAAAAATAAAGTTACAAGTTTTCTCTTTAACCAACTGGGCATAACCTACAGAACGTTACAGAGAAGTTCTACGGTCCACACCTAGTTGGGTGAAGGGAAAACCTGTAACTTTAGTTCTGGGGGTCATAACTGAGGAGCACAGAAAAAAAATGTCCCAGAATCAAAGGAGCAGCGTCATTAGGCGAAGCTATTAAGTTTACAAAAAAATCAGTCAAAGGTCTTCTTTACAAGGTGTAATCCTCTGCAGAAAAGGGCCGGTGACTTCATATCTACAAATATTTGCAGGCTCATGTGCGAGAGCAGCAGATATCTGTAGACGTGATGTCACCAGCCTTGCTTACAACCCAAGCAGAAGAGAGTGGGGCCGAGTAACTCTCTAAGTGATGACACATCCTCGAGATAAGGAAATATTTACCAGAATGGGAATAGCCATACAGAGATCAAAATGACCAGTCATCATGTGACCGCTCATACGTGATTTGTATATATCTGCACCTCTCAATGGGAGAGGCGGAAAATAAAACTGCTCGAGTATGTCGAAACACATATAAGAGGACAAGCAATATGTGCTGGGAGTGTAGAAACGGTCCTGTAGAATCATGACAGTGAGTACAATGCAAACTGTTAGGACTCTGCATGCTACAGTCCCTGCTAAATTATTGAACTGTCCTACACAACCCCTTTAAGGTATCTATGCACATTAAAGAGTTGTCCAGCACTGATCTCTTCCATATTGGGAGGGGAGAAGCACTGGTGATGTACTGTCTGATACTTGATATCGGTAGATGTCACCAGAGCCGATCACCTCCCTATGGAGAAGTGTGTGGAGACTGAGTAAGAGATGCCACCATCATGCTTGTATTGTCAAGGTGTCGGCTTAGGCTACTTTCACACATCAGGTTTTTTGCATCAGGCACAATCCGGCAAATGTTGGAAAAACTGGAACCGGCTATCATATCTAGATTATTGGATAAAAAAAATAAATAAATAAATAATTGGAGCATGCTCAGTTTAAAAAAAAAAAAAAAAGAGGAATCCGGCGCCGGAATCCGTCATTTTACGGATCGGGCACCCATTCTAGCAAACAGCCAGAAGCGCCTAATCGATTCGGCGCTTCTGGCTTTTTCGCTGGAGACAAAAAACGTTGCTATGGACATTTTTTCTATAAACTACAAACGGCAGATTTGCCGGATCCGAAGAAAACCGGACGAAACACAATGTCATCCGGCACTAATACAAGTCTATGCGAAAAAAACTGACCCGGCGGCAACATTCGACAGATCCGTTTTTATTTTAAATGTAGCCGGATTTAGCCTGACAGCGAAATCCTGATGTGTGAAAGTAGCCTTAGTGTGCATGCAGGGAAAAGTTACCAATGTGCATGCTATGGTGCCCTATTAGCACATCAGGGGCCAACATGAGTGTCCTTTACACCTCTGTCCGAATACTATGTGTATGGGACAACACAGTACACTACACTGTTCCATACACTGACACCCAGTACCGCGTGGTATACTTTTTGTTTTGCAATGGAACGGACGTATACGTCAGGAGCTTTTCTCATATGTGGAGGCTGTGAGGGTTATGTGGCCATAACCTTACATACATCATGGCCTTTTTTTGGGGGGTGGGAGGCCAGGTGACCTTCGTTCCTGTAATGACTCATTGGGGCCCCCCAGGACTAAACAACTGATGACCAAAAATGGGTGCTGATCTGTGCTCCTGGGCCGGACAGATATAAGTGCTGTCTGGAGCCGAACACAGTGGTCCGATACAAACCTAGTGGCTAGTGCCAAATACTGTGCCTTGTCTGACCCTCACCTGAGCGGGAGATGCAGTGCAGCACTCAGCAGACAATGTAGGCGGCTGCTGTGCTCTGCTTCAGGCATTGCTTCCATCCCGCCAGTCGGCTGATCAGTACGGGGGGCGGGGTTGGACCCCACTGATCTCATTATGACCAATACTATGGCTAGCTCTCCAAAGGTTCAGCCCTGGACAGCCCCTATGAACCTAAGGGGCAGCACGCAGGCGCTCCTCCGCCAGGACACTGGGGCAATACAGTGGACTCTCTGCACTTCACCAAACGTCATCAATAAAGTGCATCAAATAATCCACAGTATAAACCATCCGGCGGTGTGGATTTTTACCACGCATTTAACCCCTTCAATGTACAACGAGTATTTTCTGGAGCAGTGGGAAGGCTACGTCGCTCTGGACTTACCTGTGCGGACTTTATCTAAAAAAGAAAAAACAGACAGCTAAACCCCAGGATCCCTCTCTGAGGCGACCGGTCGTTTCTATGAACTTTATTTACACTAGAACGGCGAACATGACTAACGGAGATGGCGACGGCCGACATTAACCAGTTAGAGGGACAAACGCGGGATCTAACGGCGGCCGACTACCATGTAGGAAACCCAAACTCTTTGTCTTGGCAGAACCTACTGGCAAAGCCGCCGAGAACCGGAGTGGGCCCTGACATGGTGTGATAGGCCACGGGTCGGACAGCCCCCCATATAAGACCCCCACAAGCACACAACACCTGGTTATGGGCCGCCCAGCAGTGTTGGCATAGGGGCACGGTAGCACGGCTCACCTCTCTATTGAGGCCCAGGTCCGGGATGATCCCCGGGCTGCCCACCGTCACCTCCACGATCTCGGCCTGCCGCTGCCGGTAGTACGGGTGGTACTGCTCGTGCTCCACGATCTTCTCCTGCTTGATGCCCGTCAGGCTCTGCAGGAAGTCGGCCGGGTGTGGCGGGGGGGAGCCAGGCTCTTTCTTCAGGATCATGTCCCCCGGAGCCGGTAGAAGAGCCGGTGGCGGCGGCGGCTGTAGCAGTTCTGAGCCCAGACGGGCGAAGGTAGTGACCGGCGGGAGGTGGCTGAACATGAGCATGCTGGGGGGGAACGTCGGCTCCATGGCTCGTCGTGTCCCGGGAAGGTGAAGCACAAGAGCGGAGGGGGAGCGGGGCTGCTGAGGTAACGGACCGGGCCAGGCAGCCGACTAGGTCTCGCACATCCTCACAGCATGGCCTTTCCTCCTTCCATCGAGCTCGCTACCGATCGCCGGGGGATCTCGGCGGGAAACAATACCGTCATTGACTGTCGGCCTACTACTGAAGAAACACGACGCCCGAAAGCTCCACAATAGAAGCAGTTAGAGAGTCGTACTGCGCAAGCGCGGGGATCAGAAAGCATCTCATTGCACTTGCGCAGAACCCAGAAGCCTTCTCGACGCGCACGCGCCTTACTCCACGACGCATGTCCTGTGGTTATTTTGGGTTTATTGCGCAAGCGCGTCCCACCGAATCGTTGCGCTTGCACTATGGGTAGTAGTGATCATTGCGCATGCGTTTTATTCTTTATACTTTTTTGTGAATGGCTTTATTTAAAGGGACATCGCAAAGCTACAATCTGTGTCATCCGTGTTGGCCACAGTTATACATGTCAGTAATTACTAGTGCAGGAGGCATCAAGGTGGAGAGCTACTAGAATTAAACTTATTATCTACCCACTTTAGGTGCCTGATCACTGGGGTAACCCAGAGCAGCAATAGGGCATTTACCGTTCATTCTGTGTTAGGCTGGGGTCACACTTGCGAGTTCAATGTGAGAAACTCCTGCATCAATACTGGAGTGTGCGGCTGCATAGAAATATAGAAATAGAAATACATGCAGCCGCAAACTCCGGTCCGAGTGCCGGCGGCAGTGTCGGGTATTGATGCGAGAGATTCGTATGAGTTTCTCGCATTGAACTCGCAAGTGTGACCCCGGCCTTAGAGCTACAGCTCTGATTCTAGGATCCCACTATAATATTACCTTGCATTGTACTTCAGGTGGAGCTGCCCTTAAATATTCCAAACTACAATGCCCCAAGCACTGTTGTCGGCTGATGGCACCTAATGAGGCCACGTTCACATTCAGTGTTTGGTCAGCCTTTTGCCTTAAGGCTGCCGTCACACTAGCAGTATTTGGTCAGTATTTTACATCAGTATTTGTAAGCCAAAACCAGGAGTGGGTGATAAATACAGAAGTGATGCATATGTTTCTGTTATACTTTCCCTCTGATTGTTCCACTCCTGGTTTTGGCTTCCAAATACTGATGCAAAATACTGACCAAATACTAATAGTGTGACTGCAGCCTAAGGGTACGGTCACACTATCAGTATTTGGTCAGTATTTCAGCAGTATTTGTAAGCCAAAACCAGGAGTGGGTGAAAAACGCAGAAGTGGTGCATATGTTTCTATTATACTTTTCCTCTAACTGTTCCTCACCTGGTTTTGGCTTACACATACTGATGTGAAATACTGATCACATACTGATAGTGTTACCGTACTCTAATATTACAACTACTGAGGTAAAATACTGACCAAATACTGAAGGTGTGAATATGGCCTTACAAATACTGAGGTAAAATACTGACCAAATACTGAACGTGGCCTTACAAATACTGAGGTAAAATACTGACCAAATACTGAGTTTGTGAACGTGGCCTTACAAATACTGAGATAAACTACTGATCAAATAATGAATGTGTGAACGTGGCCTTACAAATACTGAGGTAAAGTACTGATCAAATACTGTACATATGAGCATGGCCTTTTAAATACTGAGGTAAAATACTGACCAAATACTGAACATGGCCTTAGGCCACACACATACCACCTTTACCCACAATTACAGGCCCATATTGTATAGCACACACTTACAGCTGGACATAGTTTCTTGGTGGACAGCTCCATATCTGCACAGTTGTAGAAAATGGCTTCTCAGTAGATTTTGCACATTTCCTCACCCATCAGTCAAAATTGTCCATTTGTAATGTATATTGGCCTTGACCATCATGGCTGTTTCTCCAGTTTTCTGGAGTAATTTGCTCCTTTCCAGTGTCTTTAGTATTTGCACCTTATTCGCTATATGTTTGCCCCACTTTTTAAGTTGTTTTTATTCTTTAAGTCTTATTTTTCCTCAACAACCTTGCTTATCCAGATGTTTTAGACGGAGTCATGAAATTCGACCTTTATCAATTGTCGCACATTTTTAGCGCCTCTCACTCCATTACCCTCTGAAGTAAGGCTTTTGGTGAACTTTACAATTTGGCTAATTTTTGTGACTATTGGTGCTAAAAAGTGGCAAAAAACTGGCTGAGGACAAAAATAAAAAAGAGCATTTTTGTTTTTTCACAAAATTTGTCATCCGTGTTCGCTATTGTGAAGAATTTGGTACAAAAAATGTCAGCAGATACCATAAGACAAAAAAGAAAAGTGAGTTTAGGAAATCGCAAATCATGAATTGGGACTCATCGTGTCATAGCTGATCTTAACCTGAGGCCTGTTACCTTAGGTGACTAATGGTTGCGTACCTTGCTGCAATTATATATAGTTGAGGTGCATTTACACTTGCTGACCATGGATGTTAAACGACCACCGATCGGCAGGTGCCTGCAAAGTCAGGACCCAGGTCCTGCTCTGCCCCAATCGATTTTGGCATCTGCTAACACATAGTGAGGTGAACTGCAAGAGTTATGGACGATCTCGATTTTGTACACCTTTTCGCCAGAGCCAGTTTTAGATAAAGTGGGGCCCTGGGCAAAAGTTTAAAGTGGGGCCCCAAATGCTAACATATTGCACCATCACACAAAAACATTTCGGTTGTATTTACATGCGCTGAGTTCAGACTGCTAAGCGAGTGCAATCAACATTATTGAAGTCATTCAACGCTTGTTCCCGGGCCTCTTTACACTGGCTGAGGAAGAATGATGGGCACAGAACGACCACTAGTAGATTAATCTGTCCACATATGGTATGTTATCAGCAGCATATCTGCAGTTTCCACCGGCAATGTGCTGCTGGGAACAATGATTTTTGTTCCGGCATAAACAATCCAATCACTCAATGAATAGTCAGCATTTTTCTGGTTTAGTATGATACGCCTCATATATATATATTATATAATTGTCTAAGGGTCACTTCCGTCTGACTGTCTGTCTGTCTGTCTGTCACGGATACTCATTGGTCGCGGCCTCTGTCATTGAAATCCAAGTCGCTGATTGGTCGCGGCAAAACGGCCACGACCAATCAGCGACGGGCACAGTCCGGCGGCAAATGGCCGCTCCTTCCTCCCCGCAGTCAGTGCCCGCTCCATAACCCCCTCCAGTCAGCGCTCACACAGGGTTAATGGCAGTGGTAACGGCCCGCGTTTTGCCGCGGGTAACCCACTCCGTTACCGCTGCTATTAACCCTGTGTGACCAACTTTTTACTATTGATGCTGCCTATGCAATGTACTATGTGGGCTGTGCAATATACTGCGTGGGCTGTGCTATATACTACGTGGCCTGTGTTATGCACTACGTGGCCTGTGTTATGCACTACGTGGCCTGTGTTATACACTACGTGGCCTGTGTTATACACTACGTGGCCTGTGTTATACACTACGTGGACTGTGTTATACACTACGTGGGCTGTTATATACTGCGTGCGTGGGCTGTTATATATACTACGTGAGCTGTGTTATATGCTACGTGGGCTGTTATAAACTATGTGGCTGTGTTATATGCTATGTGGGCTGTTATACACTCTGTGGGCTGTGCTATCTACTATGTGGCTGTTCTATATACTCCGTGGACTGTGTTATATACTACGTGGCTGTGCTATATACTCCGTGGGCTGTGCTATATACTCGGTGGGCTGTGCTATATACTCCGTAGGCTGTGCTATATACTCCGTGGGCTGTGCTATATACTACGTGGCTGTGCTATATACTACGTGGCTGTGCTATATACTATGTGGCTGTGCAATATACTACGTGGCTGTGCTATTTACTACGTAGGCTGTTATATACTACATGGCCGGCCGGCCGCGAACAATCAGCGACAGGCGCAGTCCGGCTGAATCCTGTGTATTCAATGTATTATTCTAAAATCTTCATAAATAAACTACATACATATTCTAGAATACCCGACGCGTTAGAATCGGGCTACCATCTAGTATATAATATATATATATATATATATATATATATATATATAGTATAATGTGCACCATAGTCCTCCATATTGTATAATGCAAATCCTATAGTCCTCAATATAGTATAATGTACCTCATAGTCCTCCATATAGAATAATGCACGCCCCATAGTCCCCATATAATATAATGTGCCCCATAGTCTTCCATATGGTATAATATACTCCCCATAGTCCTCCATATAGTATAATACACTCCTCATAGTCCAATAGAGCATATTGAAGCCCCCCTCACAGTATAATGCAGCCACCCTCATAGCATAATGCAGCCACCCCATTAAGTATAATGCAGCCCCCATATAGTATAATGCACCACTTAGATGTCGATTGAGTATAATGCAGCCTCCTCTCAGTATAATGCTGCCCCTCTCAGAGCATAATGCAGTCTCCCTCAGAGTATAATGCAGCCTCCCCTAAGAGTATAATGCATCCCCCTCATAGAGTATAATGCAATCCCCTCATAGAGTACAATGAAGCCCCCTCATAGAGTATAATGCAGACCAAGATGCTGATACAGTTGAATGTGCAGGGGGGGTGCTGGCACTGGACATCAAGGGCCCCGTAGCAGCCATGTGGTGTGCTGCTATTTGCAACACTCCACTGGCTGGGTCCACTAAGAGAGCGGGGGCCCTAAAACAGAGAATTACAGACGCTATTCACTGTGTTACACCAGACATCCTTACCCGTGTGTGCCAAGAACCTCACTATTGTTTGGATGTGTGTAGTGCAAGAAATGGAGCCCACATTGAACTGCACTGAATAGGCATGAAACTGGGAGAGTTTTCTCTTATTTGGAGCAGATTTCACATTTCTATCATTTTTTTTGTTGCTTTCCAGTGACTGGTCAAAAGTACACCATGACTTTACAGACACACTGTATATATCTTGGAAAGAAAAAAAGCCTCTTCTGCAGGCAGGCGCCGGCGGTGGCACCTGCGTTGCAGCCTGATCGCATGTGTAATGAATTATATGAACATTTGTTTGATGTAATCCTTAAGTTCCTAAAAAAAAAATCCATTTGAAAATGGCTCCTACTGCGCCTTCGCAGTAGCAGCTATCGGTGATCCAATACCTGCTACTGCACAGGCGCTGGCGGCACCATCTTGCTAGAGAACAAAAAAAGATTCCTCCTCCAAGATGGTGCAATCATGCTGACAGGTTCCCTTTAAATATTTCTTAAAATATCCAATACTCTTTTTAGGTATATTTTTATTTATTTTTCTTTAAGGGAATGTGTCACTTATTTTTTTTTTTTAAATGA
The DNA here is from genome assembly GCF_051348905.1 of Ranitomeya variabilis. NCBI lineage: Eukaryota > Metazoa > Chordata > Amphibia > Anura > Dendrobatidae > Ranitomeya > Ranitomeya variabilis. The sequence goes on along the minus strand of NC_135235.1, from coordinate 541,215,014 downwards.
GCAATAATATCACATATAAGGGACAAATACAGTCACAGCTTGACCAGACCACATATTACCACCGCATAGTGACCGAATAATAGCACAGACAAGGGACAAATACCGCCACATCATAACCAGACCACATATTACCACCACATACTTACCGAATAATACCACATACAAGAGACAAATATGGTTAATATAGGAATCACCAGTGACATTATACACAGGAGTTCTGTATATAGTGTATAGTGTACAGGTAATACTGTAGTCACCAGTGACATTATACACATTAGTTCTGTATATAGTATGCAAGTAGTACAGTGATCACCAGTGACATTACACCCTAGCTCTGTTTACAGTATAAAAGTAATACAGTGATCACCAGTGATCTTATATGCAGGAGCTCTGTATATAGTGTATAGTGTACAGGTAATATAGGGATCACTAGTGACATTATACACAGGAGAGGAGTGCTGTACACAGTATATAATGTATAGTGTCAGTGACTCAGTGTACAGATTACACACTGACTAACTGGTGACATCTCTAGTTGAAGTCCTTCATCTTCGCTTTTCTCCTTAGGGTACCGTCACACAGTGCCATTTTGATCGCTACGACGGCACGATCCGTGACGTCGCAGCGATCGTATGATTATCGCTCCAGCGTCGTAGACTGCGGTCACACGTTGCAATCACGGCGCTGGAGCGATGCCGAAGTCCCCGGGTAACCAGGGTAAACATCGGGTTACTAAGCGCAGGGCCGCGCTTAGTAACCCGATGTTTACCCTGGTTACCAGCGTAAACGTAAAAAAAACAAACAGTACATACTCACATTCCGGTGTCTGTCCCCCGGCGTCTCAGCTTCTCTGCACTGTGTAAGCACAGCGGCCGGAAAGCACAGCGGTGACGTCAGACGTCACCGCTGTGCTCGCTTTCTGGCTGGCCGGCGCTCACAGTGCAGAGAAGCTGAGACGCCGGAGGACAGACACCGGAATGTGAGTATGTACTGTTTGTTTTTTTTACGTTTACGCTGGTAACCACGGTAAACATCGGGTTACTAAGCGCGGCCCTGCGCTTAGTTACCCGATGTTTACCCTGGTTACAAGCGAACACATCGCTGGATCGCTGTCACACACAACGATCCAGCGATGTCAGCGGGTGATCAAGCGACGAAAGAAAGTTCCAAACGATCTGCTACGACGTATAATTCTCAGCAGGGTCCCTGATCGCTGCTGCGTGTCAGACACTGCGATATCGTAATGATATCGCTAGAACGTCACGAATCGTACCGTCGTAGCGATCAAAATGGCACTGTGTGACGGTACCCTTAGTCTAGTGCAGACCGCCATCAATTCTTCCAGCCATGACTCGTCTCTACATAGCATAAGACTCATTTGCTCTCTCCCCACTCCCAATTCGTTATTTGCTTCTCCCCACTCCTAATTTGTCATTTTCTCTCCCCATACTCTCCAAATTTGTCAGTTGCTCTCCCCCACTCCAAATTCATTATTTGCTCCCCCTCCCACTCCCAATTCATCATTTGCTCACCCTACTCCCAAATTCGTCATTTGCTTTCCTCACCCCCATATCGTCATATGTTCTCCCCACCCTCCACTCCCAATTTGTCATGTGATCTCCCCACCCCCCACTCCCAATTCATCATTTGCTCTCCCCCACTCCCAATTGGTCATTTGCTCTCACCACCTCCATTACCAATTCATCATTTGCTCTCCCCAAACCCACTGAAAATTTATCATTTGCCCTATCCATCCCCCACTCCCAATTGGTTATTTGCTCTTCACACCCCCCAATCCCAATTCACTTGCTGTCCCTCAAGTCCATTTAATTCTATTAAAAAATATATATACAGTACAGACCAAAAGTTTGGACACACCTTCTCATTTAAAGATTTTTCCGTATTTTCATGACTATGAAAATTGTACATTCACACTGAAGGCATCAAAACTATGAATTAACACATGTGGAGCTCATCAAGAGAATGCCAAGAGTGTGCCAAGCAGTCATCAAAGCAAAAGGTGGCTACTTTGAAGAACCTAGAATATAAGACATAATTTCAGTTGTTTCACACTTTTTTGTTAAGTATATAATTCCACATGTGTTAATTCATAATTTTGATGCCTTCAGTGTGAATGTACAATTTTCATAGTCATGAAAATACAGAAAAATCTTTAAATGAGGTGTGTCCAAACTTTTGGGCTGTACTGTATGTTAAACTCTGGCCAGCAGAACAAATGTGGCTCGCAGGGTGAGTATATTTGCCCACAACGCCGGGCGGGTCCCCCAAGTGTATTTGGCCTACAATGTCCCCCACTCAGCATCGCACTTTGAACCATCTCGGATGACGATACAGCTGAAAGCAATGATGGTGCATTCCCCCTCTGCGTTTGATGTCTCAGCACAGTGGGCATGATGACATCATTACAATATGCCCTCTGTACTGAGATATGCACAGGATCTGAAGACACCATCAAGAGGCTAGAGCAGGAAGGAATGGGAAAAGGTGAGTATTTAATTTTTTAAAGTGATGCCATTATATTGTATGTAGCACTGTGTGAGTCTATTATATGGTATGGAAGACAATAAACATGGAAGAGAGCAACATGAGAAGCACCAGGTGGTTAAATTGGGATGATTCAATGAAAGGTGGGGGGATTAGCCTCTCACCTGGAAGGGTTATGCACCCCTGCATAACTCCGGTAGCAGACTTCTCAGGGCACTCCTACTCTGTTGCTCCGGGACTGCTGTGCTGTGCTTCCTGGTCTGGTCACGTGGGACCAAGATCCAGTCACGTGATGCCACTACACAGGATGTGACTCACTTCAGGTCCTGTAGCCTGGAGATGAACTCTATGTCCCCAAGCTGCTCCAGCTACAATCCCTCAAGGGGAATATCAAAGTTTTTTGGATAAAAATATGTATGTGGTCAATTTAAGGAGCAATATGGCTATAGAGCACACTGCAAAAGATTAGTAGTAAACAAACCTTTTATTAAACCACTACGCATTTCGGCAGCAGACTGCTACCTTCCTCATAGTATGGAGCACTATGTGAGGCAATTTTACTGTATGGAGCACTATGTGGGGCCATTAAACTGTATGAAGCACTTTGTGGGGCTCTTATACTGGATGGAACACTTTTTGTGGCCATTATACAGTATGGGCCACTTTTTTCTGGGGCCATAAAACTGTATGGAGTACTATGTGGGGCTATTATACTGTATGCAAGAAAATGCAGGGCCCTGTTATACTGTATGGAGGACTTTGTGGGGCCTATTATTCTGTATGGAGCACTACAGTATGCGGGGCCATTATACTGTGTGGAACACTTTTTGCAGGGCCATTCTACTGTATGTGAGGCCATTATACTGTATAGAAGGCAATACAGGGCTCTGTTAGACTGTGGAGGGCTATGTGTGGCTCATTATACTGTATGGAGCACTCTTTGTGGCCATTATACTGTATGGAGGGCTGTGTGGGGTTTACATTTGGATAATCATACTGTGATGGGGTCACCATTCATTGTCGGGGGTACAGCAGGGTGCATGTGGAGGGTACTGTGGAGGAATTCACTGTGGGGGTATCATACTGTGCTTGGGGCAATTTTGCTTGCATCTTACTTTATTATCTGTATTGTTCAAGGTTTTTTATCCTTTGTTATTATATATTTCAATTAGGCCATTGGGCCATACGCTTTTTGCTGCTCTTACATAATATCTGGTATTATTCCAATATTTTATTCTAAAATCTATTAATTAGAAAGCACTTTGTTCATGAGGCAACTCCTTTGAGTTTGTTTCCATGTGGAAAAGTTCATCATTATATTTGATGACTAGATGGTGGCCCGATTCTAACGCATCGGGTATTCTAGAATATGTATGTAGTTTATTTATGAAGTTTTCAGAATAATGCAATGAATACACAGGATTCGGCCGGCCGTGACCAATTAGCGAAACGTGGTTCAAACTCCGCGCCAATTCGCGGGCGGACTGCGCCTGTCGCTGATTGGTCACGCCCGGCAGCGAACAATCAGTGAAGCCAGGGCTGGCTACAGGTTTTTGAGGGCCCCGGGCGAAAGAGTCTCAGTGGGCCCCCCTCTTTAACACATACCACGATTCATGATGCACAGATACAGCAGAGAAATATAGCACAGTCAAGTAGCGTATAACACAGCCCACATAGTATATATAATACAGCCCACGTAGTATATAGCACAGCCACGTAGTATATAGCAGAGCCACGTAGTATATAACACAGCCACGTAGTATATTGCCCAGCCACGTAGTATATAGCACAGCCCAGGTTTTTGAGGGCCCAGGCGAAAGAGTCTCAGTGGGCCCTCCTCTTTAACACATACCACGATTCATGATGCACAGATACAGCAGAGAAATATAGCACAGCCAAGTAGCGTATAACACAGCCCACGTAGTATATAACAGAGCCCATGTAGTATATAGCACAGCCACGTAGTATATAGCACAGCTGCGTAGTATATAGCACAGCCACGTAGTATATAACACAGCCACATAGTATATTGCCCAGCCACGTAGTATATAGCACAGCCCACATAGTAAATAGCACAAACACATAGTATATTGCCCAGCCACGTAGTATATTGCCCAGCCATGTAGTATATTGCCCAGCCACGTAGTATATAGCACAGGCACGTAGTATATTGCCCAGCCACATAGTATATTGCCCAGCCAAGTAGTATATTGCTCAGCCATGTAGTATATTGCCCAGCCACGTAGTATATAGCACAGACACAGAGTATATAGCACAGACACGTAGTATATTGCCCAGCCACGTAATATATTGCACAGCCAGGTAGTATATTGCCCAGCCACGTAATATATTGCACAGCCACGAAGTATACTGCACAGCCACATAATATATTGCACAGCCACGTCGTATATAGCACAGCCACGTAGTATATAGCACAGAGACGTAGTATATAACACTGCCCATGCAGTATATAACCCAGGCCACGTAGTATAGAGCACAGCAATGTAGTATATTGCCCAGCCACGTAATATATACCACAGCCACGTAGTATAGCACAGCCCACATAGTATATAGCACAGAGATGTAGTATATAAAACAGCCCACGCAGTATCTAACACAGCCCACGTTGTATATAGCAATGTGGGCACCATATCCCTGTTAAAAAAGAATTAAAATGAAAAATAGTTATATACTCACCCTCCATTGGCCCCCCGGATCCAGCCCAGGTGTTTACCGATGCTCCTCGCGACGCTCCGGTCCCAAGAGTGCATTGCAGTCTCGCGAGATGATGACATAGCGGTCTCGCAAGACCGCTACGTCATCATCTCGCAAGACCGGAATGCATGGACCGGTCACCGGAGCGTCGCGAGGCGCGGGAAAGGTCCCGGAAGGTGAGTATATAATGACTTTTTATTTTTTTATTTTTTTTAACATTAGATCTTTTTACTATTGATGCTGCATAGGCAGCATCACTAGTAAAAAGTTGGTCACACAGGGTTAATAGCAGCGTTAACGGAGTGCGTTACCCGCGGCATAATGCGGTCCGTTAATGCTGCCATTAACCCTGTGTGAGCGCTGACTGGAGGGGAGTATGGAGCGGGCACTGATTGCAGGGGAGTAGGGAGCGGCCATTTTGCCGCCGGACTGTGCCCGTCGCTGATTGGTCGTGGCCGCTTTGCCGCGACCAATCAGCGACTCGGGATTTCCGTGACAGACAGACAGACAGAAAGACGGAAGTGACCCTTAGACAATTATATAGTAGATAAGGAAAAACTTCAATTGTAGAAACTTTTTTAAGAAACATCATGGTTGGCCAGCGACTTTGTCTAAGCTTTTAATTTTGTCTTGCTGTATTTGAGTTTGACATCCAGGCCCAGATTGCTAATCTGCTCATCTGGGCAGATGCCCGCTGGGCTGGCGGCTAAGTGGGCTGCAGCCGCCGGCCCTTTAAAATGAGTCAGGGAACCTCCGGCCGCAGGCCACATGCGGCCGTATCCTGCCAGCTGCCGGCCATTTAACCCCCAAGTGCATGCAGCGTTCATTACAGAACACATGAATAATGTAATCGGGGTGAGCGGGGTTAGCGCAGAGGTGAGCGGGGTTAACACTGAGGTGGGCGGGGTTAATGCTGAGGTGGGCGGGGTTATGTTGTGAATTAGACTTTTTGGCTCCCTCTTGTGGTCACTAGTGATATGACTGGGATTGTCTTTCTTCAGTTTGGCACTCACCTGGGTCGTTAGTCCAGGGGTGTCGCTATATAAACTTCCTGGATCCTTAGTCCAGTGCCTGGCATCGTTGTAATCAGATCCTTCTGTTGCTCCTGTCTGCTGGTCCTGGTTCTTGCAAAATTAAGCTAAGTCTTGCTTCTTTGTTTTTTGGGTTATTTGCTTTGCTTCTATTTTTGTCCAGCTTGTGCTAAATGTGAGTTCTGACCTTGCTGGAAGCTCTAGGGGGCTGGTGTTCTCCCCCCGGCCGTTAGTCGGTTCGGGGGTTCTTGAATATCCAGCGTGGATATTTTAATAGGGTTTTTGCTGACCATATAAGTCATCTTACTATATTCTGCTATTAGCTAGTGGGCCTCTCTTTGCTAAATACCTAGCTCATTCTTATGTTTGTCTTTTCCTCTTACCTCACCGTTATTATTTGTTGGGGGCTTGTATCCAACTTTTGGGGTCTTTTCTCTGGAGGCAAGAAAGGTCTTTTCCCTTCTAGGGTTAGTTAGTTCTCCGGCTGGCGCGAGACGTCTAGAACCAACGTAGGCACGTTCCTCGGCTACTGCTATTTGTGGTGCTAGGATTAGATATATGGTCAGCCCAGTTACCACTGCCCTATGAGCTGTTTTTTTGTGTTTGCAAACTTGGTATTTATTCCTGAGACCCTCTGCCATTGGGGTCATAACAGTATGCCAGGCCGACATTGAATGTTTAATGCATTGCAGAAGTGGGATAATAAGAAAGGAAATTCTGAGTTTTTTTTTTTTTTTCCTCTCTTCCTCCCCTTTACCTCTGAGTGGCTTGAGCTTGCTGCAGACATGAATGTCCAGACCTTGATTACAAGTGTGGACCAGCTTGCTGCTCGTGTGCAAAGCATACAAGATTTTGTTACCAGTAGTTCTATGTCTGAACCTAAAATACCTATTCCTGAACTGTTTTCTGGAGACCGATTTAAGTTTAGGAATTTCAGGGATAATTGTAAATTGTTTCTATCTCTGAGACCCCGTTCATCTGGAGACTCAGCTCAGCAAGTAAAAATTGTTATCTCTTTTTTACGGGGCGACCCTCAGGATTGGGCTTTCTCGCTAGCGCCAGGAGATCCGGCATTGGCAAATATTGATGCGTTTTTTCTGGCACTCGGATTGCTTTACGAGGAACCCAATCTTGAGGTTCAGGCAGAAAAAGCCTTGCTGGCTATTTCTCAGGGTCAGGATGAAGCTGAAGTGTATTGCCAAAAATTTCAGAAATGGTCCGTGCTTACTCAGTGGAATGAGTGTGCTCTGGCCGCAAATTTCAGAAATGGCCTTTCTGAAGCCATTAAGAATGTGATGGTGGGTTTCTCCATTCCTACAAGTCTGAATGATTCCATGGCGCTGGCTATTCAAATTGACCGGCGTTTGCGGGAGCGCAAAACCGCTAATCCTCTGGTAGTGTTGTCTAAACAAGCACCTGATTTGATGCAATGTGATAGAATTCAGACCAGAAATGAGCGGAAAAATCATAGACGTCAGAATGGGTTGTGTTTTTACTGTGGAGATTCTACACATGTTATATCAGCATGCTCTAAACGCCTAACAAGGGTTGTTAGTCCTGTCGCCATTGGTAATTTGCAACCTAAATTTATTTTGTCTGTGACTTTAATTTGCTCATTGTCCTCTTACCCTGTTATGGCGTTTGTGGATTCAGGTGCTGCCCTGAGTCTTATGGATCTGTCATTTGCCAAGCGCTGTGGTTTTGTTCTTGAGCCGTTGGTTAATCCTATCCCTCTGAGGGGTATTGATGCTACGCCATTGGCGGAAAATAAACCGCAGTTTTGGACACAGGTAACCATGTGCATGACTCCTGAACATCGGGAGGTGATTCGTTTTCTTGTTCTGCATAAAATGCATGATTTGGTCGTTTTGGGTTTGCCATGGTTACAGACTCATAATCCAGTCTTGGATTGGAAGGCAATGTCTGTGTCAAGTTGGGGCTGTCAGGGTATTCATGGTGATTCCCCGCCGGTGTCTATTGCTTCCTCTACTCCTTCGGAAGTTCCTGAGTATTTGTCTGATTATCAGGATGTGTTCAGCGAGTCCAGGTCCAGTGCTCTGCCTCCTCATAGGGACTGTGACTGTGCCATAGATTTGATTCCAGGTAGCAAATTTCCTAAGGGAAGACTATTTAATCTGTCTGTACCTGAGCATACCGCAATGCGTTCGTATATCAAGGAATCTCTGGAGAAGGGGCATATCCGTCCTTCCTCTTCCCCTCTTGGTGCGGGATTCTTTTTTGTGGCCAAGAAGGACGGATCTTTGAGACCTTGTATTGACTATCGGCTTTTGAATAAAATCACTGTTAAATTTCAGTATCCTTTGCCTCTGTTGTCAGACTTGTTTGCCCGAATTAAAGGTGCCAAGTGGTTCACCAAGATAGATCTTCGTGGTGCGTACAACCTTGTGCGCATTAAGCGAGGAGATGAATGGAAAACCGCATTTAATACGCCCGAAGGTCATTTTGAGTACTTGGTGATGCCTTTTGGGCTCTCTAATGCTCCTTCAGTGTTTCAGTCCTTTATGCATGATATTTTCCGGAAGTATCTGGATAAATTTATGATCGTTTATCTGGATGATATTCTGGTTTTTTCTGATGACTGGGACTCGCATGTAGAGCAGGTCAGGATGGTGTTTCAGGTTTTGCGTGAGAATGCTTTATTTGTTAAGGGCTCAAAGTGTCTCTTTGGAGTACAGAAGGTTCCCTTTTTGGGGTTTATTTTTTCCCCTTCTGCGGTGGAGATGGACCCAGTCAAGGTCCGAGCTATTCATGATTGGACTCAACCCACGTCAGTTAAGAGTCTTCAGAAGTTCTTGGGTTTTGCTAACTTCTACCGTCGTTTTATTGCTAATTTTTCTAGCATTGTTAAACCTTTGACGGATATGACCAAGAAAGGTTCTGATGTTGCTAATTGGGCTCCTGCAGCCGTGGAGGCTTTCCAGGAGTTGAAGCGCCGGTTTACTTCGGCACCTGTTTTGTGCCAGCCTGATGTCTCACTTCCCTTTCTGGTTGAAGTGGATGCTTCTGAGATTGGGGCAGGGGCCGTTTTGTCGCAGAGAGGCCCTGGTTGCTCTGTGATGAGACCTTGTGCCTTTTTCTCGAGGAAGTTTTCGCCTGCTGAGCGGAATTATGATGTTGGCAATCGGGAGTTGTTGGCCATGAAGTGGGCATTTGAGGAGTGGCGTCATTGGCTCGAGGGTGCTAAGCATCGTGTGGTGGTCTTGACTGATCACAAAAATCTGATGTATCTCGAGTCTGCTAAACGCCTGAATCCTAGACAGGCCCGCTGGTCATTGTTTTTCTCCCGTTTTGACTTTGTGGTCTCGTATTTACCAGGTTCAAAGAATGTGAAGGCTGATGCTCTTTCAAGGAGCTTTGTGCCTGACTCTCCGGGAGTCGCAGAACCAGTTGGTATTCTTAAAGAGGGAGTTATCTTGTCAGCCATTTCTCCGGATTTGCGACGTGTGTTGCAGAGATTTCAGGCTGGTAGACCTGACTCTTGTCCACCTGACAGACTGTTTGTTCCTGATAAGTGGACCAGCAGAGTCATTTCCGAGGTTCATTCCTCGGTGTTGGCAGGGCATCCGGGAATTTTTGGCACCAGAGATCTGGTGGCTAGGTCCTTTTGGTGGCCTTCCTTGTCACGGGATGTGCGGTCGTTTGTGCAGTCCTGTGGGACTTGTGCTCGAGCTAAGCCTTGCTGTTCTCGTGCCAGCGGGTTGCTCTTGCCCTTGCCTGTCCCGAAGAGGCCTTGGACACACATTTCCATGGATTTCATTTCAGATCTCCCGGTGTCTCAGGGCATGTCTGTCATCTGGGTGGTATGTGATCGCTTTTCTAAGATGGTCCATTTGGTGCCTTTGCCTAAGCTGCCTTCCTCTTCCGATCTGGTTCCTGTGTTCTTTCAGAATGTGGTTCGTTTACACGGTATTCCTGAGAATATTGTGTCTGACAGAGGATCCCAGTTTGTTTCCAGGTTCTGGCGATCCTTTTGTGCTAGGATGGGCATTGAGTTGTCGTTTTCGTCTGCCTTTCATCCTCAGACTAATGGACAAACGGAGCGAACTAATCAGACTCTGGAGGCTTATTTGAGGTGTTTTGTTTCTGCGGATCAGGATGATTGGGTGACCTTCTTGCCGTTGGCTGAGTTTGCCCTTAATAATCGGGCTAGTTCCGCTACATTGGTTTCGCCATTTTTCTGCAACTCTGGTTTCCATCCTCGTTTTTCCTCGGGACATGTGGAGCCTTCTGACTGTCCTGGGGTAGATTCTGTGGTGGATAGGTTGCAGCAGATCTGGAATCATGTGGTGGACAACTTAAAGTTGTCACAAGAGAAGGCTCAGCGTTTTGCCAACCGCCGCCGCGGTGTGGGTCCCCGACTTCGTGTTGGGGATTTGGTATGGCTGGCTTCTCGATTTGTTCCTATGAAGGTCTCCTCTCCTAAATTTAAGCCTCGCTTCATCGGTCCTTACAAGATATTGGAAATCCTTAATCCTGTGTCCTTTCGCTTGGATCTTCCGGTGTCGTTTGCCATTCACAACGTGTTCCATAGGTCTTTGTTGCGGCGGTACGTTGTACCTGTGGTTCCTTCTGTTGAGCCTCCTGCTCCGGTGTTGGTTGAGGGCGAGTTGGAGTACGTGGTGGAGAAGATCTTGGATTCTCGTCTCTCCAGGCGGAGGCTTCAGTATCTGGTCAAGTGGAAGGGCTATGGTCAGGAGGATAATTCCTGGGTGGTTGCCTCTGATGTGCATGCGGCCGATTTAGTTCGTGCCTTTCACGCTGCTCATCCTGATCGTCCTGGTGGTCTTGGTGAGGGTTCGGTGACCCCTCCTTAAGGGGGGGGTACTGTTGTGAATTAGACTTTTTGGCTCCCTCTTGTGGTCACTAGTGATATGACTCTGGGATTGTCTTTCTTCAGTTTGGCACTCACCTGGGTCGTTAGTCCAGGGGTGTCGCTATATAAACTTCCTGGATCCTTAGTCCAGTGCCTGGCATCGTTGTAATCAGATCCTTCTGTTGCTCCTGTCTGCTGGTCCTGGTTCTTGCAAAATTAAGCTAAGTCTTGCTTCTTTGTTTTTTGGGTTATTTGCTTTGCTTCTATTTTTGTCCAGCTTGTGCTAAATGTGAGTTCTTACCTTGCTGGAAGCTCTAGGGGGCTGGTGTTCTCCCCGCGGCCGTTAGTCGGTTCGGGGGTTCTTGAATATCCAGCGTGGATATTTTAATAGGGTTTTTGCTGACCATATAAGTCATCTTACTATATTCTGCTATTAGCTAGTGGGCCTCTCTTTGCTAAATACCTAGCTCATTCTTATGTTTGTCTTTTCCTCTTACCTCACCGTTATTATTTGTTGGGGGCTTGTATCCAACTTTTGGGGTCTTTTCTCTGGAGGCAAGAAAGGTCTTTCTTTTCCCTTCTAGGGTTAGTTAGTTCTCCGGCTGGCGCGAGACGTCTAGAACCAACGTAGGCACGTTCCCCGGCTACTGCTATTTGTGGTGCTAGGATTAGATATATGGTCAGCCCAGTTACCACTGCCCTATGAGCTGGATTTATGTGTTTGCAGACTTGGTATTTATTCCTGAGGCCCTCTGCCATTGGGGTCATAACAGGGTTAACACCCAATGCTCTCCAGTCGTTCTCCTCTCCCGGAACAGCTGCTGCTGTTGCCACTGCCAGCCAGAGAGAAAGTCCATATAAGTGATACTGGGTTGCTAAATCTGTGTATAATAAATACAGATTATGTCTGGATGTATTTCTATGCAGCCGCACGCTCCGGTCCCGAGTGCCAGCGGCAGCGCCGGGTGTTGAGGCGAGAGACCCGTGCGAGTTTCTCGCATCGCACATGCTAGTGTGAAACCGGCCTTATAAATACAATATATTGGTGATACTGCCCATACATATGTTACATAGGTGATACTGCGACTATACACCCCAGTCACAGTATCACCTATATAATGTATATAGAGCAGTCACCTATATGATGTATGCAACATAATGTAGTATAAAGCTGCCTTAATATAGTGTATAATGTAGAGTTGTGTGTGTGTGTGTATATATATATATATATATATATATATATATATATATATACTGTATATGCAAAAAGGTAGATATACCGTATATAAAAAATGTACAGATGTTTATATAGTATGTTGCTGTGTATATAGTGTGGAATCCACACTATACAGCCCCTGGCAAAAATTTATGACATCACCGACCTTGGAGGATGTTCATTCAGTTGTTTAATTTTGTAGAAAAAATGCAGATCACAGACATGGCACAAAACTAGTCAAAAAATCATTTCAAATGGCAACTTATGGCTATAATAAACACTAAAATAAATCAAGAACAAAAAATGTGGTAGTCAGTAATGGTTACTTTTTTTATCCAAGCATAGGGGAAAAATTATGGAATCACTCAATTCTGAGGAAAAAAATATGGAATCACCCTGAAAAATTTAATTCCTAAAACTAACACCTGCATCAAATTAGATCTGCTCGTTAGTCTGCATCTAAAAAAGGAGTGATGATCATCACACCTTGGAGAGCTGTTGCACCCAGGGCTGGATTTAAGAGGTGGGTGGCCCGGGGTCCATTTTGGAGGGAGGCCCATTTTTCAAGGTGCTGCAATATGTAATGCAAAAACACAAAATGAAACGAACACAAGTTTAGTTACAAAAATCATTTATGCAGAGTAATTCAAGTAAAATCATTCATTTTTTACAATCCGGGCTCATCAAGAGAATGCCAAGAGTGTGCAAAGCAGTCATCAAAGCAAAAGTGGCTACTTTGAAGAACCTAGAATATAAGACATATTTTCAGTTGTTTCACACTTTTTCGTTAAGTATATAATTCCACATGTGTTAATTCATAGTTTTGATGCCTTCAGTGTGAATTTACAATTTTCATAGTCATGAAAATACAGAAAAATCTTTAAATGAGAAGGTGTGTCCAAACTTTTGGTCTGTACTGTATATATATATATATATATATATATATACATATATATATATATATATATATATATAAGGGCTTCTGCTGGGCTGTATATGAGGGGCTTCTGCTGGGCTGTATATATATACATATATATATATATATATATATATATATATATATATATATACTGTATATATATACTAGGTATTGAACCCGTTCTACGCCCGGGTGGCGAGCATTTATATTGGTGTATGGTCTCTATCCTGGTAAGTGCTGCTCCCATCTTGCTCTCCCATCCTGTCATGTGCTGCTCCATCCTGCGCCCCCATCCTGTCATGTCATGTGGTGCTCCCATCCTGCGCCCCCATCCTGTCATGTGCTGCTCCATCCTGCATCCCCATCCTGTCATGTGCTCCCATCCTGCGCCCCCATCCTGTCATGTTCTCCCATCCTGCGCCCCAATCCTGTCATGTGCTGTTCCATCCTGCGCCCCCATCCTGTCATGTGCTGTTCCATCCTGCGCCCCAATCCTGTCATGTGCTGTTCCATCCTGCGCCCCCATCCTGTCATGTGCTCCCATCCTGCGCCCCCATCCTGTCATGTGCTGCTCCATCCTGCATCCCCATCCTGTCATGTGCTGTTCCATCCTGCGCCCCCATCCTATCATGTGCTGCTCCATCCTGTGTCTCCATCCTGTCATGTGCTCCCATCCTGCACCCCCATCCTGTGATATGCTGCTCCATCCTACACCCCCATCCTGTCATGTGTGTGCACCCCCATTCTGTCATGTGCTGCTCCCATCCTGTACCCCCATTCTGTCATTTGCTGCTCCCATCCTGTGCCCCCATTCTGTCATGTGCTGCTCCCATTCTGTCATGTGCTCCCATCCTGCGCCCCACCCAGTCATGTGCTCCCATCCTGCACCCCCATCTTGTCATGTGTGCCCCCCATTCTGTCATGTGCTGCTGCCATCCTGCACAATCATTCTGTCATGTGCTGCTCCCATCCTGCGCCCCCATTCTGTCATGTGGTGCTCCCATTCTGCGCCCCCATTCTGTCATGTGCTGCTCCCATCCTGTGCCCCCATTCTGTTGTAATGTGCTGCACCGATTCTGCCTGTTCCTGTTTCTCTCATCTTTCTCTCTCCGGCTCTACTGCCTGAATGCGGCTGTGCTGAGTGCGGGCGGCTGTGCTGAGTGCGGGCGGCTGTGCTGAGTGCGGGCGGCTGTGCTGAGTGCGGGCGGCTGTGCTGAGTGCGGGCAGCTGTGCGTGGCGGTGGCTGTGCTGAGTGTGGGCAGCTGTACATGGCGGTGCTGAGTGCGGGCGGCTGTGCGTGGCGGTGCTGAGTGCGGGCGGCTGTGCGTGGCGGTGCTGAGTGCGGGCGGCTGTGCGTGGCGGTGCTGAGTGCGTGCGGCTGTGCGTGGCGGTGCTGAGTGCGGGCGGCTGTGCGTGGCGGTGCTGAGTGCGGGCGGCTGTGCGTGGCGGTGCTGAGTGCGGGCGGCTGTGCGTGGCGGTGCTGAGTGCGTGCGGCTGTGCGTGGCGGTGCTGAGTGCGGGCGGCTGTGCGTGGCGGTGGTGAGTGCGGACGGCTGTGCGTGGCGGTGGTGAGTGCGGGCGGCTGTGCGTGGCGGTGGTGAGTGCGGGCGGCTGTGCGTGGCGGTGGTGGGTGCGGGCGGCTGTGCGGGGTGGTGCTGAGAGTGCAGGCGGCTGTGCTGGGCGCCGAGTGCTGGGGGCCTGAGCAGGCGGGGACACCGGCGCGCTGTGAGGGTCAGGTGCCGCAGTCGCCGCTAGCTCAGGCCCCCGGCACTTGCTATATTTACCTGTCCCCCGTTCCACTGCTGTTCGCCTCTATGTCTTCCGGGGTCCTCTGCCTGTGACTGTTCAGTCAGAGGGCGGCGCGCATTAAGCGCGTCATCGCGCCCTCTGAACTGAACGTCGCAGGCAGAGGAGGTGGAGGATAGAGCAGCGCGCATCGGTGGAACGGAGGACAGGTAAATATAGCATACTCACCCTCCTGGCTCGTCCCTGCTTCTCCATTGGAGATCGCGGTGTGCGTTCAGTGCTTACGCATACCGCGATCTCCTGGGAGCGTCGCTCTGTGGGGTCCAGACTGCGCCGGCGCTTGCGCTTGCGCAGTCTATAAAGGCTTCGGACAGAGTGACGCTCCCAGCGTTATATTATAGATATGAGGGGATTCTGCTGGGCTGTATATATATGAGGGGCTTCTGCTGGGCTGTATATATATATGATGTGCTGCTGCCGAGCTATATTTATCAGGGGCTGCTTACCTGTATATATCAGAGGCTGTTGCTGTGCTGGCTGTACACGTATGAGAGGCTTCTGCTGAACTGTATATGTATGAGAGGCTTCTGCTGGGCTGTATATATATATATGAGGGGCTTCTGCTGAACTGTATATGTATGAGAGGCTTCTGCTGGGCTGTATATATATGAGGGGCTTCTGCTGGACTGTATATGTATGAGAGGCTTCTGCTGGGCTGTATATATATAAGGGGTTTCTGCTGAGCTCTATATGTCAAAAGCATCTGCTGGGTTCTCTATGTCAGAGGCTTCTGCTGGGCTGTATATGTATGAGAGGCTTCTGCTGGGCTGTATATGTATGAGAGCCTTATGCTGGGCTGTATATATAATAGGGGCTTCTGCTGGGCTGTTTATGTATGAGAGGCTTCTGCTGGGCTCTATATGTCAGAGGCTTCTGCTGGGCTGTATATGTGTCAGAGGCTTCTGCTGGACTGTATATGTATGAGAGGCTTCTGCTGGGCTGTACTGTATATGTAAGAGGCTTCTGCTGGGCTGTGTATATATGAGGAGCTTCTGCTGGGCTGTATATATATGAGGGGCTTCTGCAGGGCTGTATATATACAGGGGTTGGACCAAATAATGGAAACACCTAACGTTTTGGCATCATAATCTTCGAACATGTTATAAACATGCAAACCGTGACATATGGTAATGTTTTGTTGTTGACTATTTGTGTTATGTGTAGTGTTGAGCGATACTTTCCGATATCGGAAAGTATCGGAATCGGAAAGTATCGGCCGATACCGTCACAGTATCGGAATCCAATCCGATACCGATACCCGATCCCAATGCAAGTCAATGGGACGAAAATATCGGAATTAAAATAAACCCTTTATACACTTGTAGGTTCATTCTACATGAAGGAAAACAACTAAGAATAATGTAGGATGTATTGGGGGACGTGGCGGAGACATTAAAGGCACAGAGGTTTAGCCCAATCTAATAGAATAGCAGGATTTTTTTTTTTTTTTTATGACGTTCGGCGTTAGAAAGAATTTGACTATGTTATTTTTTTTTTTTATGTCAGATATTGATGTTTCACTACTTCCACGCCCTTCACCTTCTTTTTTACTTCTCCCACGCTTTCTTCTTCATTATCCTCATCATCAGCTTCTTTGACATCAACTTCTTCACCTTCTTCATCTTCTTCTTCATCTTCTACCTATTATTTTTTGGGTTACATTGTTCATATTCTTTTTATTTTACTATTATCTTCATCATATTCTACTTCTTCATCATATTCTTATTTGTGACAGGCATTCCCGTAGTTGTTATCTATAAAAGTTTGAAGATTACACCTTCCGTTCTGCCTGTCACAAAACAGTTACATTTGTCCGCGTTCAGTTTGGCCTGCAGCATCAGGCTTTATCCAGGGGCACCACGAGGAGGAACGGACTCACCCCCATACACTGCTTAGTCTTCTTCTGCTTATAATTTACATAATATTTTTTGCTCTGATATTTTGTGTTATGCTTAATGTCCTTCTGCTCTTTGTTCTGCAGCCTCTTGTTCTTCTGCTTCTCGGTCTTCCAGGTCGTCGTCGTCTCCAGGGTCGTCGTCTCCGGGGTCGTCGTCATCGGGGTCGTCTCCGGGGTCGTCGTCATCGGGGTGGTCTTCAGGGTCATCGTCTCCAGGGTCGTCGTCATCACGGTGGTTGTCGTCTCTGGTGTCGTCGTCATCTTAGGGGTGGTCTTCCGGGTCATCGTGTTTAGTCTCTTGAACTTGGAAATGCAGCAGAAGGTACAAGAAGGCTGAGAGAATGCCGAGAACCAGCTGATGGAACTGGAGCTCAGATGGCTACCCGAAGGTCCAAGAGCCAATGGAACGACCGAGGACCAGCTGACGTTACTGGAACCCGGTTACTAAGCAGGAGGTACCCGTGCTGAAAGCACTACCAAGGACCACCTGACGTTGGTGGAACTCAGATACCCAGAGGGAGGCACCTAAGCCAAAGGCTCTGCCCGGAACCAGCTGACGGTACTGGAACCAGGATGGGGAGCAGAAGGTACAAGAGCAAAAGACACTGCCGAGAACCAGCTGACGGTGCTGGAACCCGGATGGGTAGCCGAAGGTCCAAGAGCCAATGGAACTACCGAGGACCAGCTGACGTTACTGGAACCCGGTTACTAAGCAGGAGGTACCCGTGCCTGAAAGCACTACCAAGGACCACCTGACGTTGGTGGAACTCGGATACCAAAGGGAGGCACCTAAGCCAAAGGCTCTGCCCGGAACCAGCTGACGGTACTGGAACCAGGATGGGGAGCAGAAGGTACAAGAGCAAGTGTCTGCGTGGCTTTTGCAGGACACGATGCCGGCTGCACAGCAGGGGAACAGCTGGCGGTGCTGAACCCCACTGACACATTGGCTGGTGTTTTTCTCTGTGCAGCTAGCACATCTGGGCCCCAACTGGCGGTGTGTTAGAGCCCAGGGACAGCAGGAGAAGGAGGAGGAGCAGGAGCAGGGGGAGGGGAGTGTAGGCCGAAGCCTGCACTGGCGGCAGCTTTGGGTGTGTTGTGTCTGCGTGGCGGTCGCAGGACACGTTGCCGGCTACACAGCAGGGGAACAGCTGGCGGTGCTGGACCCCACTGACACATTGGCGAGGTGTTTGGCTCTGTGCAGCCAGCACTTCCGGACAGCAACGAGCGGTGTTGTAGCCCGGGCTCTGCAGGGGGAGCAGAGTGTAGGCCGAAGCCTACTTGAACCAATTTCAAAGGTAACCTTTAACCCCCCCTCAGGGGTTAGAAAGTAGAAGAGCCACAGCTTATGCAGCAGTAGTGCTGCGCAAGTCAAAGGTTGCTCTTGTAATTTTTCTCCTTGCACACGCTGAATGGAACACGTATAACATTTAGCCCTTTATACAGTCAAACTGTGTAATGGAGGCGAGAGTTCCCTTTGTAATGAGACGCAGCACAGATGTCAAGAATCCCACCTTGGTGCTGGGTGCAGCCTCCTGAGCGTTGTTATTTGCTGTACAGGAGTCTGCGCTGTCGTGTTATCCCCTGGCCTAGCGCCGTTAGCGCTGCCCATCTTCTGACATCATTTAATGTCGGCCGTTGCGGTTCGCGATGACCATGAATCCCAGCCCCGCAGTGTCTTAACATTGTTAAAACACTGCGGGGCTGGGATTCAGGGCCTGGCGCAGCACATATGTTCGCCTCTCACACGCGGGTCCTTACACCCGCTTCAGACTGTGCGGCGTCATCTGATCCCTTATCGCATGCCACGGCCATGAAGCCGCACAGTCCGAAGAAGGCGGAAGGAGAGGAGGGACAGGCGAACTGATGCACTGATCCTGCCCATCAATCACACCCTCGCAGTCCCAATAAATAAGACACCGAGGGGCGTTGTGTGGGTCAGGGCGGCCGCAGAGGCGCAGCCAGCCAAACAATGATGCCAGAAGACGGGCAGCGCTACCAAGGGGGTTGCAGCGTGTCATTACAAAGGAAAGTCACACCCCCGGGACGGTTAAATGGTCACACAGAGGACACATTTCAGACGTGTTTTCAGTTCCACATGTGCGAGGAGAATACGTTTATGAGCCACCTTGCACACATGCAGCATTACCGCTGTACAAGGTGGCTGGATAACGTAAAAACGCCTGGGGGAGGGGGGACAGGTTCCCTTCAATTTCAGTTCTTGTGTCTGCGTGGCTTTTGCAGGACACGTTGCCGGCTGCACAGCAGGGGAACAGCTGGCGGTGCTGGACCCCACTGACACATTGGCTGGTGTTTTTCTCTGTGCAGCTAGCACATCTGGGCAAAAACTGGCGGTGTGTTAGAGCCCAGGGACAGCAGGAGGAGGAGCAGGAGGAGGAGGAGCAGGGGGAGGGGAGTGTAGGCCGAAGCCTGCACAGGCGGCAGCTTTGGGTGTGTTGTGTCTGCGTGGCTTTTGCAGGACACGTTGCCGGCTACACAGCAGGGGAACAGCTGGCGGTGCTGGACCCCACTGACACATTGGCGAGGTGTTTGGCTCTGTGCAGCCAGCACTTCCGGACAGCAACTAGCGTTGTTGGAGCCCGGGCTCTGCAGGTGGAGCAGAGTGTAGGCCGAAGCCTAATTGAACCGATTTCAAAAGTCACCTTTAACCCCCCCTCAGGGGTTAGAAAGTAGAAGAGCCACAGCTTATGCAGCAGTAGTGCTGCGCAAGTCAAAGGTTGCTCTTGTAATTTTTCTCCTTGCACACGCTGAATGGAACACGTATAACATTTAGCCCTTTATACAGTCAAACTGTGTAATGGAGGCGAGAGTTCCCTTTGTAATGAGACGCAGCACAGATGTCAAGAATCCCACCTTGGTGCTGGGTGCAGCCTCCTGAGCGTTGTTATTTGCTGTACAGGAGTCTGCGCTGTCGTGTTATCCCCTGGCCTAGCGCCGTTAGCGCTGCCCATCTTCTGACATCATTTAATGTCGGCCGTTGCGGTTCGCGATGACCATGAATCCCAGCCCCGCAGTGTCTTAACATTGTTAAAACACTGCGGGGCTGGGATTCAGGGCCTGGCGCAGCACATATGTTCGCCTCTCACACGCGGGTCCTTACACCCGCTTCAGACTGTGCGGCGTCATCTGATCCCTTATCGCATGCCACGGCCATGAAGCCGCACAGTCCGAAGAAGGCGGAAGGAGAGGAGGGACAGGCGAACTGATGCACTGATCCTGCCCATCAATCACACCCTCGCAGTCCCAATAAATAAGACACCGAGGGGCGTTGTGTGGGTCAGGGCGGCCGCAGAGGCGCAGCCAGCCAAACAATGATGCCAGAAGACGGGCAGCGCTACCAAGGGGGTTGCAGCGTGTCATTACAAAGGAAAGTCACACCCCCGGGACGGTTAAATGGTCACACAGAGGACACATTTCAGACGTGTTTTCAGTTCCACATGTGCGAGGAGAATACGTTTATGAGCCACCTTGCACACATGCAGCATTACCGCTGTACAAGGTGGCTGGATAACGTAAAAACGCCTGGGGGAGGGGGGACAGGTTCCCTTCAATTTCAGTTCTTGTGTCTGCGTGGCTTTTGCAGGACACGTTGCCGGCTGCACAGCAGGGGAACAGCTGGCGGTGCTGGACCCCACTGACACATTGGCTGGTGTTTTTCTCTGTGCAGCTAGCACATCTGGGCAAAAACTGGCGGTGTGTTAGAGCCCAGGGACAGCAGGAGGAGGAGCAGGAGGAGGAGGAGCAGGGGGAGGGGAGTGTAGGCCGAAGCCTGCACAGGCGGCAGCTTTGGGTGTGTTGTGTCTGCGTGGCTTTTGCAGGACACGTTGCCGGCTACACAGCAGGGGAACAGCTGGCGGTGCTGGACCCCACTGACACATTGGCGAGGTGTTTGGCTCTGTGCAGCCAGCACTTCCGGACAGCAACTAGCGTTGTTGGAGCCCGGGCTCTGCAGGTGGAGCAGAGTGTAGGCCGAAGCCTAATTGAACCGATTTCAAAAGTCACCTTTAACCCCCCCTCAGGGGTTAGAAAGTAGAAGAGCCACAGCTTATGCAGCAGTAGTGCTGCGCAAGTCAAAGGTTGCTCTTGTAATTTTTCTCCTTGCACACGCTGAATGGAACACGTATAACATTTAGCCCTTTATACAGTCAAACTGTGTAATGGAGGCGAGAGTTCCCTTTGTAATGAGACGCAGCACAGATGTCAAGAATCCCACCTTGGTGCTGGGTGCAGCCTCCTGAGCGTTGTTATTTGCTGTACAGGAGTCTGCGCTGTCGTGTTATCCCCTGGCCTAGCGCCGTTAGCGCTGCCCATCTTCTGACATCATTTAATGTCGGCCGTTGCGGTTCGCGATGACCATGAATCCCAGCCCCGCAGTGTCTTAACATTGTTAAAACACTGCGGGGCTGGGATTCAGGGCCTGGCGCAGCACATATGTTCGCCTCTCACACGCGGGTCCTTACACCCGCTTCAGACTGTGCGGCGTCATCTGATCCCTTATCGCATGCCACGGCCATGAAGCCGCACAGTCCGAAGAAGGCGGAAGGAGAGGAGGGACAGGCGAACTGATGCACTGATCCTGCCCATCAATCACACCCTCGCAGTCCCAATAAATAAGACACCGAGGGGCGTTGTGTGGGTCAGGGCGGCCGCAGAGGCGCAGCCAGCCAAACAATGATGCCAGAAGACGGGCAGCGCTACCAAGGGGGTTGCAGCGTGTCATTACAAAGGAAAGTCACACCCCCGGGACGGTTAAATGGTCACACAGAGGACACATTTCAGACGTGTTTTCAGTTCCACATGTGCGAGGAGAATACGTTTATGAGCCACCTTGCACACATGCAGCATTACCGCTGTACAAGGTGGCTGGATAACGTAAAAACGCCTGGGGGAGGGGGGACAGGTTCCCTTCAATTTCAGTTCTTGTGTCTGCGTGGCTTTTGCAGGACACGTTGCCGGCTGCACAGCAGGGGAACAGCTGGCGGTGCTGGACCCCACTGACACATTGGCTGGTGTTTTTCTCTGTGCAGCTAGCACATCTGGGCAAAAACTGGCGGTGTGTTAGAGCCCAGGGACAGCAGGAGGAGGAGCAGGAGGAGGAGGAGCAGGGGGAGGGGAGTGTAGGCCGAAGCCTGCACAGGCGGCAGCTTTGGGTGTGTTGTGTCTGCGTGGCTTTTGCAGGACACGTTGCCGGCTACACAGCAGGGGAACAGCTGGCGGTGCTGGACCCCACTGACACATTGGCGAGGTGTTTGGCTCTGTGCAGCCAGCACTTCCGGACAGCAACTAGCGTTGTTGGAGCCCGGGCTCTGCAGGTGGAGCAGAGTGTAGGCCGAAGCCTAATTGAACCGATTTCAAAAGTCACCTTTAACCCCCCCTCAGGGGTTAGAAAGTAGAAGAGCCACAGCTTATGCAGCAGTAGTGCTGCGCAAGTCAAAGGTTGCTCTTGTAATTTTTCTCCTTGCACACGCTGAATGGAACACGTATAACATTTAGCCCTTTATACAGTCAAACTGTGTAATGGAGGCGAGAGTTCCCTTTGTAATGAGACGCAGCACAGATGTCAAGAATCCCACCTTGGTGCTGGGTGCAGCCTCCTGAGCGTTGTTATTTGCTGTACAGGAGTCTGCGCTGTCGTGTTATCCCCTGGCCTAGCGCCGTTAGCGCTGCCCATCTTCTGACATCATTTAATGTCGGCCGTTGCGGTTCGCGATGACCATGAATCCCAGCCCCGCAGTGTCTTAACATTGTTAAAACACTGCGGGGCTGGGATTCAGGGCCTGGCGCAGCACATATGTTCGCCTCTCACACGCGGGTCCTTACACCCGCTTCAGACTGTGCGGCGTCATCTGATCCCTTATCGCATGCCACGGCCATGAAGCCGCACAGTCCGAAGAAGGCGGAAGGAGAGGAGGGACAGGCGAACTGATGCACTGATCCTGCCCATCAATCACACCCTCGCAGTCCCAATAAATAAGACACCGAGGGGCGTTGTGTGGGTCAGGGCGGCCGCAGAGGCGCAGCCAGCCAAACAATGATGCCAGAAGACGGGCAGCGCTACCAAGGGGGTTGCAGCGTGTCATTACAAAGGAAAGTCACACCCCCGGGACGGTTAAATGGTCACACAGAGGACACATTTCAGACGTGTTTTCAGTTCCACATGTGCGAGGAGAATACGTTTATGAGCCACCTTGCACACATGCAGCATTACCGCTGTACAAGGTGGCTGGATAACGTAAAAACGCCTGGGGGAGGGGGGACAGGTTCCCTTCAATTTCAGTTCTTGTGTCTGCGTGGCTTTTGCAGGACACGTTGCCGGCTGCACAGCAGGGGAACAGCTGGCGGTGCTGGACCCCACTGACACATTGGCTGGTGTTTTTCTCTGTGCAGCTAGCACATCTGGGCAAAAACTGGCGGTGTGTTAGAGCCCAGGGACAGCAGGAGGAGGAGCAGGAGGAGGAGGAGCAGGGGGAGGGGAGTGTAGGCCGAAGCCTGCACAGGCGGCAGCTTTGGGTGTGTTGTGTCTGCGTGGCTTTTGCAGGACACGTTGCCGGCTACACAGCAGGGGAACAGCTGGCGGTGCTGGACCCCACTGACACATTGGCGAGGTGTTTGGCTCTGTGCAGCCAGCACTTCCGGACAGCAACTAGCGTTGTTGGAGCCCGGGCTCTGCAGGTGGAGCAGAGTGTAGGCCGAAGCCTAATTGAACCGATTTCAAAAGTCACCTTTAACCCCCCCTCAGGGGTTAGAAAGTAGAAGAGCCACAGCTTATGCAGCAGTAGTGCTGCGCAAGTCAAAGGTTGCTCTTGTAATTTTTCTCCTTGCACACGCTGAATGGAACACGTATAACATTTAGCCCTTTATACAGTCAAACTGTGTAATGGAGGCGAGAGTTCCCTTTGTAATGAGACGCAGCACAGATGTCAAGAATCCCACCTTGGTGCTGGGTGCAGCCTCCTGAGCGTTGTTATTTGCTGTACAGGAGTCTGCGCTGTCGTGTTATCCCCTGGCCTAGCGCCGTTAGCGCTGCCCATCTTCTGACATCATTTAATGTCGGCCGTTGCGGTTCGCGATGACCATGAATCCCAGCCCCGCAGTGTCTTAACATTGTTAAAACACTGCGGGGCTGGGATTCAGGGCCTGGCGCAGCACATATGTTCGCCTCTCACACGCGGGTCCTTACACCCGCTTCAGACTGTGCGGCGTCATCTGATCCCTTATCGCATGCCACGGCCATGAAGCCGCACAGTCCGAAGAAGGCGGAAGGAGAGGAGGGACAGGCGAACTGATGCACTGATCCTGCCCATCAATCACACCCTCGCAGTCCCAATAAATAAGACACCGAGGGGCGTTGTGTGGGTCAGGGCGGCCGCAGAGGCGCAGCCAGCCAAACAATGATGCCAGAAGACGGGCAGCGCTACCAAGGGGGTTGCAGCGTGTCATTACAAAGGAAAGTCACACCCCCGGGACGGTTAAATGGTCACACAGAGGACACATTTCAGACGTGTTTTCAGTTCCACATGTGCGAGGAGAATACGTTTATGAGCCACCTTGCACACATGCAGCATTACCGCTGTACAAGGTGGCTGGATAACGTAAAAACGCCTGGGGGAGGGGGGACAGGTTCCCTTCAATTTCAGTTCTTGTGTCTGCGTGGCTTTTGCAGGACACGTTGCCGGCTGCACAGCAGGGGAACAGCTGGCGGTGCTGGACCCCACTGACACATTGGCTGGTGTTTTTCTCTGTGCAGCTAGCACATCTGGGCAAAAACTGGCGGTGTGTTAGAGCCCAGGGACAGCAGGAGGAGGAGCAGGAGGAGGAGGAGCAGGGGGAGGGGAGTGTAGGCCGAAGCCTGCACAGGCGGCAGCTTTGGGTGTGTTGTGTCTGCGTGGCTTTTGCAGGACACGTTGCCGGCTACACAGCAGGGGAACAGCTGGCGGTGCTGGACCCCACTGACACATTGGCGAGGTGTTTGGCTCTGTGCAGCCAGCACTTCCGGACAGCAACTAGCGTTGTTGGAGCCCGGGCTCTGCAGGTGGAGCAGAGTGTAGGCCGAAGCCTAATTGAACCGATTTCAAAAGTCACCTTTAACCCCCCCTCAGGGGTTAGAAAGTAGAAGAGCCACAGCTTATGCAGCAGTAGTGCTGCGCAAGTCAAAGGTTGCTCTTGTAATTTTTCTCCTTGCACACGCTGAATGGAACACGTATAACATTTAGCCCTTTATACAGTCAAACTGTGTAATGGAGGCGAGAGTTCCCTTTGTAATGAGACGCAGCACAGATGTCAAGAATCCCACCTTGGTGCTGGGTGCAGCCTCCTGAGCGTTGTTATTTGCTGTACAGGAGTCTGCGCTGTCGTGTTATCCCCTGGCCTAGCGCCGTTAGCGCTGCCCATCTTCTGACATCATTTAATGTCGGCCGTTGCGGTTCGCGATGACCATGAATCCCAGCCCCGCAGTGTCTTAACATTGTTAAAACACTGCGGGGCTGGGATTCAGGGCCTGGCGCAGCACATATGTTCGCCTCTCACACGCGGGTCCTTACACCCGCTTCAGACTGTGCGGCGTCATCTGATCCCTTATCGCATGCCACGGCCATGAAGCCGCACAGTCCGAAGAAGGCGGAAGGAGAGGAGGGACAGGCGAACTGATGCACTGATCCTGCCCATCAATCACACCCTCGCAGTCCCAATAAATAAGACACCGAGGGGCGTTGTGTGGGTCAGGGCGGCCGCAGAGGCGCAGCCAGCCAAACAATGATGCCAGAAGACGGGCAGCGCTACCAAGGGGGTTGCAGCGTGTCATTACAAAGGAAAGTCACACCCCCGGGACGGTTAAATGGTCACACAGAGGACACATTTCAGACGTGTTTTCAGTTCCACATGTGCGAGGAGAATACGTTTATGAGCCACCTTGCACACATGCAGCATTACCGCTGTACAAGGTGGCTGGATAACGTAAAAACGCCTGGGGGAGGGGGGACAGGTTCCCTTCAATTTCAGTTCTTGTGTCTGCGTGGCTTTTGCAGGACACGTTGCCGGCTGCACAGCAGGGGAACAGCTGGCGGTGCTGGACCCCACTGACACATTGGCTGGTGTTTTTCTCTGTGCAGCTAGCACATCTGGGCAAAAACTGGCGGTGTGTTAGAGCCCAGGGACAGCAGGAGGAGGAGCAGGAGGAGGAGGAGCAGGGGGAGGGGAGTGTAGGCCGAAGCCTGCACAGGCGGCAGCTTTGGGTGTGTTGTGTCTGCGTGGCTTTTGCAGGACACGTTGCCGGCTACACAGCAGGGGAACAGCTGGCGGTGCTGGACCCCACTGACACATTGGCGAGGTGTTTGGCTCTGTGCAGCCAGCACTTCCGGACAGCAACTAGCGTTGTTGGAGCCCGGGCTCTGCAGGTGGAGCAGAGTGTAGGCCGAAGCCTAATTGAACCGATTTCAAAAGTCACCTTTAACCCCCCCTCAGGGGTTAGAAAGTAGAAGAGCCACAGCTTATGCAGCAGTAGTGCTGCGCAAGTCAAAGGTTGCTCTTGTAATTTTTCTCCTTGCACACGCTGAATGGAACACGTATAACATTTAGCCCTTTATACAGTCAAACTGTGTAATGGAGGCGAGAGTTCCCTTTGTAATGAGACGCAGCACAGATGTCAAGAATCCCACCTTGGTGCTGGGTGCAGCCTCCTGAGCGTTGTTATTTGCTGTACAGGAGTCTGCGCTGTCGTGTTATCCCCTGGCCTAGCGCCGTTAGCGCTGCCCATCTTCTGACATCATTTAATGTCGGCCGTTGCGGTTCGCGATGACCATGAATCCCAGCCCCGCAGTGTCTTAACATTGTTAAAACACTGCGGGGCTGGGATTCAGGGCCTGGCGCAGCACATATGTTCGCCTCTCACACGCGGGTCCTTACACCCGCTTCAGACTGTGCGGCGTCATCTGATCCCTTATCGCATGCCACGGCCATGAAGCCGCACAGTCCGAAGAAGGCGGAAGGAGAGGAGGGACAGGCGAACTGATGCACTGATCCTGCCCATCAATCACACCCTCGCAGTCCCAATAAATAAGACACCGAGGGGCGTTGTGTGGGTCAGGGCGGCCGCAGAGGCGCAGCCAGCCAAACAATGATGCCAGAAGACGGGCAGCGCTACCAAGGGGGTTGCAGCGTGTCATTACAAAGGAAAGTCACACCCCCGGGACGGTTAAATGGTCACACAGAGGACACATTTCAGACGTGTTTTCAGTTCCACATGTGCGAGGAGAATACGTTTATGAGCCACCTTGCACACATGCAGCATTACCGCTGTACAAGGTGGCTGGATAACGTAAAAACGCCTGGGGGAGGGGGGACAGGTTCCCTTCAATTTCAGTTCTTGTGTCTGCGTGGCTTTTGCAGGACACGTTGCCGGCTGCACAGCAGGGGAACAGCTGGCGGTGCTGGACCCCACTGACACATTGGCTGGTGTTTTTCTCTGTGCAGCTAGCACATCTGGGCAAAAACTGGCGGTGTGTTAGAGCCCAGGGACAGCAGGAGGAGGAGCAGGAGGAGGAGGAGCAGGGGGAGGGGAGTGTAGGCCGAAGCCTGCACAGGCGGCAGCTTTGGGTGTGTTGTGTCTGCGTGGCTTTTGCAGGACACGTTGCCGGCTACACAGCAGGGGAACAGCTGGCGGTGCTGGACCCCACTGACACATTGGCGAGGTGTTTGGCTCTGTGCAGCCAGCACTTCCGGACAGCAACTAGCGTTGTTGGAGCCCGGGCTCTGCAGGTGGAGCAGAGTGTAGGCCGAAGCCTAATTGAACCGATTTCAAAAGTCACCTTTAACCCCCCCTCAGGGGTTAGAAAGTAGAAGAGCCACAGCTTATGCAGCAGTAGTGCTGCGCAAGTCAAAGGTTGCTCTTGTAATTTTTCTCCTTGCACACGCTGAATGGAACACGTATAACATTTAGCCCTTTATACAGTCAAACTGTGTAATGGAGGCGAGAGTTCCCTTTGTAATGAGACGCAGCACAGATGTCAAGAATCCCACCTTGGTGCTGGGTGCAGCCTCCTGAGCGTTGTTATTTGCTGTACAGGAGTCTGCGCTGTCGTGTTATCCCCTGGCCTAGCGCCGTTAGCGCTGCCCATCTTCTGACATCATTTAATGTCGGCCGTTGCGGTTCGCGATGACCATGAATCCCAGCCCCGCAGTGTCTTAACATTGTTAAAACACTGCGGGGCTGGGATTCAGGGCCTGGCGCAGCACATATGTTCGCCTCTCACACGCGGGTCCTTACACCCGCTTCAGACTGTGCGGCGTCATCTGATCCCTTATCGCATGCCACGGCCATGAAGCCGCACAGTCCGAAGAAGGCGGAAGGAGAGGAGGGACAGGCGAACTGATGCACTGATCCTGCCCATCAATCACACCCTCGCAGTCCCAATAAATAAGACACCGAGGGGCGTTGTGTGGGTCAGGGCGGCCGCAGAGGCGCAGCCAGCCAAACAATGATGCCAGAAGACGGGCAGCGCTACCAAGGGGGTTGCAGCGTGTCATTACAAAGGAAAGTCACACCCCCGGGACGGTTAAATGGTCACACAGAGGACACATTTCAGACGTGTTTTCAGTTCCACATGTGCGAGGAGAATACGTTTATGAGCCACCTTGCACACATGCAGCATTACCGCTGTACAAGGTGGCTGGATAACGTAAAAACGCCTGGGGGAGGGGGGACAGGTTCCCTTCAATTTCAGTTCTTGTGTCTGCGTGGCTTTTGCAGGACACGTTGCCGGCTGCACAGCAGGGGAACAGCTGGCGGTGCTGGACCCCACTGACACATTGGCTGGTGTTTTTCTCTGTGCAGCTAGCACATCTGGGCAAAAACTGGCGGTGTGTTAGAGCCCAGGGACAGCAGGAGGAGGAGCAGGAGGAGGAGGAGCAGGGGGAGGGGAGTGTAGGCCGAAGCCTGCACAGGCGGCAGCTTTGGGTGTGTTGTGTCTGCGTGGCTTTTGCAGGACACGTTGCCGGCTACACAGCAGGGGAACAGCTGGCGGTGCTGGACCCCACTGACACATTGGCGAGGTGTTTGGCTCTGTGCAGCCAGCACTTCCGGACAGCAACTAGCGTTGTTGGAGCCCGGGCTCTGCAGGTGGAGCAGAGTGTAGGCCGAAGCCTAATTGAACCGATTTCAAAAGTCACCTTTAACCCCCCCTCAGGGGTTAGAAAGTAGAAGAGCCACAGCTTATGCAGCAGTAGTGCTGCGCAAGTCAAAGGTTGCTCTTGTAATTTTTCTCCTTGCACACGCTGAATGGAACACGTATAACATTTAGCCCTTTATACAGTCAAACTGTGTAATGGAGGCGAGAGTTCCCTTTGTAATGAGACGCAGCACAGATGTCAAGAATCCCACCTTGGTGCTGGGTGCAGCCTCCTGAGCGTTGTTATTTGCTGTACAGGAGTCTGCGCTGTCGTGTTATCCCCTGGCCTAGCGCCGTTAGCGCTGCCCATCTTCTGACATCATTTAATGTCGGCCGTTGCGGTTCGCGATGACCATGAATCCCAGCCCCGCAGTGTCTTAACATTGTTAAAACACTGCGGGGCTGGGATTCAGGGCCTGGCGCAGCACATATGTTCGCCTCTCACACGCGGGTCCTTACACCCGCTTCAGACTGTGCGGCGTCATCTGATCCCTTATCGCATGCCACGGCCATGAAGCCGCACAGTCCGAAGAAGGCGGAAGGAGAGGAGGGACAGGCGAACTGATGCACTGATCCTGCCCATCAATCACACCCTCGCAGTCCCAATAAATAAGACACCGAGGGGCGTTGTGTGGGTCAGGGCGGCCGCAGAGGCGCAGCCAGCCAAACAATGATGCCAGAAGACGGGCAGCGCTACCAAGGGGGTTGCAGCGTGTCATTACAAAGGAAAGTCACACCCCCGGGACGGTTAAATGGTCACACAGAGGACACATTTCAGACGTGTTTTCAGTTCCACATGTGCGAGGAGAATACGTTTATGAGCCACCTTGCACACATGCAGCATTACCGCTGTACAAGGTGGCTGGATAACGTAAAAACGCCTGGGGGAGGGGGGACAGGTTCCCTTCAATTTCAGTTCTTGTGTCTGCGTGGCTTTTGCAGGACACGTTGCCGGCTGCACAGCAGGGGAACAGCTGGCGGTGCTGGACCCCACTGACACATTGGCTGGTGTTTTTCTCTGTGCAGCTAGCACATCTGGGCAAAAACTGGCGGTGTGTTAGAGCCCAGGGACAGCAGGAGGAGGAGCAGGAGGAGGAGGAGCAGGGGGAGGGGAGTGTAGGCCGAAGCCTGCACAGGCGGCAGCTTTGGGTGTGTTGTGTCTGCGTGGCTTTTGCAGGACACGTTGCCGGCTACACAGCAGGGGAACAGCTGGCGGTGCTGGACCCCACTGACACATTGGCGAGGTGTTTGGCTCTGTGCAGCCAGCACTTCCGGACAGCAACTAGCGTTGTTGGAGCCCGGGCTCTGCAGGTGGAGCAGAGTGTAGGCCGAAGCCTAATTGAACCGATTTCAAAAGTCACCTTTAACCCCCCCTCAGGGGTTAGAAAGTAGAAGAGCCACAGCTTATGCAGCAGTAGTGCTGCGCAAGTCAAAGGTTGCTCTTGTAATTTTTCTCCTTGCACACGCTGAATGGAACACGTATAACATTTAGCCCTTTATACAGTCAAACTGTGTAATGGAGGCGAGAGTTCCCTTTGTAATGAGACGCAGCACAGATGTCAAGAATCCCACCTTGGTGCTGGGTGCAGCCTCCTGAGCGTTGTTATTTGCTGTACAGGAGTCTGCGCTGTCGTGTTATCCCCTGGCCTAGCGCCGTTAGCGCTGCCCATCTTCTGGCATCATGTAATGTCGGCCGGTGCGGTTCGCGATGCCCATGAATCCCAGCCCCGCAGTGTCTTAACATTGTTAAAACACTGCGGGGCTGGGATTCAGGGCCTGGCGCAGCACATATGTTGGCCTCTCACACTCGGGTCCTTACACCCGCTTCAGACTGTGCGGCGTCATCTGATCCCTTATCGCATGCCACGGCCATGAAGCCGCACAGTCCGAAGAAGGCGGAAGGAGAGGAGGGACAGGCGAACTGATGCACTGATCCTGCCCATCAATCACACCCTCGCAGTCCCAATAAATAAGACACCGAGGGGCGTTGTGTGGGTCAGGGCGGCCGCAGAGGCGCAGCCAGCCAAACAATGATGCCAGAAGACGGGCAGCGCTACCAAGGAGCTTGTTGCGTGTGTCAATACAAAGTCAAATCACACCTGAGGGACGTTTTAATGGTCACAGAGGACACATTTTAGACGTGTTCACTTCAACATGGGCAAGGAGAATAAGTTTCTGAGCCACCTTGAACACATGCAGCATTACTGCTGTTCAAGGTAGCTGTAAAACATAGAAACACCTGGGGGAGGGGGGACAGGTTCCCTTCAATTTCAGTTCTTGTGTCTGCGTGGCGGTCGCAGGACACGTTGCCGGCTACACAGCAGGGGAACAGCTGGCGGTGCTGAACCCCACTGACACATTGGCTGGTGTTTTTCTCTGTGCAGCTAGCACATCTGGGCAAAAACTGGCGGTGTTAGAGCCCAGGGTCAGCAGGAGGAGCAGGGGGAGCGGAGTGTAGGCCGAAGCCTGCACTCGAGCAAGTTGAAAGGAAACCTTTAACACCCCCCCCCCCAGGCGTTTGTAGCTGAAAGAGCCATTGTGTACAGCACTAATGCTGGAAAAGGTAAACTTAGCTCTTTTAATTATGGTCCTTGTACATGCGGAACCAAACATTTATGAAATGTGTCTCCTCACAGCGTTAAACCGTCCGGTAGGTGGAACTTTCCTTTGTCGTGTGACGCAGCACAGCCATCATTTTTACCCCCTTGGCGCCGTGCGCCCACTCCTCAGCGTTGTTTGAATCTGTCCCGGAGCCTGCGCTGTTAGGTTAGCCCTTGGCCATGCACACATGTTGCGCTGCCCGTCTTCTGACCTCATTTGGTGTCAGGCTGGCTGCGCCTGTGCGGGTGCGCTGGCCGAGATCCCGCCTCGCAGTGTCGTCTAATGTAATCCCACCGCGGGCCTGTGATCCGTGCCCGTGCGCAGTGCATATCCTGTCCTCTCACTCCCCTCCCTACGGCTTTTTCAGACTGTGCGTTGTCACGGCCGTGGCATGCTATTAGGGACCAGCTGACATCGCACAGTCTGAAGAAGCCGTAGGGAGGGGAGTGAGAGGAGAGGATATGCACTGCGCACGGGCACGGATCACAGGCCCGCGGTGGGATTACATTAGACGACACTGCGAGGCGGGATCTCGACCAGCGCACCCGCACAGGCGCAGCCAGCCTGACACCAAATGAGGTCAGAAGACGGGCAGCGCAACATGTGTGCATGGCCAAGGGCTAACCTAACAGCGCAGGCTCCGGGACAGATTCAAACAACGCTGAGGAGTGGGCGCACGGCGCCAAGGGGGTAAAAATGATGGCTGTGCTGCGTCACACGACAAAGGAAAGTTCCACCTACCGGACGGTTTAACGCTGTGTGGGGACACATTTCATAAGTGTTAGGTTCAGCATGTGCAAGGAGCATCACGAAAAGAGGCACTTTTTCCCTTTGCATTATTACTGCTGCACAAGGTGGCTCCTTCAGTAACAAACGCCTGGGGGGGGGGGGGGTCAGGTTCCCTTACATTTAACTTGTTGTGTCTGCGTGGCGGTCGCAGTACACGTTGCCGTATACACAGCAGGGGAACAGCTGGCGGTGCTGAACCCCACTAACACATTGGCGAGGTGTTTGGCTCTGTGCGTACAGCACTTCTGGACGGCAACTAGCGGTGTGGAGCCCAGGGACAGGTGGAGGAGGAGGAGGTTGGAGGAGGTTGGAGGAGGTAGGAGGGATTGCCACACACACAGCAGGGGAACAGCTGACGTTACTGAACCCCAATAACAGAGGAGGGACTGTTGACTGTGCGTACAGCACTTCTGGACGGCAACTGGCGGTGTTGGAGCCCAGGGACAGGTGGAGGAGGAGGAGGTAGGAGGAGGTAGGAGGGATTGCCACACACACAGCAGGGGAACAGCTGACGTTACTGAACCCCAATAACAGAGGAGGGACTGTTGACTGTGCGTACAGCACTTCTGGACGGCAACTGGCGGTGTTGGAGCCCAGGGACAGGTGGAGGAGGTAGGAGGAGGTAGGAGGGATTGCCACACACACAGCAGGGGAACAGCTGACGTTACTGAACCCCAATAACAGAGGAGGGACTGTTGACTGTGCGTACAGCACTTCTGGACGGCAACTGGCGGTGTTGGAGCCCAGGGACAGGTGGAGGAGGAGGAGGTAGGAGGAGGTTGGAGGAGGTAGGAGGGATTGCCACACACACAGCAGGGGAACAGCTGACGTTACTGAACCCCAATAACAGAGGAGCGACTGTTGACTGTGCGTACAGCACTTCTGGACGGCAACTAGCGGTGTTGGAGCCCAGGGACAGGTGGAGGAGGAGGAGTTTGGATGAGGTTGGAGGAGGTTGGAGGGATTGCCACACACACAGCAGGGGAACAGCTGACGTTACTGAACCCCAATAACAGAGGAGGGACTGTTGACTGTGCGTACAGCACTTCTGGACGGCAACTGGCGGTGTTGGAGCCCAGGGACAGGTGGAGGAGGTAGGAGGAGGTAGGAGGGATTGCCACACACACAGCAGGGGAACAGCTGACGTTACTGAACCCCAATAACAGAGGAGGGACTGTTGACTGTGCGTACAGCACTTCTGGACGGCAACTGGCGGTGTTGGAGCCCAGGGACAGGTGGAGGAGGAGGAGGTAGGAGGAGGTTGGAGGAGGTAGGAGGGATTGCCACACACACAGCAGGGGAACAGCTGACGTTACTGAACCCCAATAACAGAGGAGCGACTGTTGACTGTGCGTACAGCACTTCTGGACGGCAACTAGCGGTGTTGGAGCCCAGGGACAGGTGGAGGAGGAGGAGGTTGGAGGAGGTTGGAGGAGGTAGGAGGGATTGCCACACACACAGCAGGGGAACAGCTGACGTTACTGAACCCCAATAACAGAGGAGGGACTGTTGACTGTGCGTACAGCACTTCTGGACGGCAACTGGCGGTGTTGGAGCCCAGGGACAGGTGGAGAGGAAGGAGGAGGTAGGAGGGATTGCCACACACACAGCAGGGGAACAGCTGACGTTACTGAACCCCAATAACAGAGGAGGGACTGTTGACTGTGCGTACAGCACTTCTGGACGGCAACTGGCGGTGTTGGAGCCCAGGGACAGGTGGAGGAGGAGGAGGTAGGAGGAGGTAGGAGGGATTGCCACACACACAGCAGGGGAACAGCTGACGTTACTGAACCCCAATAACAGAGGAGGGACTGTTGACTGTGCGTACAGCACTTCTGGACGGCAACTGGCGGTGTTGGAGCCCAGGGACAGGTGGAGGAGGAGGAGGTAGGAGGAGGTTGGAGGAGGTAGGAGGGATTGCCACACACACAGCAGGGGAACAGCTGACGTTACTGAACCCCAATAACAGAGGAGCGACTGTTGACTGTGCGTACAGCACTTCTGGACGGCAACTAGCGGTGTTGGAGCCCAGGGACAGGTGGAGGAGGAGGAGGTTGGAGGAGGTTGGAGGAGGTAGGAGGGATTGCCACACACACAGCAGGGGAACAGCTGACGTTACTGAACCCCAATAACAGAGGAGGGACTGTTGACTGTGCGTACAGCACTTCTGGACGGCAACTGGCGGTGTTGGAGCCCAGGGACAGGTGGAGGAGGAAGGAGGAGGTAGGAGGGATTGCCACACACACAGCAGGGGAACAGCTGACGTTACTGAACCCCAATAACAGAGGAGGGACTGTTGACTGTGCGTACAGCACTTCTGGACGGCAACTGGCGGTGTTGGAGCCCAGGGACAGGTGGAGGAGGAGGTAGGAGGAGGTTGGAGAGGTAGGAGGGATTGCCACACACACAGCAGGGGAACAGCTGACGTTACTGAACCCCAATAACAGAGGAGGGACTGTTGACTGTGCGTACAGCACTTCTGGACGGCAACTGGCGGTGTTGGAGCCCAGGGACAGGTGGAGGAGGTAGGAGGAGGTAGGAGGGATTGCCACACACACAGCAGGGGAACAGCTGACGTTACTGAACCCCAATAACAGAGGAGGGACTGTTGACTGTGCGTACAGCACTTCTGGACGGCAACTGGCGGTGTTGGAGCCCAGGGACAGGTGGAGGAGGAGGAGGTAGGAGGAGGTTGGAGGAGGTAGGAGGGATTGCCACACACACAGCAGGGGAACAGCTGACGTTACTGAACCCCAATAACAGAGGAGCGACTGTTGACTGTGCGTACAGCACTTCTGGACGGCAACTAGCGGTGTTGGAGCCCAGGGACAGGTGGAGGAGGAGGAGTTTGGATGAGGTTGGAGGAGGTTGGAGGGATTGCCACACACACAGCAGGGGAACAGCTGACGTTACTGAACCCCAATAACAGAGGAGGGACTGTTGACTGTGCGTACAGCACTTCTGGACGGCAACTGGCGGTGTTGGAGCCCAGGGACAGGTGGAGGAGGTAGGAGGAGGTAGGAGGGATTGCCACACACACAGCAGGGGAACAGCTGACGTTACTGAACCCCAATAACAGAGGAGGGACTGTTGACTGTGCGTACAGCACTTCTGGACGGCAACTGGCGGTGTTGGAGCCCAGGGACAGGTGGAGGAGGAGGAGGTAGGAGGAGGTTGGAGGAGGTAGGAGGGATTGCCACACACACAGCAGGGGAACAGCTGACGTTACTGAACCCCAATAACAGAGGAGCGACTGTTGACTGTGCGTACAGCACTTCTGGACGGCAACTAGCGGTGTTGGAGCCCAGGGACAGGTGGAGGAGGAGGAGGTTGGAGGAGGTTGGAGGAGGTAGGAGGGATTGCCACACACACAGCAGGGGAACAGCTGACGTTACTGAACCCCAATAACAGAGGAGGGACTGTTGACTGTGCGTACAGCACTTCTGGACGGCAACTGGCGGTGTTGGAGCCCAGGGACAGGTGGAGGAGGAAGGAGGAGGTAGGAGGGATTGCCACACACACAGCAGGGGAACAGCTGACGTTACTGAACCCCAATAACAGAGGAGGGACTGTTGACTGTGCGTACAGCACTTCTGGACGGCAACTGGCGGTGTTGGAGCCCAGGGACAGGTGGAGGAGGAGGAGGTAGGAGGAGGTAGGAGGGATTGCCACACACACAGCAGGGGAACAGCTGACGTTACTGAACCCCAATAACAGAGGAGGGACTGTTGACTGTGCGTACAGCACTTCTGGACGGCAACTGGCGGTGTTGGAGCCCAGGGACAGGTGGAGGAGGAGGAGGTAGGAGGAGGTTGGAGGAGGTAGGAGGGATTGCCACACACACAGCAGGGGAACAGCTGACGTTACTGAACCCCAATAACAGAGGAGCGACTGTTGACTGTGCGTACAGCACTTCTGGACGGCAACTAGCGGTGTTGGAGCCCAGGACAGGTGGAGGAGGAGGAGGTTGGAGGAGGTTGGAGGAGGTAGGAGGGATTGCCACACACACAGCAGGGGAACAGCTGACGTTACTGAACCCCAATAACAGAGGAGGGACTGTTGACTGTGCGTACAGCACTTCTGGACGGCAACTGGCGGTGTTGGAGCCCAGGGACAGGTGGAGGAGGAAGGAGGAGGTAGGAGGGATTGCCACACACACAGCAGGGGAACAGCTGACGTTACTGAACCCCAATAACAGAGGAGGGACTGTTGACTGTGCGTACAGCACTTCTGGACGGCAACTGGCGGTGTTGGAGCCCAGGGACAGGTGGAGGAGGAGGTAGGAGGAGGTTGGAGGAGGTAGGAGGGATTGCCACACACACAGCAGGGGAACAGCTGACGTTACTGAACCCCAATAACAGAGGAGGGACTGTTGACTGTGCGTACAGCACTTCTGGACGGCAACTGGCGGTGTTGGAGCCCAGGGACAGGTGGAGGAGGAGGAGGTAGGAGGAGGTTGGAGGAGGTAGGAGGGATTGCCACACACACAGCAGGGGAACAGCTGACGTTACTGAACCCCAATAACAGAGGAGCGACTGTTGACTGTGCGTACAGCACTTCTGGACGGCAACTAGCGGTGTTGGAGCCCAGGGACAGGTGGAGGAGGAGGAGTTTGGATGAGGTTGGAGGAGGTTGGAGGGATTGCCACACACACAGCAGGGGAACAGCTGACGTTACTGAACCCCAATAACAGAGGAGCGACTGTTGACTGTGCGTACAGCACTACCAGGCAACAACTAGCGGTGTTGGAGCCCAGGGACAGCAGTAGAAGCAGAGGAACACAATGTAGGCCGAAGCCTGATTGGAGAAAGGGAACCTTTAACCCCCCCCCAAGGCATTTGTAGCTGAAAGAGCCAGCTTGTGCAGCTCAAAAGATGCAAAAGGAAAAGGTGGCTCTTTTAATTATGCTCCTTGCAAGCACAGAACTAAACACTTATAAAATGTGTCCCCTGAAACCGTGAAACTGTCCGGAGGTGGGACTTTCCTTCGTAATATGACGCAGCACAGCTGTCATTCCTACCCCTCGGCGCCGTGCCCCCGGCTCCTCATCGTTGTTTGATTCCGTCCCGGAGCCTGCGCTGTTAGGTTATCCCTTGGCCAGGCACACTTAGCGCTGCCCATCTTCTGACATCATTTGGTGTCAGGCTGGCTGCGCTTGTGCGGCCGCGCTGTCCGAGAGCCCGCCTCGCAGTGTGGTCTAATGTAATCCCACCGCGGGCCTGGGATCAGTGGCCATGCGCAGTGCATATCCTCGCCTCTCGCTCCCCTCCCTACGGCTTTTTCAGACTGTGCGCTGCCACGGCCGTGGCATGCTATTACGGATCAGCTGGCACCGCACAGTCTGAAGAAGCCGTAGGGAGTGGAGCGAGAGGCGAGGATATGCACTGCGCATGGCCACTGATCCCAGGCCCGCGGTGGGATTACATTAGACCACACTGCGAGGCGGGCTCTCGGACAGCGCGGCCGCACAGGCGCAGCCAGCCTGACACCAAATGATGTCAGAAGATGGGCAGCGCTAAGTGTGCCTGGCCAAGGGATAACATAACAGCGCAGGCTCCGGGACGGAATCAAACAACGATGAGGAGCCGGGGCACGGCGCCGAGGGGGTAGGAATGACAGCTGTGCTGCGTCATATTACGAAGGAAAGTCCCACCTCCGGGACGGTTTTACGGTATCAGTGGACACATTTTATAAGTGTTAAGTTCTGCGTGTGCAAGGAGCATAATGAAAATAGCTACCTTTTCCTTGTGCAGCATTACTGCTGCACAAGGTGGCTCTTTCAGTAACAAACGCCTTGGGGGGGGGGGGGGACAGGTTCCCTTACATTTCAGTTGTGTCAGCGTGGCGGTCGCAGGACACATTGCCGGCTACACAGCTGGGGATCAGCTGACGTTACTGAAACCCAATAACACTGGGTCGTATGTTTTGACTGTGCAGATGGCACTTCTGAGCCTCAACTGGCGTTGTTGGAGCCCAGGAATGTAAGTTCAGGTGGTTGAAAGATGAACACAACAGGAGACCTGGATAACGTATACAGTGACCTAATTATTTAATCAGGAGGAGGAGTGGCAAATTCCTGCGAGATCCAGGCCTTGTTCATTTTCAGGAAAGTAAGCCGGTCAACGTTATCGGAGGATAGTCGCATGCGCCGGTCAGTTAGTACACCACCTGCAGCACTAAAGACACGTTCCGATAATACACTGGCCGCAGGGCAAGACAGCACCTCCAATGCATACTGGCTTAGCTCTGGCCATGTATCCAGCTTTGAGACCCAAAACTTGAAAGGGGAAGAGCCGTCTGGGAGTACAGCAAGAGGGCAAGACATGTAGTCTGTCACCATCTGACGGAACCGTTGCCTCCTGCTGACTGGAGCCGTCTGTGATGGTGTAGACTTTTGTGGGGGGCACACAAAACTGTGCCACAGTTGGGCCATACTGGTCTTGCCTTGGGCAGAGGCACTGCTTCTGCTCCCTCTTTGTGCAGAGCCTCCACCACTGCCTGGACGCACTGAGCTGCTTTGGAATGCACTAGCAGCACTTCTCTCAGTTGGAATGGAGAAGATGATGGAACTGACCAGTGTGTCTTGGTACTCCCGCATTTTTCGCTCCCGGTTCAACGGTGTGATGAGGCTTTCTACGTTGTCCCGGTAGCGAGGATCGAGGAGGGTGAACACCCAGTAATCAGACATGTTGAGAATGTGGTCGATGCGGCGGTCGTTTCTCAGGCACTGCAGCATGTAATCCACCATGTGCTGCAGACTGCCAACTGCCCAAGAAACGCTGTCCCCAGCTGGAGGCGTGATCTCTGCCCGCTCGTCATCACCCCACCCTCGCTGTACACACTGAGTACTGGACAATTGTGTAACTCCCTCCTCTGGACGGATGTCTTCCTCCTCCATTGACTCCTCCTCATCCTCCTCACAAACTGTCCCCTGCCTACGCGTTTGTGAGGAACCACGTGGCGCTGACTGTCCAGAAGATGATGGAAGTGGTGAATCCTCATCCTCCACCTCTTCCACAACATCATCCCTTAGCGCTTGCAGTGATTTTTCAAGCAGGCAGATAAGGGGGACAGTCATGCTGACTAGTGCATCATCTGCACTCGCCATCCGCGTGGAATAATCGAAGGGACGCAAAACCTGGCAGACATCCTTCATAGTGGCCCACTCTGTGGTTGTGAAGTCTGTACGGCGCTGACTGCGACTTTTGTGCGCCTGATACAGCTGGTACTCCATTACAGCTTGCTGCTGCTCACACAACCGCTCCAACATATGTAACGTGGAATTCCACCTGGTAGGTAGGTCACATATGATGCGATGTTCCGGCAGGCGGTGTCGGCGCTGCAGAGCCGCAATGCGCGCTTTTGCCGTGCTGGAACGCCGCAAGTGAGCACACTCTAGGCGGACCTTGTGCAGCAGTGCATCAAGATCCGGATAGTCCCTCAAAAACTCTGCACGACCAAATTGAGCACATGTGCCAGACATGGGATGTGAGTGAGGTTGCCGAGGCCCAGGGCTGCCACCAGATTTCGGCCATTATCACACACTACCATGCCTGGCTGGAGATTCGCTGGCTCAAACCACACATCGCTCTCCTGCTTGATGGCATTC